>NC_082661.1:5872794-6178676 GCF_025265405.1 Mesoplodon densirostris
GTCTAAAGTCTTATGTTCAGGTGAGTCTGAGACCCACAGCAATCAGGCTGGTCAGCTGGACAGCCCTCACTATGTCTGTGATTTGAAAGGCGGTCCAGGCAGGGCCTGCTTCCTCCACTTAAGGGCAGGCCAAGTTTGAAAACTCAGATAGGATCTGTGCCTCTGATCCCTCTGAATTCCGAGCTCTGTTCTTTTAGTAGCAAAAACATTTCACTTTAAAATAGTCAATGTCCATTGAACTGTTCTTGGTGTTATTCCCACTGGGGCATGTCAGCCATTTAGGTTAGGAAACCCAGCAAGAAGGCAGCTTTCTTGCTCAGTTTCCAAGCTGAACTGACGAGAGCCCAATTAACAGCCTCTGGGTCCTGTTACACTTGGCCCAGTGACCCCTTCTCTCTCGAAGGCTCCAAGGCCATTGGTTAATCTGCCAGGGCTTTAGCCATAAAGTACCTGATGGGGTGAAAAATGAGCAAGCTCACTGGATGAACTCTCAATGCGCGAAGGTGCCAGATTAAAGAAACTGGCTGGTCCTCCAGGAAGAGTGAGTTTGGGAGATTTTGTTTCTGTAAAAACCTTATGGATTTCAAGTCCTCCTCAGGAAGACATACAGAGGTATTTGAGTTGCGTTCAAAGTCTAAGGCGGGCATTTTTCTAAAACTGTGACCTTAGTCCTGAGCTGTGTTAATGCTTGGAGGTACTGCCTCTCATCTGGGACAGACCTAACTCTGGCCCAGGGATGGTCCAGCCATACTCGTTCCCTTGCTTAAACTGCCTTGTAATAGGGATGACAAGCAGATGTATGGTCACATCTGAAAGGCAGTGAGGATTGGAAGCAGGTGGTGGTGAGGGGGCGAAAGATCCTGCTCTTCATGTTTGCAAAGCCTTGAGCCCTGCTGACTCCAAAATGCCCCAAACTATTAAAACCACAGTATGTTCAGAACCTTTCTCCTCCTGCAGACATACCTGATAAATTTTGGATATCAAAATAACTATAAATGGGCAAGGAGATGGATTTTTATTTGAGTCTGGTTGCTGTCAACATTGCAAGCATGGCCACCTTCTGAGATTCCCTATGAAGCAGGGCGCGGACAGTTTCCCTGAGGTTAGAAGGGAAGCCACGTAGAATTCAGAGATGTGCTCACATCTCCCAGAGTTGGAATGTGAGTGGGCATCTGTTAACTGATCGAGGAGACCATTCTGATGATAGGCGTGGGCTGGGGCACGCCAGCCAAGTCTCACCCATCAGTCTTCATGTAGATGATCGTTTCTAATACATTTAATCATTAGATAGACCAGGGAAAGTTTCTGTATTTGGTGATCACCATTTAGCCATGCTTCTCAACATTTCCCCAAACCTCTATCATTTCCATCTCCGCTTCCTAATCATCCTTTTTTTTTTTTTTTTTTGGACTTGGCTGTGGTGCTCAATTCTGGCTGAACAGAAGAATCACGGCAAACTTTTATTTTTTTATATTTATCTATCTTTTTGATAATGTCTACCCTCTGAGGAGTTTAGACATATGCACGCACCCATAGTACCATCACCACAATCAAGGTACTAAACATATCCATCACTGCTAAAAATTTCCTTGTGTTCTTTTGCGTGTTGCTTTTTTGTTCGTTTTTTGGAGGTAAAAACACTTACCATGAGATCTGTCTTAACATATTTTGAAGTAACAGTACCACATTGTTAAGCATAGGCTCTATGTGGTATAGGAAAGCTCTAGGGCTTATTCCTCTCGCATAACTGAAGACTTATACCCATCGAGTAGCAACTCCACCCTCCCCCTCCCCCTCCCCCAGCCCCTGCAACCACCATTTTATCTTCTCCTTCGATGAATTTGCTTAGTTGTTATACTTCATATAAGTAGAGTCATGCAGGACAAATCATGCCATTTGTCCTTCTGTAACTGGTTAATTTCACTTAGCATAATGTCCTCTAGTTTCATTCATGTGGTCACAAATGGTAGGGTTTCCTTCTTTTTTAAGGCTGAATCATATTCCAGTATGTATATATTACATTCTCTTTGTCCGTTCATCTGCCGGTGGATATTTGGGTTGTTTTCTCATGGTGATTTTTACAAACTACATATGCCTGTGGCCCAGCCAAGGCTCTTGTGACCCAGAGTGGGTGTTTGACTTTGCTGTATTCCTTTAAAGAGCATTGAACTTCGTTCTGGCGGGAGGTACATTCCTTGAAAACACTTTGATCCTTTTGAGCCTTACTTCTTGGCAGATTTTAGTCAAGGGCAGTGCTTCTCAATCATGGGTGATTTTGCCCTCCACCCACACCCCAGAGGATATTTGGTAATGTCTGCAGATATTTTTGGTTGTGACAACTCAGGAAAGATGCTACTGGTACCTACTGGGTAGCAGCCAGGGATGCTGCTAAATATCCTGTAGTGCCCAGGACAGTCCCCTGCGCCCAGAACAAAGAACTGCTCAGCCTGAAATGTCCACAGTGTGGAGGCTGAGGAACCCTGATCTTGTGCTAATTCAGGCCCATTACATTTAAAAATTTATTTTATTCAAGTATAGTTGATTTACAATGTTGTGTTAATTTCTGTTGTACAAAAAAGTGATTCAGTTATACATATATATACATCCTTTATCATATTCTTTTCCATCGTGGTTTATCACAGAATATTGAGTATAGGTAAGGTACCTGTGCTCTACAGTAGGACCTTGCTGTTCATCCATTCTACATATAATAGTTTGCATCTGCTAACCCCAAACTCCCCTTCCATCCCTCCCCCAGCCTCCTTCCCCCTTGGCAACCATAAGTCTGTTCTCTATGTCTGTGAGTCTGTTTCTGTTTCGTAGGTAAGTTCAATTGTGTCATATTTTAGATTCCACGTATAAGTGATATCATATGGCATTTGTATTTCTTTTTCTGACTTACTTCACTTAGTGTGGTAATCTCTAGGTCCATCCATGTTGCTGCAGATGGCGTTATTTCATTCTTTTTTATGGCTGAGTAGTATTCCATTGTATATATGTACCACATATATATATTCATCTGTCGATGGATGTTTAGGTTGCTTCCGTGTCTTGGCTATTGTGAATAGTGCTGTTGTGAACATAGGGGTGCATATATCTTTTCGAATTATAGTTTTGTCTGGATATATGCTCAGGAGTGAAATTGCTGAATCATATGGTAACTCTATTTTTAGTTTTTTGAGGAACCTCCATACCGTTTTCCATACTGTTCAGCCCCACTGTTAAGGCATGATCCTTGTGAGGACTCAACTTAATGTCCCATGTATGTGAGATCTTTCCACCAGGGCCAGTGGGAACACAAACTGTTTCCAGCTCTGGGTGAGGTCCTGGAAGTGTCCAGCTTACTACTGTCTGGCAGTTCTTTTCCTGGTTTCAGGCAGTTTTCCCTTAAGCATGTGCAAATGAGTATTCGGCCAAAGACTGCTGGGCCCCCTGGCAGGTTGCTAGAAACTCTCTTTCCTTGTTATTCCTTGGTATTTGGCTGCACAAACTCTAGCTACCTCAGCCTCTCTGAATCCGCACCCCTTTCCTGTCCACTCAGTGAGACCCCAGGGTCTCTTGAGCGTCCCTTCCCAATACACAGCCTGGAAACTGCTTCTAGGTGGGGACAATTGTAGGGCTCACCTCTCTGGTTACCCCTCATAGCCCCGCATTTCTTGTGCCCAGTGTCTGGAAACAATTGCTTCATAGCTTTTGTCTGGTTGCTCCATCATGTTTTCCAGTGGTTGAAGTGAACCTTTAGGTAGTATGAAACAAAAGCACTCAAGTTTTAAGTGCTTGGGCTTCAAGATAACTTTATTCAGGGAATAAAGAAGTCACTGAGACCAAACAGAAGGTGACACAAATATTCCCTTACTTCTCACAATTATCAAAAGGTGCAAAACAATTTAGCTATTTCCAAACCAAGCTGAAGAGACTTAGCCAGATCAGAGTCTTCTGAGTTTCACTCTTCCTTCTGAAGACTTGGCCTCCGAGTGGTATTCTCCCTGGGATATGCTGGTGGCCCTGGCTGCAGGGAAGGCACTGAGCCCTCCAGAGTCAGGACTGAGAAAAGGACATTTCACAAAGGACAATAAATATTTCAATAAGCTTTGCTGCCCAATGACCAGGTCAGAAACCTCTGCCTCATGCGCAAGACCTGAGAGTGTACTCGGTGATCCTCCTAGAATCTCCTAGAAGCTTCAACACTCATCCATTGACGATGGCTGGTAGCCTCTGTCCAGATGCAGGAGGAGGGGATCCAAGAGGCAAAAGATGAGCGACCACCCTTGGGAATCAGTGCTGCCCATTTGCCACACCAGCCCCTCCCTGCTCCTGCCAATGGGAGGCTGGCCGTCAGGGGGCGAGGTCCTGAGGAGGCACAAGAGGTCAGAGGTCTGAGATGAGTTTTGATATGTCAAGAAGCACACCTGGTGACTGAGGTCTCCAAATTAACTGCACTGTGAGTGTCTATGAAAGATGAAGTGCAAGTTGATCTGGAATATTTACAGCCAAGCCTCCGAAGACCTATCTGACATCATTTGGCCAACTTCCGTCAGGAAATTATGCATGGGTGGGGGGACAACGTCCACATTTCAGCCAAACCAAGGCAGGAGAGATGGTAGAAGAAACGGGGGTGTGACCAAGACCCAGGGCACTGGATGGAGTCTTTCTGGGGTCTTGATAGCTGAGTGACCTTGGAAAGTTTCCTGACCTCTTTGAGCCTTAGTTTCCTCATCTGCATTCATGGGAACCATGGTGACATCTGCTTTACAGGGTTGCTGGGAGGAATAAGGGAGATGCTCTATATAAAGGCTGAGCCTCGGGCCTGGCACGGAGGCAGCATTTCGTAAAAGTGAGTCGTTGTTGGTGTTCAAGTTCCAATGTGCCTTTTTCTGTCATCCCCAACTTTGAAGCAGAGCCATGGCATGAAGACATGGCCCCTGGACCCAAGCTAATTGTGACCAGTGCTTTGAGGATGCTGCCCCTGTGCCAGAAGTCCTGTTTCAACTGGGTGAACATCCCCTTCCTAGCTTCTCCTCACTGAAAGTGCCAGGTGACAGGGACTTATGAGCTCCTATACCCTTGGCTCCATTCCCCGAGCAATTCAGAGATTCGTCACTAAGTTGTCCTTGAGCTGAATGCACACTTTCTACTCAGACCCCACCCAGTCCTGTGGTCAGCTGCAAATTCCATCTGACAAGAGATTATTGAGAATGTGTGTTCACACACATCTGATTCCTGCCTGGTAAAGCCAGGGTTAAGTCAGGAAGTATTAACAGGATATTTTTTCATGTAAGTTGTACCCTCCCTTGAAGACCTACCAGGATCTGAACGGAGTTTGTCACCTCATAAAGCATTGACTTGCCCTCATACTTTAGTGTCCTTCAGAATCCTCAAGAGACCTTTCTAAGGATATAGACCCCTGGGCTCTGGGAAAGGGTGGGGTCCAGAAATCTCTGGTTCTTTTTTGTTTTTATTTTGAAGCTTTTAGATTTTTTTTTTTTTTTTTTTTTTTTTTTTTTTGCGGTATGCGGGCCTCTCACTGTTGTGGCCTCTCCCGTTGCGGAGCACAGGCTCCGGATGCGCAGGCTCAGTGGCCATGGCTCACAGGCCCAGCCTCTCCGCGGCACGTGGGATCTTCCCGGACCGGGGCATGAACTCGTGTCCCCTGCATCGGCAGGTGGACCCTCAACCACTGCGCCACCAGGGAAGCCCAAGCTTTTAGATTTTATTTTAAGTACATTGGGAAATCATTGGAGAGTTTTAAGCAGAGGAGTGACATGTTCTCATTTTTAAAATTGAATTATAGTTGATTCACAATGTTGTGTTAGTTCACGTGTACAGTGAAGTGATTCAGTTATGCATATATATATATATATATATATTCTTTTTTGTATCCTTTTCCATTATAGGTTATTATAAGATATTGAATATGGTTCCCTATATTCAGTATATAGCTATGCAGTAGGACCTTATTGTTTATCTATTTTATATATAATAGTTTGTATCTGCTAATCCCAAACTCCTAATTTATCCCTACCCCCCCTTCCCCTTTGGTAACCATAAGTTTGTTTTCTATGTCTGTGAGTCTGTTTCTGTTTTGCAAATAAGTTCATTTGTATCATTTTTTTAAGATTCAGCATATAAGTGATATCACATGATACTTATCTTTGTCTGACTTGCTTACTTAGTATGACAATCTCTAGGTCCATCCATATTACTGCAAGTGGCATTATCTCATCTTTTTTATGGCTGAGTACAAAAATCTGTTTTTAACATAAAAACCAGGTGATTCTGATACAGATCAACTTCCTTGATCTGGAAGTTTCAGACCGATATTTTCCAACCGCATGAACCAAAGAGAAAATGACAAAGAAACCCGTGCGAATTGCCTGTGTTGAGAAAGCCGGTGTGAAGGGGCATGGTGGGGGGGTGGGGGGAGATATGATCAGAGAGCGGAGTGGCTGGACCACTCTGTGCAAGGAGAGTTGAGATGGGGATGGAACAAAGGGGACTGTGTTGGTTGGTCCCTGAATTGCCTCATTGATCCTCACCACAGCTGTGCGAGGCACATGAGCCCTGTTTTTCCAAGAGAAAATTCTGCGAGGCCCAGATAGATGATGCAGGCTGCACAGAGACACAGTTAGGAGCGGCAGAAGGGAGCTTCTACCTTAGTGACATCCTCCTCTGTGGTTTTGTTTATTGCAAGGTGTTGGGGGAGCAGAGAGGGAAGCAGCCTTTGTCCTGACAGCAATAGCTGGGGACCCTAGGGGACTTCAGAGTTGGTCCTAGAGAAACTAAACCATGCCAGAATCAGGTGGGAAGAGGCAATAGAGAGCCCACTGACTCTCTCCTTCTGGTTTAGGCATCTTTCCTTCCCGTGGCTTTTTCATTAAGCACCTTCTTCTGGTTTATAAGTCCCACGTGGGTTCTCAGTGCCCTCTGTTTTTGCTGTCCCAGGTTCTCTTCCCTTTCTAGTGGAGCAGATGGACAAAAGAGGAAAGGTTGGGCTGGATCATTTTTTAAAAAGTATCAAGGACCTACTATGTGCCAGGAACTGTGCTTGGTGCCGGGGACACAGAGCTGCAAAAGGCAGGGTTCCGGCCCCTTCTCATCATCTGGTCGGGGAGGCAGCCAATGAATGCCAAGTCAGGGGGTCTACAGAGAGCTGTAGACCCAGAGAACTCAGCAAGACTGCACAGGGGAGGAGACCTCTGGGCATGTGCTTCACGGGAGATTGGGAGTTTCCCAGGACCAGCAGGGAGGGTGAGAATGTGGGGTAAGAATGGAGAAGGGGAAGACACTTCAGGCAGCTGGAATGGCAACTTCTAGGTGGTGCACAGGCAGGCAGAACCTAAACAGAACTCAGTAATCTCTAGAACTGCGGCTAGAATTCACAGGATGTAGTTCCTGAGAGGAGGGAGCCAGGCAGAGAAAGAGCTCCCGACATTTCCTTCAGGTTCCCTTGAGTCTGCAGATGAAGACCAATCTGTGCTGTGAAACTTCACAAGGCCAAAGAACAACCAGCAAGGGAAGAACAGTTACTGGGAAGCTATCAGATGAACAATTCTCAGTGCTCACTTAGGGCCACGGATCACTGAAGTTCCCCACCATCCAGAATGTAGAGCCCTCATTGAATGTATGGTAAATTCAGTAGAGATTCTAGAAGGGTTCTGCCTTGGAAGTCTGCTAAACCAGCCCTAGAGTAAAGGCTGTTTTAGGTCCATCCTATAGCAATTTAAAACACAATTCTTGAAGAATCAAGCTGTTTCACAAGTAGTTTAACTGCCGGCCAGAACAAAGATTAACATTCCTTAAAAGATTACAACAAAATCCATCAAGCAATAATAAAAAATTAAAAATATCTGGCATCCAGATAAAGCTTGCTAGGTATTTGACAAAGCAGGAAATTATGATTTTAACCAGGAGGAATTACGATTAATAGAAGCAGATCCATAAATAGGAGAGATGATGGAATAGCAAGCAAGGACTTTTTATAAAGCTCTTATAAATATTATAAATATATTGCTTTCCCCTTAAAGTCAAGGATTTAAGGGAAGATATTACCACAATGGGAAGAGAAGTAATTGATATAAAAATAAACCAGACAGAACTTATAGAGAAGAAAAAAATGATTCTTTAATACTGTCTGAAATGGAGATTTCACTAGATGGGATTAACAGGAAATTGGATGCTATAGAAGAAAAGATCAGTGAAATTTCTAACTGAAGAGAGAAAAAAAGAGAGGGAGAGATCTCAAGACACCCAAGACACATATAATTAGAATCTCTGAAAGAGTGGGGATGGGGTGAGGGCAGAAAAATATTTGAAGAAATAATGGCTAAAAATTTTCCTAATTTAGTGGAACTTATGTCAAAGCATTGCTTGTCAAGTATATTTTATAGTATATATACCAAGTATACTTGGCAGAGGCCAGATCATCAAGATTGGACCATGTCACATTAAACAGTATATATTTCAGTGTTTCCCAACATGGTGGTCCACAGCATTATCAATCAGCATTCTGCAGTCCAAGGAATATGTTTGTTTCCTTGTGCTCACTCTGTATAAATTAACTGAGGCAACTTGTTTATTTACTTATGACTGAGATAATATCAGTTTAGTGCAGGATGATACATAGTTTCAGCTCTGATTGGCTATTAGAAAAAAACAAAACAATCTGGCAGATACTATCTGTGTTATTCTTCTACTGCTGCAAAACAAATGATCGTATACTTAGTAGCTTAAAACAAGACCTATTTATTATTTCACAGTTTTGGCCTCTCTGCTTAGGGTCTTTCCAGGCTGAATTCAAGGTGTCAGATGTGGCTGTGATCTCATCTGCAGCTCAGAGTCCTCTTCCAAGATCCCGGGTCATCATCAGCATTCAGTTCCTTGTGGCTGTAGGACTGAAGTCCCCATTGTCATGGTGGCTCTTGACTGACATGCTCAGCTCCTAGAGGCTGTCCTCAGGTTCTTGTCATGTGGCTCTGGCCATAGGCAGTTCACAGCATGTTTGTTTGCTTCCTCAAGGCCAGCAGGATGATCTCTGCTGCTTTGAATCCCTCTGATTGCTTTAAAAAACACCCCTGATTAGGTCAGCCCCACCTGGTATGATCTACCTTGGATTAACTCCACATCTACTGATTAGCAACCTTAACTGAATCTGCAAAACCCTTTTGTGTGTAACAGGACTTAATTGTAGAAGTGATAGCCCATTGTATTCACAGGTTCTGCTCACACTCAGGAAAGAGGACGTATGATACATGTGAGTATTCTGCTTACAATACTGTATTTAAAATTTTGTATCTGTGCAAAAAGGGAAACAATAGGAGCCCTTGGAATTGAAGGCACATAGGTGTGAACCTCTGTCTAGCAGCTTCATAAGGAAAGGAGCCCCTAATCTGTTCTATCTCACGACTGTGTCCCCAGCACCAGGTCAGCCTTCAAGAAACATTGTGGGGTACATGTATGAATGAACGAATGAACAAAAGTGCATGAAGTGTGTTTTAGGTGAAAACCTGAGGCCGGAGTGAGTGACGGTTGATGACTTTGGGCATGGAAGAGAGCGTCCTCTGATTTGATACGTTAGGCTCGCTTCCAGATTCACTCATTTTTTAGTGATTGACAGACAGACATCAGCTCTAGATTGCCAAAGTGAAGCTCCAAACTAGAGGTCATTCCATTTGCTCCCCTTTTCATTAATCAAATTCCTAATAGAGAAATTGTTTAATTTCCTCTCTGTGAGTCTCATGTATATCCTTTCTCCATCCAGAAAAGACTTGGAGACAGCTCCAAAAAGGAGTATCTTGGAAAACATCCAGGATTTAGGAATAATCATGTTTCAGAGAAACAAACAGGGCTGAAGGCAAAACGGGGGCATGATCTTCTTAAAGCACACAACAAATTGCTTGCCATTTTGTATCGAGAACAAGAAGCCTCTTCCCAGCAAAGCCACTGCAACCAGAGGGCAAGAGGGTGGGCCCTCAAGCGGCTATACCCTGGGGAGGGCTCAGAGCCTCTGATCCAGCCCTGCATTTACAGAAACTTCACAAAACTCATTATTTGAGCTACAAGTGTGCTCAGCTCCCACTAATGAGTTCTGGACACTGCTGGCTTCTCCAACTTAGCTGCTTTCAGTGGCACTGGGTTAGGCCAGGTGTGTGAAAGGGACTGGGTCTCGGTTGATGGACGTGCAGAGGGGCCCGCGGTGCATGGGAGATGCGGGGGGCTCAGATCCACACTGTTTGCCCCTCGCTGTGGATGTAATATCCAGGAACAAATGCCTGGATATGCGTTCCAAATGCTCCAAAGGCCTGCGTGCCACTGTGCCAGCTGTCAGACACAGGGAACAAGAATATGATGACTTTCCATGCAACAGTTCTGCAGTACATGCCACTCACTCAGGTTTGGCTGTGTTATTTGTGGGGACCAGAACAAAATGAACATGTGGGCCCCATGTTAAAAAAAAGAGGAATAATAGTCATTTAAGGTTCTAACATATAAGTCTTTCTCCTTTCTTCCATGGTCTTTCTCTTGATTTGTTATGATGGTTTTTATTTGCTATTTAGTTGGTGTAAGTAAAGAAAAACTAAAAATTTAAATTATTACCATGAATTTTACTGTTCACCTTTATATTGTGTGATCTCAGTTTTAACACAAATATTAAAACATTTAACTCATCTGTGGAATTATTGAAATGATACAATTTTTATTTTTCATCTCATCCATGCATATATTTTCCTTTTTTAAAAAAGTTTTTTGAAGTATAGTTAATTTACAATGTTGTGTTAGTTTCAAGTGTACATCAAAGTGATTCAGTTATATACATATATATATATATTCTTTTTCAGATTTTTTTTCATTATAGGTTACTACAAGATATTGAGTAGTTTCCAGTAGGTCCTTTTCATTTACCTATTTTATATATAGTAGTATGTATGTGTTCATCCCAAACTCCTAATTTATCTTACCCGCCTTTGGTAACCATAAATTTGTTTTCTATGTTTGTGAGTCCATTTCTGTTTTGTAAATAAGTTCATTTGTATCTGTTCTTTGATTCCACATATAAGCAATATCATATGATATTTGTCTTTCTCTGACTCATTTCACTTAATATGATAATCTCTTGGTCCATCCACATTGCCGAAAATGGCATTATTTCATTCTTTTTTATGGCTAAGGAGTATTCTTTTGTATATATATATATATATATACCACATATTCTTTATCCATTCATCTGTTGATGGACATTTAATTTGCTTCCATGTCTTGGCTATTGTAATTAGTGCTGCTGTGAACATCGGGGTGCATGTATCTTTTCGAATTAGAGTTTTCTCCGGATATATGCCACGAGTGGTATTGCTGGATCATATGGTAGCTCTATTTTTAGTTTTAATTAATTAATTTATGGCTGCGTTGGGTCTTTGTTGCTGCCCACCGGCTTTCTCTAGTTGTGGCGAATGGGGCTACTGTTTTTTGCAGTGCGTGGGCTTCTCATTGTGGTGGCTTCTCTTGATGCAGAGCACGGGATCTAGGCGCGCGGGCTTCAGTAGTTGTGGCACACAGGCTCAGTAGTTGTGGCACATGGGCTCAGTAGTTGTGGCTCACGGGCTCTAGAGCACAGGCTCAGTAGTTGTGGTGAACAGGCTTAGTTGCTCTGTGGCATGTGGGATCTTCCTGGACTAGGGATTGAACCCGTGTCCCCTGCATTGGCAGGCGGATTCTTAACCATTGTGCCACCAGGGAAGTCCCTATTTTTAGTTTTTTAAGGAACCTCCATACTGTTCTCCATAGTGGCTGCACCAATTTACATTTCCACCAACAGTGCAGGAGGGTTTATTATTTGTAGACTTTTTAATGATGGCCATTCTGACCAGTGTGAGATGATACCTCATCGTAATTTTGGTTTGCATTTCTCTAGTTAGTGATGTTGAGCATCTTTTCATGTGCCTGCTGGCCATCTCTATGTCTTCTTTGGAGAAATGTCTCATATATCTATTCTTACTAGAACAACGGAAACACTGCAAAAACCGATTCAGATTTTAATTTCATTCCTTGGTATAATCATATTTTACCAACACTCTCTACCTTTAGTTTACTGATGAGTAAGCAAGCACCAAAAGGAAAGGGGACTGTGGTTGCCCATCTCTCCTTTCCTTCTATGCTATTATTTTCAGCGTAAGCGGTTGGCTAACACAGGGATGTAAGAGGAGTAAGAACAGATATGATAGGGTTACCAACCAGGGTTCTTGGCCTCCGTAATCAGTTGAAATTGATAAGAGGCCAGACAAGAAATTCAGGCAAGGCTTTACTGGGGCCCCTGCTTCAGCAGGGGTGAGTGAGAACAAGTAACAGTTTCCCTTGCTGGGTCCCTAAGGGGGGGTGAGCTGGTTCCTTATGTGGAATGAGGGTAGGGGTGTGTCCAGAGGTCAGGCTGGAGCGGTGGCGTAGGTGGTCTGCCCCCCACTTTGGTGGTGTTGAGTGCAGCGGGCATGCGCAGTACGCTGCTTTTGCCCCCAACACCCTGCTTTTGCTCCCGGCTCTTCAGAAATGGCCGTTGGGTTTTTGGTCTTTTTGTATCTTGTCCATAATTTGCCCCAACTGTGCATGCACGCAGTTATTTTTAGTCCCTTATGGTTTCTTTGTATTTTGTTGCTTGAGCAGATGTTTGTTCAGGTGCAAGCACTGCAGCAAAGGGTCCCAGATCCTAGGTCTAGAGTTGCTCAGGCATTTGTGTTTTTCAGAAATCTATAGCCTTCTTCCTACATTTGAAGCAAATCTGGTTCCAGTGGAAAGCATGGCCTCTCGGGGCTGTCATCCTTCTGCTTAGTTGATCTTGGGATAATTCGCTTAACTTTTATTCACTTTGAATCTCTCTAAACTCCCATGCATTGTAGGTTCACCCGAATTCTGTGATCAAGGAGCACCAGAACACCTTCTGTGAATGGGGCAGCAAGGAAATCAACAAACACACACATGGCACACGTCTTTCTGCTCACATGCATGCCCATCCCATGGGGTTTATACACAAAACACAAGTTCACAGATAAAATTATTTAAAAAATCCAAGATGGCAATACCAAAAGCACAGGCCACGAAAGAAAAAATGGATAAGTTGGGCTGCATCAGCGTGAAAAACTGTGTGCATCCAAGGACCCTGTCAACAGAGTGAAAGGCAGCCCATGTGCACCATGGCTGAGCCTCGAGGACCTTGTGCTGTCTGAGATAAGCCAGGCACAGAAGGACATTATGTTGTTGTTTTGTTTTGTTTTGTTTTGTTTTGCGGTACGTGGGCCTCTCACTGCTGTGGCCTCTCCCGTTGCGGAGCACAGGCTCCGGACGCGCAGGCTCAGCGGCCATGGCTCACGGGCCTAGCCGCTCCACGGCATGTGGGATCCTCCTGGACCGGGGCACGAACCGGTGTCCCCTGCATCGGCAGGCGGACTCTCCACCACTGCGCCACCAGGGAAGCCCCATTATGTTGTTTGACTTCATTTTTCTGAGGTGCCTGGAATAGTTAAATTTCACAGAGACAGAAAGTGGAGTGGTGGCTGCCAGGGGCTGGGTGGAGGAGGGGAATGGAGAATCCTTGTTTAATGGGGACAGAGTTTCAGTTTGGGAAGATGGAAAAGCTCTGGAGACGGAGAATGGTGATGGTTGCTCAACATGGTGAATGTACTTAATCTCATGGAATTGGACACTTCCAATGGTACATTTTATTGACTTTGTAACTGGGTAATTAACATGCCTATAATACGGTGTTATTTTCCCCCCACCCCTGATGTTCGCATAAAAGTCTCCAGTCAAGTCTTTCGTCATTGCTGCTCCCATTTATGCCTGTAAACAGACAGGGGCTGAAGGCACTGGTGGGGCAATGAAGAGTGAACTCTCCCAAGATCACTTCTCATGAGGCAGCCAGGGGAGGCCTTCGTCTGTGAGTCTCACGAGAGGAGGAATGATCGAAATGATCTCTCCTCTTTACATCCTGACTTGTCTCATTTTCCAACCAGAACCCCACCAGACACCACCCTTGAAAACCAAAGTGAAGGAGAAGCAAGGAGAGACACAGAGGTTGAACTGTAGCATATTTTTTCAGATCCTAACAAGGGAACAGTCCCACCATTTGCAGTCAGATAAGGGATATTATCTCGGTAATAAAAGGCAATTGAGAGTCTAAATGAAAAATCTAATGCTTTTCATGCTGATTTATTTTAGATTAGAAAAAGCTAAACCAGCTGTAAACATGAAGAGATGAAGCATGAAGATGGAATTGTGGCAGAGTGATAAATCTCACTTTTGAATTATTATAGGTCCAGGGTTGCATTAACCAGAAAATACACTGTTGATCCATAAACTGCTCTGACATGAATTATTGTTGCAGAAGAGAGTTCAGAAGATTGAATACAAACATGCAACACTGGCGAAGATCAATCACGCATCTAGATTAGCCATGGAGAGTGCATTCCAGGCCCCAAAGAGGCTGTGTTAACCCATAGGCGGTCCAATCTGGAACCATCAATACCTTGTGCTTGTTATTTGCCCTTTAGTGGTACCTCCAGCATCCCCAGGAGAAGGCACAGGGATGCTGAGAAGGAGTGGCCCTCTTTCCTGTTTTTCTGTTGGCAGACTCCAAGCAGTATCTCCCATTACCCTAAAAAGAAGACCCTGCCAGCCAAAATCCACTCTTGGTCGTTGGCAACTTGGGATATAAGTTATTTCAGAATCTCTCCTCTGTTTTCTTTGCCAAACAGACAGGTGTCCAGAAGAGGCAAAGTGGAGGTAGGGTTCTATGTAGGCCTGGAAATCCCTGTTTTCTCCTCTCTCTTATTTCCTGGGGTGTATGAAGTTTCAGTCTCTGTTTTACTTGCTCATGCTTTACAAAGCCCATAAGCCATCTCTGACTACCTCCCCTCCCCCCCAACACACACACACACACACACACACACACACACACACACACGTATGGGGAATGCTGAGAACATGATGTTCTGGTTGTTCTGACACTGGCATTAAGTAGCTCTGTGAGACAGAACAAATTAGAGAATCTCTCCACACCCCAGTGCTTGTATCTATAAGCAGAGATAACGTCTGTCTTGTGGGGACTGCATGACGGGTATTTGGAAAACACTAACCCAGGGGCTGGTGAGTTCATTAAATATCTGTGGTACCCATCCACGGTTCTCCATCCAGAACTCTTGGGGCCAAATGTAATTCAACGGTGACTTTTTAGTTTTATTTCAGAAAGGTGATCCTGCATAACATTCCCAGGGGGATCTGAGTAGCACCCTGTAATTAATCTCACTGATGTTTCTGTAATAAAATATATGAATATTCACATTAAATGGAATAAATTAATGTTATAAATAGCCCCAGGTTAGTTCAGGTAAGGTTTTGTTGTCAGATTAGTTTTCTACAAACTCAGAGAGAAAACCTCTCATATTTCAGAGCTTCATGAATTTTAGAATTGTACATAAGGGATTATGGGTCCATAGTGAGTACTCAGATGTCTTGAAGGGGGAGTCAGTAAACAAAAAATCCAGCAAAAGACAATAAGACATTTGCTCATTAGAGCACAGCTGTTATGGCAGGACTTGGGAGGACCGAGTGCGAAAATGTGGAAGTTGTTTTGTGGAGTATTTAGTCTTATACAAATGGAAGGTTCCAGTATTATTGTACCCACAATGTTCAAATCAGCTTCTGGCTCCTGATGGAGTTCATAGCTCAACTTGTTGTCAATGTGATCAGTATCCTAGCTGGTGTCACGTTTGACCCCAGAATTTCTGCTGGTAGGTTGCACTCTGTAAGGAGGCAGGTGGTAAGGTGATGTGGAAGAACCCCAGACCAGGCTCAGGAGGGCTGGTGTAGGTGCCAGAGCCACCGTTGTATTGTTTTGGGGCATTTATGTCTCTTACCCTCTGTGGGTCTTGTTTTCTTTGCATAAAAAACCTCTGTGTTTTCTTGGCCACCTCTCAGGGACTTCGGAGAATCCAAATGAGGTGATGTATAATAAAGAACTTTGCAAACTGGAGCATTTCTTATGATTGTTGGGTATCATGATTCTTTTTTTTTTTTTTTTTTTTTTTTTTTTTGTGGTACGCAGGCCTCTCACTGTTGTGGCCTCTCCCATTGCGGAGCACAGGCTCTGGATGCACAGGCTCAGCGGCCATGGCTCACGGGCCCAGCCGCTCCGCGGCACGTGGGATCTTCCCGGACCAGGGCACGAACCCGCGTCCCCTGCATCGGCAGGCGGACTCTCAACCATTGCACCACCAGGGAAGCCCTCATGATTCTTTTAATGTGCTTGATCCTAGTCATAGTTTTTACTCCCAAGGAGTCATCCTAATTGCCTGGGTTCCAGTCTGGGCTTCTTCACTTTCTTACTAGGTGTGTGTGACTTTGGGCAATTTTCTTACCCTTTCTGTGCCTTAATTTCCACTTCTGTAAAATGGAAATAATAATTATATTTCTCTCACTGAGCTGTCTTAGGATTCAAGGAGGTACTTGCCTGGCATGCGATGAGCCCTCAGTGCTGGCTCCTGGTGTGGCCCCAGGCTTGAAGCAGGCTCAGGCTCAGCAGCCTCTGGGAACAGAAGTGGCAAAGAGATCTTAAATCTTTCCTCCTGTTGTGTGGCTTTGGTAAATTACTGTTGCTAGTTACTGTCACTAAATAACACACTGCCGTTCACTAAATAACATGCTTCAGAGGCCTAAGGGAGATAAAGTCTTGAATGGGCTGAATGAGGAGTCACTTAGTGATCACTCTTGTTGGATCCTTATCTGACACCATGTACAAAATTTAACTCAAAATGGATCAAAGACCTAAAACTACAAAACTCTTAGAAGAAAACGTAGGGTAAAACCTTCAAGATGTGGGATTTGGCAATGATTTCTTGGACGTGGCTCAAAAAGCACAGGCAACAAAAGAGAAAAATAGGTAAATTGGGCTTTATGAAGAGTTTAAAATTTTGTGCATCAAAAGACAGTATCAGCAGAGTAAAAGGGCACCCCACAGAATGGGAGAAAATATTTGCAAGTCGTATGTCTGATAAGAGAATAATATCCAGAATATGTAGAGAACTCCTAAAACTCAAGAACAAATAAACAATTCATTTCGAAAATGGGCAAAGGACTTGAATAAACCTTTCTCCAAAGAAGACATACAAATGGCCAATAAGCACATGAAAAGATGCTCAGCACCACTAATCGTTAGGGAAAATGCAAATGAAAACTACAATGAGGTAACTACCCCACACCTATTAGAATGGTTACTATGAAAAAAAACCACCCCAGAATATAACAAGGGTTGGTGAGGGGGTGGGAAACAGAACACTTGGGCCCGGTTGGTGGGAATGCAAATGGTACAGCCTCTGTGAATAACAGTATGTTGGTTCCTCAAAAAATTAAAAATAGAATTGTCATATGATTCAGCAATTCCACTCCTGGGTACATATCCAAAAATATTGAAAGCAAGATCTCAAAGAGATATTTGTATAGCATTTGTACAGCATTATTCACAATAGGTTAAAACATGGAAGCAACTTAAGTGTGTCTGTAGACAGATGAATGAATAAGCAAAATGTGGTGTATACGTATGATGGCGTATTGTTCAGTCTTAAAAAAGGACAAACTTATGGTTACCAAGTGGGAAAGGAGGGGAGGGATAAATTGGGAGATAGGGCTTGACATATGCACATTACTATGTATAAAATAGATAACTAACAAGAACCTACTGTATAGCACAGGGAACTCTACTCAATACTCTGTAATGACCTATATGGCAAAAAAATCTAAAAAAGAGTGGGTATATGTATATGTATAACTGATTCACTTTGCTGTACAGCAGAAACTAACACGACATTGTAAATCAACTAGACTCCAATAAAAATTAATTAAAGAAAGGAAATTCTGACATGGGGTACAACGTGGATGAACCTTGAGGACATTACACTAAGTGAGATTAGCGAGTTACCAAAAGACAAATACTGTATGATTCCACTTGTGTGAGGTACTTAGACTAGTCAGAATCATAGAGACAGAAAGTAGAATGGTGGTTGCCACAGGCTGGGGAGTGGGGGAAGGGAGAGCTATTGTTTAATGGGTATAGAGTTTCAGCTTTACAAGATTAAAAGAATTATGGAGATGGATGTTGGTGATGGTTGTACAATAATGTGAATGTATTTAACACCAGTGAACCATACACTTAAAAATGGTTACGGCGCTAAATTTTATGTGAAGTATATTTAACCACAATAACGAGAATTAAAATTTAAAAAATAAACCTATCACATGTTAGGCTTTGTAAAATATAGTTGCAAAACGTTGCATCTTACACAGGCAGCAGCTAATTTCAGCTCATGAATCAAGGCTCCAGAGACAAGGCTGTAATCTAATGTGTATACAAGACTAAGCTTTAACACATAACTGAACATAAGGCACTGACTTGCCTTGTTCGGAAATCACCAAAGCTTGCCTGTCACTTAGGAAATAATATCCACATTGGCATAGCATTCAAGGCTGCCATGATACGTTGTTATGTCCACAGATGTGCAGATGTGGAGACTCTAGAGTGGATTATGAGCATTGTTGTAATGTTAATGGATACATTAACACATGTGCTCCGACCTACAAAGCCAGCCCCTGCTGTAGGGTATTTTGGATGCTTCCAGTGTTTTGTCATAATGAATCAGACTGCAGAAATGTCTTTTGTGCGTATGACTTTATATATATTTTTTAAATTTTTTATTGAAATATAGTTGATTTACAATGTTGTGTTAGTTTCAGGTGTACAGCAAAGTGATTCAGTTATATATACACATATAAGTATATGTATTCTTTTTTTATATACTCTTCCATTATAGGTTATTATAAGATATTGAGTATAGTTGCCTGTGCTGTACAGTAGGTACTTGTTGGTTTTCTGTTTTACATATAGTAGTGTGTATCTGTTAATCCCAAACTCCTAATTTATCCCTCTCCCACCCCCGCTTAACTATATTTTGAATTAGTTAGAAATCCAAGGGTTTTAAGCTGGGGAGGGACACAATCAGATTTGCTTTATAGAAACATGACTGGGGATGCTGTGGAGGGAGGAGGCTGCTGGAATGTGTGGTCTTGGCAGGAATTCTGAGGCCCTCCATGGAAGCGGTGGGGAGAAGGAGGTGGAGATGCAATGTGGAGCTATTTAGGGAACGTATCCCACCGGTGCCGTTGGTACAGCACATCCACTGGAGCTGACTGGTGGGTGGGGCCGGGAGAGCACAGCGAGAATAGTGAGAAGAATTTCCGTGTCATAGGTCAGAGTGGCTCAGTCGAGGCTGTGCTAAGCTGAGGCCTGGTGGGGCACGAGGCAGAGGGACAGAGAGTGTGGCCAACAAGGTTTGGGGCCAGTGGGAAGGTGAAAGGTGGAAAGCACCGTGTGTTTGTGGAGGGATTTTTTTGGTTTCGTTTTTAAGCTAAGAAAGATTTTGGTGGCGTCTAAAATATGATACAAATGAACTCATTTACAAAACAGAAACAGACTCACAGACATAGAAAATGAACTTATGGTTACCAAAGGGGAAAGGAGTGGGGGCGGGATAAATTAGGAGTTTGGAATTCGCAGATACACACTACTGTACATAAAAGAGATAAGGAACAAGGCCCTACTGTAGAGCACAGGGAACTATATCCAATATCCTGTAATAAACCATAACGCAAAAGAATATGATAAAAGAATATATATACGCACACATACCTACACACACACGTATAACTGAATCACTTTGCTGTACACCTGAAACTAACACAACCTTGTAAAGCAACTATACTTCAGTGAAAAAAATAAAATAGAAAAGAAGGGTTTGGACACGGTTAGAAACATTGAGGAGGGCAAAGTTGAAGACGGAGAGGAGGGGGGGACCCTTGATGGTGCACGGTCTCCGAGGAGATGGGGCAGTGGATTCTAAAGGCCACTGTGCCACTTAACTTGGGGAGGAAGCTTTGCTTTTGTTAATTCATTGCTTGGTTAATTCTTCCATCCTTTTTTAAACAAATATTTATTGAAAGTCTACTATGCATCTAGCCCTATTAGGAGCCAGGATACATTGGCAAGTGAGGCCAACATAATTTTATTCTCAGAGGGGTTAGAGTCTAGGGGAGAAGCAGACATTGGTCGTAGATTTACCCAAGTCAATGCGTGCTTACAAGTGAGTGCTCTGAAGGGAAAGAATGCTCCTGTAAGAGCTTATAAATCAGAAACTGAGTTTTGAGAGTGGTGTATGGAGGGACACACGAGCAGGTCATGCGAGCGGGGTCAGAGGAGGACCAGGGAAAGAACACGCTGTGCAGATGAAACAACAGGTGCAAAGGCCCTGTGGTAGGGGGGAGAATTCGATTCAAGGGGATGAGGGAAGCTCACACAGCACATGTGGCCAGGAGAGGGGTGCCCAGTGATGCCCAGAGATCAGCGGGCGCAGACTACACAGGGCTCTTCTGATGCTCTGTCCTAAGGGCAATGGAAGGTATTGTCTTCTGCAGGAAGGGATTTCAGTCAGCAACCCACAGAGCGTAGAGCCAAAGCCACATGTCTCCAGGATGTCGCTGGTGGACTGAGAGCCGGGGTCAGATGATGTCTGAGGTTCCTGAATCGCCCTGTTGTTGGGAATTCTGGGTTTCTGTAATACCCAGAACCTGTACCAGACGGTTCCAGGCTTCGGAGAGGCCAGGCATTTATAGAGGGCTGCGGGGCTGAGTCAGCTTGTTATCTACTGCCAGTCACTGGGACCCGAGAGAGAGAAAAATTGTCCTCGGTTGGAACCAGTACACTTTAGTGCTTGTAACTTCACACACTCTGGGGCTGGGCTCTCTATCAGCGTTGCTTGGTGCACAGGGGAATTGCTGGGCAGACCTGATTCCGAGTCAGGTCCCAGGTCACCTGACTTGTGAGGCTTGATGGAGTTACTTTAAAAAATACACAGAAAACTCTTTCTGAAAAGAGCCATACAAGACAACAACCCTGGAGAGAGGAAGCTTAAAATCTCTGCTGGACCGGAGTCTCCCTGCACCGCTTCCTCTGCGGATAGCTTCCGGAACAGGGGACTGATTCTGTTTGAAGCAGCGGAGAGAGAACTCACTTCTTCTCCTAAATTTAGGATTTAAATTACTTTCCATCCTCATGTCTACTGTGTTGCACTTTTGTTTCCTTCCTGAAAAGTTTTCGTGTGTGTTTCTTTTTTTTTTTTTTTTTTTTGCTGTACGCAGGCCTCTCACTGCTGTGGCCTCTCCCGTTGCGGAGCACAGGCTCCGGACACACAGGCTCCGCGGCCATGGCTCGCGGGCCCAGCCGCTCCGCGGCATGTGGGATCTTCCGGGATCGGGGCACGAACCCGTGTCCCCTGCATCGGCAGGCGGACTCTCAACCACTGCGCCACCAGGGAAGCCCTCGTGTGTGTTTCTTATGACATGTCTATGCTAAGTCTGAGAAAAGGACATATGTAAGTGTGATAGCTATATAAGCACAGCCAGGTACAGTCAAATAACCAAACAATAATACTTAGTAAAAATAACAATTTTTAATTTTTTTATTTTAAAAAAATGTTATTGAAATATGGTTGATTTGCAACGTTGTATTAGTTTCAGGTATACAGCAAAGTGATTCAGTTTTGTATATATATATATATATATATATATATATATATATATACATATGTTCTTTTTCAGATTCTCTTCCATTGTAGATTATTACAAGATATTGAGTATAGTTCCCTGTGCTATACATGAGGTCCTTGTTGGTTATCTATTTTATGTATAGTAGTGTGTATATGTTAATCCCAAACTCCTAATTTATTCCCCCAGCACTTCCCCTTGGGTAACCATAAGTTTGTTCTCTAAGTCTGTGAGTCTATTTCTGTTTTGTAAATAAGTTAATTTGTATCATTTTTTTAGATTCCACATATAAGTGATATCAATGATACTTGTCTTTTTCTGTCTGACTTCACTTAGTATGATAATCTCTAGGTCCATCCATGTTGCTGCAAATGGCATTATTTCATTCTTTTTTATGGCTGAGTAATATTCCATTGTGTATATGTACCACATCTTCTTTATCCATTCTTCTGTCAATGGACACTTAGTTTGCTTCCACATCTTGGCTACGGTAAATAGTGGTGCTGTGAACACTGGGGTGCATGTGTCTTTTCGAATTATAATAGTAACAGTATTTGGGACATGCTGGCTAAACACTCAGGTGCTTGGGTTTGACAAGCCTGGTCTGAATCCTGCCTGTGTCACCAGGTACCCAGTGGGGGACCTTAGCTTTGACTTTCTCAGCTGCCATAGCAGGGCTGAGAGCAGCATATGTTTCTAACAGTTGTGAGAATTCAATGAGATGATGTATGGAAAGCACAGAGCACAGCACTGGCCCATATGAAATCTCGATAACTGTCAGCAGTTCTTCTTATGCTTATTATAATTAATAATCATATTACCAATTGGCAGTGGCTGAGTGAGGCCCGGGGGGAGGACCCTGAAAAGTGGCAGAAAATGCTATGTAACTCTTTAATTCTCCCCATCTCAGCCCAGCCGCAGTCTGGGTCCTGCCCCATTCTTTCTCTTTCGCTATGAGGTCTCAGAGGCCAGGCTCCTGCTTGGAACAGAAGAATTGTTTGCTTGCAGCTTCCTCTCTGCTATCCCCAAACTGGTTGCCCAGATGCTGGGGATATGAAGGGGCCAAAAACGAGACGTGAGCAATGAAAAGCTTAACTCTCCCCTGGGTCTAAGCAGTTTACTGGGGTTCAGAATTAGAGGCTGGCTGCAGCTCCATGACTGTGTAGCCTCTTCAGATCAGGATAAGATTACTACTGGGGGGGTCCAAAGAGTTATTCTCCAGCTTTGGGGAAAGGTCACGGGCTATTCAGAGGGATGATGGGCGTGCAGGGAGACCCCATGAGGAAGGGGTTCTCTGGAGTCTGATTAGAAGTTGATAAATCAGAACCGAAAGACTCACCCACAGCGAACTGCTTTTTGAATAAACTTATAAACCTTTGTCGTTTGGCAGAGAAAGTCAGTATCCTGATCATGCTTGCAGACAGCAGAACACTTTTGTATACGTTAATCTTATTTTCTTTGGGCCTTGAAGGTTAATTTTTGAAATTTGATGGCTCATGATTAATCAGTTTATCAATATTTATCGAATGTCCAATTTTAGCTCAACACCCATTCAGCACTTTGCTGGGAGAGAAAAGAAATATGAGATGTGGTTCTTTGATCTACTAGCAAAATTCATGGCAAAATCCATGTTCACTGATTAGTTTTTCTCCCTCCCTGCTTCCTTCTTGTGCATTTTGCAATCATCAGAAAGAGACCCTTTACAAATGAACGTATTCACAAAACAGAAAGAGACTCACAGATATAGAAAACAAACTTATGGTTACCAAAGGGGGAAGGACGGGGAGGGGTAAATTAGGAGGTTGGGATTAACAGATACACACTACTGTATATAAAACAGAGAACCAACAAGGACCTACTGTATAGCACAGGGAATTCTACTCAGTATTTTGTAATAACCTAGAAGGGAAAAGAATCTGAAAAAGAATAGATATGTGTGTGTGTGTGTGTGTGTATACACACACACACACACACACATATAGCTGAATCACTGTGCTGTGCACCTGAAACTAACACGATACTATAAATCAACTAGATTTCTATAAAAATAATAATACTTTTCTTCAATACCCAGAAAAGCCACAAGCAGAAAAAAAAAAAAAAGGAAAAAGATAACCACCTTTAATTCATTGGCAGAGTTAACACAGGAGAAATGGAAATAAGTATATTCATTACAATCTGCAGTCCTTTCTCAGGAGAAAGGAGAAATTCTAGGGACATTTCTTGATTTTTTTTTTAATCCAGTAACACACATTACTGAAGATTATATATCTGGCAAATAAGAATATAAAACTGGGAAGGTTTCTGTTTATCTTCCAGATCCACAGTCGGCTTTTCTCATCCCCCAAAGATCACTCTGCCTGGGAAAGAAACGAGAATCTTTCAAATCCAGGTAAAGAACTCATCACTGACCGGGTGGCACTCCCTGCAAGCCTTTATTTAGTCTCTCTCTCCTTTATTTTTATTAATAGTGAAATGTGCTTTGGAGACTAGTCTTCCCCCAAACGTGAAATGAGAGCTCAGTGACTCTGACAAGATTTGAAGCTGATTTGAATTTCCAAACACACAGGCTTTTAGGCTGGCAGTCTCTGAAAAAACAAACAACGCAGAAGAAATATTGGTTGCCTTAGGTAATGCCTTCAGAAGCCAAGATTACCCCAGATCGCTGAACATGCGGGGGTTAGGCCAGCGTGGAGCAGGGACAAATGTGGAATCTTCTCAGAGCTGGAGCCGGTGCAATTGAAACATAGGCACAGTGTCTGTGCGTTCATAAATCACTTTTTATGAAGCTTCAATTCATAGGCACTCAACTGTAGAAACACTAGGTGAAATGGTTCCAGTCCCTAACTTTAAGTTTGTTAATGTAAATGGCATGAAGCTAAGCTTTTTTACTCCCTTTCATGAGAGAAATCATATGGGTGTAGGTCAAATTTCTGATGGTCTTGTAATAAGACTGCTGGGTTAATAGAATATTTCTATTCAGAGACTGTAGCAAAAATTCTGAAAGAATTGTTTTTCACATAGCAAATTCAATTTTTTAATCTCCATTTGAATTTAAGTTTGTAAATGTGACTGATACGTTGGTATCAATGTGCGTGTGTGTGTGATCACACACACATACACACACACACACATTTGTAGCCTCTCTTTTCATTACCCCTCACCACCTGCCTATATCAAAGGTATCAGGGGTCTGAAATCCTTTCCTTAACTGACACAGTCAACCCAAGACAAAAATATTATTAAAGGAGCTTTCCTAGTTAATCCTTTGTGGAGCCACCACAGCCTGGTTTATAAGTTTATTCTTTAGTAGTGGCAGCTTTTTAGTTTGGATCCTTTAAAAACCTAGCCCAGAAATTGCTTGTAGTAAGAAGGTGAATCCACAGATAGAAGTTTCTGGTAGTGTGGGCAGCAGGCTCAGGAAGCACACTGGCCACCGGCACCCCCACGGGGAGTTTGGGGACATTGGGAAGAATGCCACGTTTCCTTGGGGCACTTGGAGGTGCCTGGGAGAACAGTCAGGCCCAGGGGACCTCATGTGGATGTGTCTGTCTTCTTTCCCTGAGGGCTAGGTCAGCTAAAACGGGCCTGCTCCAGCTCTTCCGACAGGGATGCCTGCTCACGTGGTAGTTAGCAGTTTAATGACCTAGAAACAAGCACCAGACCAGAGGTTAAAGGTCCAGGCTGCAGGGAATGTGCCCAAGCAACCCTGGGTGAGCGGGAAGACACGTATCTCCTGGATTTCTTTCTTTCCTTTTAGATCTATCTATATTTTCAAAGTTCTCCTCCTGGAAGAACACTTTTGAGGCAGTCTTAAAACTTTGGTATTCAGGCTGAAGGCAAGGAGTTGCTAAAGAATCATTCCCGACACGTGTTAAAGAGGGTAAGGCAAATTTTTTTCAGAGGGACTGCAACAGTGGGGTCTTACAGGAGGGGAGAGAGATTGGACTCAACTCCAAGTACAAGGAAAAATGGGAGTTTATAGCCAAGGAGCAGGGAAGGGGTCAGTGGATGGAAGACTTCTAAGAGGAAACATCAGGGGTAAGGGGAATTTTGGCTAAAGTGACTTGACAGGTGGGGGATGAGGAATTTGATCAGATATCAAGAACGGGGGATTTCCTCTAAATTGACCCAGCAGGATTCTTGCTAAAATCGGGCTAAACGGGCCAAGGACAGAACCCAAGAGCGTGGCCTTGTTGAAGAGAGTTCTCAGAGGAGACTGACTCAGGTCAGGAATGGTCTCTGTCGGAGTCGGTGCATGTGTGGGCACCGTGCTTCCGTGGGGGGCTGACTCCTTGAGGAGACATTTATGCCCTCCGCATCTTCCCACAAGGTCATTCCCACCTGTTAAAGGGAAATTGCACTGGACGCCGGTTGAAAGCCGCAAGACAGATTTTATTTGAGCTGCTGCAGCAGGGGAGAGATTCCAGTGCAGCACCAAGCTCAACTCTGAGTACGGCAGGCACCTGGGGACCTACAGCTGCTGGGGGGAGTGAGCGACTCAGCGGATGGAGAGTTACCGAGAAGAACTTGATTAGATATCACAGGTCAGGGAGATTCTTGTGAAACCAGCTTAGCAGGATTTGAATAAAACTAGACTCAATGGGATTCTTGGACCTGACAGGCCAAGGCAGCAGGCCTAGATGAAGCCTGGCCGGGAAGAGGGCTCAGAGGAGTCCGACTAAAGTTTGGTCCAGGAGGGAGACCTGTCACACCTCTTCTACGAAAATTGGCCTGAGCTGTTCCCTGTGCCCTTTGAACTCTCTGTGGTCCAACTTGCTCCCTCAGGAAAGAACAAGGAGGTTTGGTTCAGGAATTAGACTTCCTGTACCCACGCTCCTGAGGAGGGTTCAGTGCAAGGATGAGATCTCTCTCAGCCCCCTGGGCTTTGGGAAACCCAGAGAGCAGAGTTTTAGGTCAGGCTTGGGGTTGCCAGGACCAGAACCACACTATTGACAACAAAAGAAAAACGGTTGTAAGGAAACCAGTGAACTTTGTAGGAGAACAGGCCACCGGGTTGCACAAAGTACAGGAACCAAGGGGGCTCCGTGGGACCCAGTAGCAAGAGTGTGGCCCTTCACTTAGAGCCACGGTAACAGGATCTGTGCCTGACTCTTGCAGCCCATGTCTTTCAGTTAACCTTCTCAGGCTCCATCCTGAGTCAATCATCCCGGGTTAGGAGGCAAGGTCAGATGTTAGAAACCTGGCTTCTGGGCATCCAGCCTTATGGGTGCCTGGCTAACAGGGCAGTTCTCCCAGAAGGAGTCCACAGGCCAAGCTAATGCCCCAAAGGCATTAAGTAGGCCCACAGAATCTCAAGTTTGAGAGGGGCCATGGAGGTCGTTTTGTCCAATTTCTTCCTGTTACCTGACATCTGAAACCCCTCCACCTCCTGCCCTCGCAGGAGTGAGGAAGCCTCTGCAGAGGAGGCCGACCACACAGTAAGCCCCAAGGCCAGGGGACTCGCTCTATTTGAAGGTAGCTCATGACTTGCTCACACAGCTGCAATTGTTAGAAAGCTTTTCTATTGTGCTGAGCCAAAATGAATAACCTTCTTTATTTTTAATCTGTACTGAGTGGGCAAAGAGACCCATTAAATATTTTTAAGTTGCTGGAATATGTGGTCTGATCTGTGTTCTAGGAAGACAACTGTATTGTGATATTTTAGGAAGGTGATGACATAGGGTTTAGGCCAGGGCAGGGGCAGGGGATGCTGGGACCGTTGGAGCACTGGGAAATGGCAAAATTATTTACAAGCGGTTGCATAAGGGAGGAGTTAAAGATGTTTCTGGGCAAATAGCTCTACCATCCACGGGGAAGGAAATTCAGGATTCAACGGCTGGTGCTGGTGGGGGCATCTGAATTTGTGGGGTTTGGATGCTCTGCATCTGAGAGACCATCTGTCCTAGATGTCTGTGAAGCAGCTGGAAATTTGGTGTCAAGATCCAGGGAAAGGTCAGGGTTATCGATCTCGATGTGATCGTCATTTACAGGTGGGCGATGTGAGAAACCAGGAGAACAGTTGAGATGAGTGCAGGAGCCAGTGTGTGAAGTGGGAAGAGAGTGGGCTACAAAGCCTAAGGTACCCACGGGCATGGGGTGGGAAGAGGTGTAACTTGAGGTCCAGTGCCAGTGTTGACCTTGCCCTCAATTTGTCCTTTATTTTTGGAAAAGTCTCTCCACTTCCTCAGGTCTCAGACAACGATGGTTTAGACTTCACCCGTGTCCAGGGGGCGGCTCTAACACTCAGTGATGTGGTTAGCAGTCTCTGTTACAGAAGCTAGATTGGAGGTATTTGGTCCAGTTGGACCTCAGAGTGCTCATGCAGGACATCTGAAGTGAATGTCATCTCTGAATTTTCATTTTTGTTTCCTTCATTTGCCCAATGCAACTATTCACTGCCTTGGTCATTGGAAATTCCAGAACTGGGGAGGGCAGAGATTTGATTTCTTATGGTAAAATTGTCCTCTTGTCCAGGCCTTTGAAATCTCTTGGCCAGGGTAAAATTTCAGTTTACTGTGATTAATGGGCTCCTAACACTAAGTGAGAAAAAACTGTAGGAAGGATGAGTATTTCTTTTTTTTTTTTAATGTCTATTATTTATTTATTTTTTTATTCTTATTAGTCATCCATTTTATACACATCAGTGTATACATGTCAATCCCAATCTCTCAATTCATCACACCACCACCACCACCCCCCTGCCGCTTTCCCCACTTGGTGTCCATACGTTTTTTTCTCTACTTCTGTGTCTCAATTTCTGCTCTGCAAACTGGTTCATCTGTACCATTTTCTAGGTTCCACATATATGCGTTAATATACGATATTTGTTTTTCTCTTTCTGACTTACTTCACTCTGTATGACAGTCTCTAGATGCATCCACATCTCTACAAATGACCCAATTTTGTTCCTTTTTATGGTTGAGTAATATTCCATTGTATATATGTATACATCTTCTTTATCCATTTGCCTGTCGATGGGCATTTAGGTTGCCTCCATGACCTGGCTATTGTAAATAGTGCTGCAATGAACATTGGGGTGCATGTGTCTTTTTGAATTATGCTTTTCTCTGGGTATATGCCCAGTAGTGGGATTGCTGGGTCATATGGTATTTCTATTTTTAGTTCTTTAAGGAACCTCCATACTGTTCTCCATAGTGGCTGTATCAATTTACATTCTCACCAACAGTTCAAGAGGGTTCCCTTTTCTCCACACCCTCTCCAACATTTGTTGTTTGTAGATTTTCTTTTCTTTTTTTTTTTTTTTTTTTTTTTCTGTACGCGGGCCTCTCACTGCTGTGGCCTCTCCCGTTGCGGAGCACAGGCTCCGGACACACAGGCTCAGCGGCCATGGCTCGCGGGCCCAGCCGCTCCGCGGCATGTGGGATCTTCCGGGATCGGGGCACGAACCCGTGTCCCCTGCATCGGCAGGCGGACTCTCAACCACTGCGCCACCAGGGAAGCCCTGTAGATTTTCTGATGATGCTCATTCTAACTGGTGTGAGGTGATAACTCATTGTAGTTTTGATTTGCATTTCTCTAATAATTAGTGATGTTGAGCAGCTTTTCATGTGCCTCTTGTCTTCTTTGGAGAAATGTCTATTTAGGTCTTCTGCCCATTATTGGATTGGGTTGTTCGTTTTTTTAATATTGAGCTGCATGAGCTGTTTATATATTTTGGAGATTAATCCTTTCACTGATGATTCTTTTGCAAATATTTTCTCCCATTCTGATGGTTGTCTTTTCATCTTGTTTATGGTTTCCTTTGCTGTGCAAAAGCTTTGAAGTTTCATTAGGTCTCATTTGTTTATTTTTGTTTTTATTTCCATTACTCTAGGAGGTGGATCAAAAAAGATCTTGCTGTGATTTATGTCAAAGAATGTTCTTCCTATGTTTTCCTCTAAGAGTTTTACAGTGCCTGGTCTTACATTTAGGTCTCAAATCCATTTTTAGTTTATTTTTGTGTATGGTGTTAAGGAGTGTTCTAATTTCATTCTTTTACATGTAGCTGTCCAGTTTTCCCAGCACCACTTATTGAAGAGACTGTCTTTTCTCCATTGTATATCCTTGCCTCCTTTGTCATAGATTAGTTGACCATAGGTGCGTGGGTTTATCTCTGGGCTTTCTATCCTGTTCCATTGATCTATATTTCTGTTTTTGTGCCAGTACCATATTGTCTTGATTACTGTAGCTTTGTAGTATAGTCTGAAGTCAGGGAGTCTGATTCCTCCAGCTCTGTTTTTTCCCCTCAATAGCTTTGGCTATTCGGGGTCTTTTGTGTCTCCATACAAATTTTAAGATTTTTTGTTCTAGTTCCGTAAAAAATGCCATTGGTAATTTGATAAGGATTGCACTGAATCTGTAGATTGCTTTGGGTAGGATAATCATTTTCACAATATTGATTCTTCCAATCCAAGAACATGGTATATCTCTCCATCTGTTGGTATCCTCTTTAATTTCTTTCATCAGTGTCTTATAGTTTTCTGCATACAGGTCTTTTGTCTCCCTTGGTAGTTTTATTCCTAGGTATTTCATACATTTTGTTGCAATGGGAAATGGGAGTGTTTCCTTAATTTCTCTTTCAGACTTTTCATCATTAGTGTATAGGAATGCAAGAGATTTCTGTGCATTAACTTTGTATCCTGCAACTTTACTAAATTCATTGATTAGCTCTACTAGTTTTCTGGTGGCATCTTTAGGATTCTCTATGTATAGTATCATGTCATCTGCAAACAGTGACAGTTTTACTTCTTCTTTTCCAATTTGTATTCCATTTATTTCTTTTTCTTCTCTGACTGCCGTGGCTAGGACTTCCATAACTATGTTGAATAATAATGGTGAGAGAAGATACCCTTGTCTTGTTCCTGATCTTAGAGGCAATGCTTTCAGTTCTTCACCATTGAGAATGATGCTTGCTGTGGGTTTGTTGTATATGGCCTTCATTATGTTGAAGTAGGGTCCCTCTGTGCCCACTTTCTGGAGAGTTTTTATTGTAAGTGACTGTTGAATTTTGTCAAAAGATTTTTCTGCATCTATTGAGATGATCATATGGTTTTTATTCTTCAGTTTGTTAATATGGTGTATCACATTGATTGATTTATGTATATTGAAGAATTCTTGCATCCCTGGGATAAATCCCACTTGATCATGGTGTGTGATCCTTTTAATGTGTTGTTGGATTCTGTTTACTAGTATTTTGCTGAGGATTTTTGCATCTATATTCATCAGTAATATTGGTCTGCAATTTTCTTTTTTTGTAGTATCTTTGTCTGGTTTTGGTATCAGGGTGATGATGGCCTCATAGAATGAGTTTGGGAGTTTTCTCTGCAATATTTTGGAAGAGTTTGAGAAGGATGGGTGTTAGCTCTTCTCTAAATGTTTGATAGAATTTACCTGTGAAGCCATCTGGTCCTGGACTTTTGTTTGTTGGAAGGTTTTTAATTACAGTTTCAATTTCATTACTTTTGATTGGTCTGTTCATATTTTCTATTTCTTTCTGGTTCAGTCTTGGAAGGTTATACTTTTCTAAGAATTTGTCCATTTCTTCCAAGTTGTCCATTTTATTGGCATAGAGTTGCTTGTAGTAGTCTCTTAGGATGCTTTGTATTTCTGTGGTGTCTGTTGTAACTTCTCCTTTTTCATTTCTAATTTTATTGATTTTAGTCCTCTCCTTCTTTTTCTTGATGAGTCTGGCTAATGGTTTATCAATTTTGTTTATCTTCTCAAAGAACCAGCTTTTCATTTTATTGATCTTTGCTATTGTTTTCTTTGTTTCTATTTCATTTATTTCTGCTCTGATCTTGATGATTTCTTTCCTTCTGCTAACTTTGGGCATTGTTTGTCCTTCTTTCTCTAGTTCCTTTAGGTGTAAAGTTAGGTTGTTTATTTGAGATTTTTCTTGTTTCTTGAGGTAAGCTTGTATTGCTATAAACTTCCCTCTTAGAACTGCTTTTGCTGTATCCCATAGGTTTTGGATTGTCGTGTTTTCATTGTCATTTGTCTCTAGGTATTTTTTGATTTCCTCTTTGATTTTTTTCATTGATCTCTTGGTTATTTAGTAATGTATTGTTTAGCCTCCATGTGTTTGTGTTTTTTATGTTTTTTTTCCCTGTAATTGATTTCTAATCTCATAGCATTGTGGTCAGAAAAGATGCTTGATATGATTTCAATTTTCTTAAATTTACTGAGGCTTGATATGTGACCCAAGATGTGATCTATCCTGGAGAATGTTCTGTGTGCACTTGAGAAGAAAGTGTAGTCTGCTGTTTTTGGATGGAATGTCCTATAAATATCAATTAAATCTATCTGGTCTGTTGTGTCATTTAAAGCTTGTGTTTCCTTATTAATTTTCTGTTTGGATGATCCGTCCAGTGATGTAAGTGAGATGTTAAAGTCTCCCAGTATTATTGTGTTACTGTCGACTTCCTCTTTTAGAGCTGTTAGCTGTTGCCTTATATATTGAGGTGCTGCTATGTTGGGTGCATATATATTTATAATTGTTGTATCTTCTTCTTGGATTGATGCCTTGATCATTACATAGTGTCCTTCCTTGTCTCTTGTAACATTCTTTATTTTAAAGTCTATTTTATCTGATATGAGTATTAATACTCCAGCTTTCTTTTGGTTTCCATTTGCATGGAATATCTTTTTTCATCCCCTCACTTTCAGCCTGTATGTATCCCTAGGTCTGAAGTGGGTCTCTTGTAGACAGCATATATATGCGTCTTGTTTTTGTATCCATTCAGCAAGCCTGTGTCTTTTGGTTGAAGCATTTAATCAATTCACGTTTAAGGTAATTATTGATATGTATGTTCCTATGACCATTTTCTTAATTGTTTTGGGTTTGTTTTTGTAGGTCCTTTTCTTCTCTTGTGTTTCCCACTTAGAGAAGTTCCTTTAGCATTTGCTGTAGAGCTGGTGTGGTGGTGCTGAATTCTCTTAGCTTTTGCTTGTCTGTAAGGCTTTTGATTTCTCCATCGAATCTGAATGAGATCCTTGCTGGGTAGAGTAATCTTGGTTGTAGGTTTTTCCCTTTCATCACTTTAAGTATATCATGCCACTCCTTTCTGGCTTGTAGAGTTTCTGCTGAGAAATCAGCTGTTAACCTTATGGGAGTTCCCTTGTATGTTATTTGTCATTTTTCCCTTGCTGCTTTAAATAGTTTTCCTTGTCATAATTTTTGCCAATTTGATTACTATGTGTTTCAGCATGTTTCTCCTTGGGTTTATCCTGTATGGGACTCTGCGCTTCCTGGACTTGGGTGGCTCTTTCCTTTCCCATGTTAGGGAAGTTTTTGACTATAATCTCTTCAAATATTTTCTTGGGTCCTTTCTCTGTTCTCCTTCTGGGACCCCTATGATGTGAATGTTGTTGTGTTTAATGTTGTCCCAGAGATCTCTTAGGGTGTCTTCATTTCTTTTCATTCTTTTTTCTTAATTCTGTTCCACAGCAGTGAATTCCACCATTCTGTCTTCCAGGTCACTTATCCGTTCTTCTTCCTCAGTTATTCTGCTATTGATTCCTTCTAGTGTATTTTTCATTTCAGTTATTGTATTGTTCATCTCTGTGTTTGTTCTTCAATTCTTCTAGATGTTTGTTAAGCATTTCTTTCATCTTCTCTGTCTTTGCCTCCATTCTTTTTGTGAGGTCCTGGATCATCTTCACTATCATTATTCTGAATTCTTTTTCTGGAAGATTGCCAATCTCCATTTCATTTAGTTGTTTTTCTGGGGTTTTATCTTGTTCCTTCATCTGGTACATAGCCCTCTGCCTTTTCATCTTGTCTGTCTTTCTGTGAATGTGTTCCACAGGCTGCAGGATTGTCATTCTTCTTGCTTCTGCTGTCTGCACTTTAGGATGACTATTTCTGCCCAGACTTACATCTGTTTTCAAAATCAGTGAGAGGTAGGAAGTCTCTTTCAAATTTCCATTCTGCGTATTATAAAAAGATTCTGTTTACAGTTTCCCCATCACCGTGCTACCTGTCTCCCTATGAGACTGCTTGCTCTAAGGATTTAGAAAGGATTAAGAAAATCAGGCTCACATTTAAGCCATTTCTGTGGAAATCACTTATAGGAAATGTATGTAAAGGGGATTGACGAAGGTCACTGTTTCGATTAGCAATTCACTTAGGTAAACAAGAAGGTGGAATAGCATGAAATTTTCTCCCTCCTGATCAATTAAGCCTGACCTTTACAAATGGCAGTTTTTAAAGAGTGGGTCTTTGATTGATGAGTGGGATGAAGTGATTATATTTCCACTTAAAACTTGCAGATAATTGTTCCTTTATACCAGCTTTTATAAGAACAGTGATTTGCTTCTGTCATAATCATAGTTTCAATTTTATTTCATAGAGTCAAACAGTTGCCCCAATAAAACACGTACGGTTGACCACGCTTTGAGGAAGGGTTGTTCTATTATACCTTAAAAACCTCCCTGGATCTGATGTGAGTTGTGTTTTTTTTTTTCTTCTGGAAGTCATTTGTAATGCAGTTTCTCTACGAATGAGGTATAGAAGGGACACCATATTTTTATTTATTTATTTATTTAAATCGAAGTGTAGTTGATTTACAATGTTGTCTTAGTTTCAGGTGTACAGTAAAGGGATTCAGTTATACATATATATAAATATATATACTCTTTTTTAATATTCTCTTCCATTATAGGTTTTGCAAGGTGTTGAGTATAGCTCCCTGTGCTATACAGTAGGTTCTTGTTGGTTATCTATTTAATACATAGTAGTGTGTATCTGTTAATCCCAAACTCTTAATTTATCCCTCCGCCATCCCCTTTGCCCCTTTGGTAACCATAAGTTTGTTTTCATGTCTGTGAATCTGTTTCTGTTTCATAAATAAGTTTACTTGAGGGACACCAAATTTATCTGTTTGTTTTCCCTGAAAAACCTGTTTTTTAAATTAAGGCTCTAATTGTTGGAGTAGAATGATGTGGATACTTTTTGTACAGAGCTGTTTTGATCACACTGTGCTTATCTGCCTTATTATAGATTCCTCCCTGCCCATGGGGAGGATTCCTCTCTTGAGCAATGTTTAAGAGTGTCTTTTAAAAAATTATTATTAGTTAATTTATTAATATATTTATTTTTGGTTGTCTTGGGTCTTTGTTGCTGCACGCAGGCTTTCTCTAGTTTTGGCAAGCGGGGGCTACTTTTTGTGGTGGTGTGCGGGCTTCTCATTGTGGTGGCTTCTCTTGTTGCAGAGCACAGGCTCTAGGTGCGTGGGCTTCAGTAGTTGTGGCATACGGGCTCAGTAGTTGTGGTTCACAGGCTGTAGAGCGCAGGCTCAGCAGTTGTGGTGCACAGGCTAAGTTGCTCTGTGGCATGTGGAATCTTCCCAGACCAGGGCTTGAACCCATGTCCCCTGCACTGGCGGGCGGATTCTTAACCACTGCTCCACCAGGGATGTCCTTGTTTGGATTTTTCCAAGATTCTTTCAAGGGCTTTGTATGACAGGCACCTGTCCTGTGACTCAGCTTCCTTTGTTGAGAGGGACAGCCGTCCACTGAGTGTCTCCTTTCTGCTTTCTCCACCCAGCCTCCACCCTGTTCTGCAAGAGGGAGGTGGGAAAAAGCAGCACAACTCCTGGTCCCCGGAGAAGAAAGGACATTTATTCCTGCTTTCTGAGCAAGACATAAAGAGACGTGTTTGGGTCAGTTATGCCAACTTGTATAGGACATTATTGGAAAGAAAATAGACCAAGTTGCTTTTGTCACAGGGACATGTGATGGTCCCTGTTTGTTCTCTGATGAATAACCATTCTGCTCACATCCCCTCCTGAATTCTGCTTAGAGGCTGCCTGGGTCTTGACCCTCAGTTTTGCTGCAATCACCAATAAATTGTGCAATAAGCAACTTTTTCCCCCATACGAGTTTCTGCCTCTAGCTTCATCTTTGCCCATCATCTGGTGCATAATCTAATTTTAAAAATAATTGGTGAAATAATGTACTAAGCAAAGAGCTCAGCTGAAGATTACCCAGTTGTGTAGCTTTGTGTTGGAAAGAACTGCATCCAGGTGGATTTAACTGCTTCCTCTCAGAGGCATGGACACTTAGTTACCGCCTCTTGTGTACTGAGGAGCAAAAGAACCTCATCCAGATCTGAGGAAGTCAGATGCTGGGGTGGACATGACATGGACAGTCCCTGAGGGCCACTGTGTCCTATTCTTAGAAAGGGGGAATGAGTTTCAATTCATTTCTCCCCAGAGGGTATGAGCCCTTCAGCCACCGTGCAATCTCTCTAAGCTCAGGGTTGCTGTCCCATCTCAGAAATGGTACCACCATCCATCTGGTTGGCCAAGCTGGAACCCAAGGAGCCTTTCTGTGTCTCTCACAGTCCCACACCCAATCCCTGACTACATTGTTGTGATTTACCTCCTAATCATCTCTGGGATCCACCCTCTTCTCTCCATCCCTGCTGCCGTGTTGGTTGGACTCCTGCACTAGTCCATGCTTTATGCCTAGTCTCCACCTATAGATAGAATGAGCTGTTGAGGCCACGTTGCTCCCCACTTAAAAATCTTTCCATTCCTTTCAATTGCAATGATAAATAGGATTATTTCCTTAATTTCGCTTTCTGATTGTTCATTGTTAGTGTATAGACATGCAACAGACTTCTGTGTATTAATTTTGTATCTGTGAATTTACCGAATTCATTGATGAGGTCTAGTAGTTTTCTGGTAGCATCTTTAGGATTTTCTATGTATAATATCATGTCATCTGCGAACAGTGACAGTTTTACTTCTTCTTTTCCAGTTTGGATACCTTTTATTTCTTTTTCTTCTCTGACTGCTGTGGCTAGGACTTCCAAAACTATGTTGAATAAAAGTGGCAAGAGTGGGCCTCCTTGTTTTTTCCTGATCTTAGAGGAAATGCTTTCAGTTTTTCACTGTTGAGTATGATGTTAGCTGTGGGTTTGTCATATATGGCCTTTATTATGTTGAGGTGAGTTCCCTCTATGCCCACTTTCTGGAGAGTTTTTATCATAAATGGATGTTGAATTTTATTAAAAAGAAAAAAGAAAGTTCTTGCTGTGGTCTGAAAGGCCCTGGGGGCCCTGGCTCCTGAGCTCCACCACCTCCACCTAATGCACTTGTGCTCTCCGTGAGCCTTCTGCTGTGGGATCCTTGTATTAATATTGTACGAGCTGGTCCTCCGGCTTGAGCTATGCCACTCCTTCCCTTCTCCCTAAGTGACCTTGACTCATCCTACAGATCCTCACCCGTATGCCCTAGGGAAGCCATTCCTGATCTCAAGACCAACCCCACCTCAGGTACCTGGAGTCCACCTTCCTCTCCTTTGCTGCCCTTGTCACAGTCACGTGATGTTTCTTTGTATTTGATGAATATCTGTCCCCTCATCCAGACTGTAAGCTGCACAAGAGCTTAGATTTTGCTTGCCAGCCCCCGTGCCAAGCCCAGGTGCTCCGTAAACACCTGTTTGGGGGATGAGCTGGCTGGTTGCAGGAAGGAGAGCCTGGAGAGCTGTGAGGACAGGGAATCAGACACATCACCATGGCTGACATCGAAAGGACTCTGAGGTGCCATGCTGAGACGTTATGTCTAGTTCCCTTCCTGCTTTCTCTTCTTCCACACTCTGAATGGATCCCACCCTCTCTCCTGACCACCATCTTCTCAATCTCCTTCCTCTGACATCATCACCCTCTCTCCTCCCAGTGTTGCCTGGCCCCAGATCCATGAATCCCAGCCTGCGCAGAGGCTTGTATTGGGCTCAGACATTGTTATTGGTGCGACTTCAGGCTGCTTTAAATTAGAAAGGTTTATTGGTTTCTACTTCCTTATTAATTGTTAGTTGTGTATCAGGAGCACCCCAAGAGAAAAATAACACTTATAAATAATTGTCGGAAGTCACACACTCCTTCCGAGGGTTGTATATTATTGGGGAAAGGCTGCAAATAGAAGGCACTTTCCCAAACTCTTGTGGGCCCCGCTGTGCAGAATGCTGCTTGTTTTGGTGAAATATTGTTAATAAGGCATGGAGAGAATAGACTTGGTTAAAAGCTAAAGTAGTATTTTTTTTTTTTGGAGTAGCTTTTGCAATTGAAAGCGACACATGGAATTAAATGTATTTTTGAAGCTTATTGTGCTTTTTAATATCATGATCGTGTTAGTGTCGAGCTTTCCAGCACAAAAGGAATTTTTATCTGGCAGCTGTGATGTGATGGAGGCAGAGGGCCTGAGGATCTGAGGAAAGCATCTTCCCAACAAAGCAGAATTGTCTACCCTCATCGCTTATTTTATGTCTTGGTAAAAATACCAGTGCTGGCCATAAGCTCATTCTGTTTTTTTTTTTTTTTTTTTTTTTTTAGCAATCAACAAGATTTAATTCACGTCTATGGAATATTTCATCCAGTAACAACAGAATACATTCTTCTCAAGCTCACATGAAACATTCACCAAATTAGACAACATTCTGGGCAATAAAACATACTTTAACATATTAAAAAGAATAGAAACTATACAATGTCTGCTTTCAGACCACAAAGGAATTAAACTAGTAATCAATAACAGAAAGATATCTGGAAAATCCCCCACTACTTTATTGGAGTATAATTGCTTTACAATGGTGTGTTAGTTTCTGCTTTATAACAAAGTGAATCAGTTATACATATACATATGTTCCCATATCTCTTCCCTCTTGCGTCTCCCTCCCTCCCACCCTCCCTATCCCACCCCTCTAGGTGGTCACAAAGCACTGAGCTGATCTCCCTGTGCTGTGTGGCTGCTTCCCACTAGCTATCTGTTTTACGTTTGATAGTGTATATATGTCCATGCCACTCTCTCACTTTGTCACAGCTTGCCCTTCCCCCTCCCCATATCCTCAAGTCCATTCTCTAGTAGGTCTGTGTCTTTATTCCCGTCTTACCCCTAGTTTCTTCATAATTCAAAAAGAGTCGTGTACCAAAATGTTCATTGCAGCTCTATTTACATTAGCAAGGACATGGAAGCAACCTAAGTGTCCATCATCAGATGAATGGATAAAGAAGACGTGGCACGTACATACAATGGAATATTACTCAGCCATAAAACGAAACGAAATTGAGATATTTGTAGTGAGGTGGATGGACCTAGAGTCTGTCATAGAGAGTGAAGTAAGTCAGAAAGAAAAACAAATACCGTATGCTAACACATATATATGGAACATAAGCTCATTCTTATAAAGCACTGACTTGTGAACAGATGACTTAAACTGCTTCCTTCTCTCTCTCTCTCTGGGTGGGGTCGCTGGCTGACAGCTTGCCCTTAGCTCAGGTGGTGAAATGCAGCAGCCAGGGAGGATCTGCCTGGCTGAGAGAGAGCTCATCACGAGCAGGCATCATCGCCAGGAAAGGAAAATTAGGGTCGACACCCCTTTCCAGCTTCAGAGGGAGGGCAGACTCTCATCTCCTGGTGCAAGCCATATTCCTGGGTTCGAGCAGGAGGCAGGTGAGATCTGCTCCTCGTTTGATGGTGCTATTGTTCTTTGAAGGGCCTTGGCTTCATGTCACGAGCCTGCGTTGGCACCTGAGGAGCCCTTCTGTTTATAAAAGTTTCCAGAACGTTCTCCCCTTAGGCTGGTATTTGACAACGCTGTTGTCTGACCTCTGCGCCGAGGGCAGAGCTCCTGAATCTTATTTGATGATGAGCTTCAGCTGTGAAGTTTCTGTTTTTCACAAACTACCTTGACCACAGGGGGCTGAGTTTCCTTCAAGTGGTGTATGTGATTTTTTTTTATTTTATTTTATTTTATTTTTTTTTTTTTGCAGTACGTGGGCCTCTCCCTGTTGTGGCCTCTCCCGTTGCGGAGCACAGGCTCCGGACACGCAGGCTCAGCGGCCATGGCTCATGGGGCCCAGCCGCTGTGCGGCACGCGGGATCCTCCCAGACCAGGGCACGAACCCGTGTCCCCTGCATCGGCAGGCGGACTCTCAACCACTGCGCCACCAGGGAAGCCCAATATGTGATTTTTTTTTTTTAAATGGAACTCTTTCTGAAAATGGAATCTTAGGGGAAGCCAGTTTGTCAAACAGATAGAAACACAGGAGCTCTGGCTGAAGGCGGGCAGTGGGCACACTTGCCCAGGTGGGCCCTCTCCCCTGAGATGTTCTGGAAGTCTGCTGGTGTGTGGGAGCATGATTCGAAAGCGATCGTGGGCAGAGGCCTGGGAGGAGAGCACAGGCCATCTCTATAGAAATTGGTTGTTTTCTCTTTGTTGAGACATCACACCGTTAACCTGCAGCCCTGTGGAATGAGCAGGTTATCCCTGCGGGCGGTCTGTTTTAACCTAGAGACGTCCCCTGCTTTCCTTATTGATCTGCACTCGAGTTCTTAAATCCCTCTTTACTTAATGGCTCTCATGATTGTGATTATCTTAGTGCCTTCGGGCTGGACCTGATGCTGTAGGTTCTTCCGGGCTGAGGGCTGGTGCTTGTGGCATCCCCTGAAGGGAGAAGAGGTGGAAATGTGCTCTGGGTTTTTGTTTTTTTTTTTTTTTTTTTGCGGTACGCGGGCCTCTCACTGTTGTGGCCTCCCCCGTTGCGGAGCACAGGCTCCGGACGCGCAGGCTCCGGACGCGCAGGCTCAGTGGCCATGGCTCACGGGCCCAGCCGCTCCGCGGCATATGGGATCCTCCCAGACCGGGGCACGAACCCGTATCCCCTGCATCGGCAGGCGGACTCTCAACCACTTGCGCCACCAGGGAGGCCCTGTGCTCTGGGTTTTAACTGGAAGATGGGATGCAGCAAGAGTCTATCATAGGATGGTGCTTTTAAAATTCCCTTCCTTTTCCGGTATTAAATAGCTTCCCTTTAATGACCCTCAGCTCAGAGTTTCTTTTAGATCCTTCATACCGGCCCTGGCAGGCCTCCAGCTACTTAACTCCAAATGGAGCTTTCTCTAAGGCCTGGCGTGTGCTTAAGTTTGATTTGTCCTTTTTATGGGACTGAGGAACCCTCTATGAGGGCGATGAAATATCGAGACAGGCAGCCCGGGGAAGATGGCCAAGGCTGGTTCCTGGGCGGCTTTGAGAGCCAGCCATGTGGGGGGTCGGGACTCCCTTCCAGAAAGCTGTGCACGTGAGCGGGTGGGGGAACGTGGATTCTGAGCTGGGGATGGCCTGAGCATGAATTAAAATTGGGGTCAAAGGATAGTGTTTCTGCCTTCAGAGACAAGTTTGGAATCCAAGTTCTGGGGTGAAATTAAGAGGCTTTGGAAAATGCCAGCTCTTCTACTGTTCATTCTTGGACATGCGATGAGTGAGTGACCTCAGCTTCACCACTGGTAAAGTGGGAATGATAAGACCTCCCTTGCACTGTTGTTCTGAGGAGTAGTTATAATACGTATAAAACACTAATCCTAAAGATTTAAAAAAATTTATTGCGGTAAAAACACTTAACATGAGATCTACCCTCCTAACAAATGTTTGAAAGCGTGCAGTGCATTGTTGTTGACTGTTGATACAATGTTGTTCAGTAGATCTCTAGGGCATATTCATCCTGCTTAACTGAAGTTTTATGCCCTTGATTAGAAACTCCCCAGCTCCCCTCCCCCAGCCCATGGCCATCACCCTTCCAGACTCTGATTCTATGAATTTGACCATTTTAGAAACTTCACATAAGTGGACTCATGCAGTATTTGTCTTTCGGTGATTGGTTTATTTCACTTAGCATAATGACCTCAAGATTCTTCCATGTTGTCATATATTGCAGGATTTCTTTCTTTTTTAGGGCTGAATAGTATTCCATTGTATGTACAGACCACCCTTTTTCTTTATCCATTCATCTGTTGATGGACATTTAGATAATTTCCACATATTGGCTCTTGTGAATAAAGCTGAAATGAACACAGGAGTGCTGATATCTCTTCAGGATCCTGATTTCAGTTCTTTGGATCATACCCAGAAGTGGGATTGCTGGATCATAGGGTAGTTTTAGTTTTAACTTTCTGAGGAATGTGCATATTGTTTCCCATAGTGGCTACACCATTTTGCATTCTCAGTAACAGTTCAGAAGTTTCAATTTCTCTACATCCTTGCCAATACTTGTTGTCTTTTCCTTTTTTTTTTTTTTTTTTTTTTTTTTTTGCGGTACGCGGGCCTCTCACTGCTTTGTCCTCTCCCGTTGCGGAGCACAGGCTCTGGACGCGCAGGCTCAGCAGCCATGGCTCACGGGCCCAGCCACTCTGCGGCATGTGGGATCTTCCCAGACCGGGGCATGAACCCGTGTCCTGTGCATCGGCAGGCAGACTCTCAACCACTGCACCATCAGGGAAGCCTTTTTTTTTTTTTTTTTTTTATAAGAGCCATCCTAACAGATGTGAGGCGATATCCCATTGTGGTTTTGGTTTGCATTTCTCTGATGACTAGTGACTGATCCTAATCATTGATTTCAAAATTAGCATTCAGGATATCAACCTTCTGTATAGAGGCTCACAGGCTATATTTCTTTTCCCGAAACATCCTGTTTGAGCTGTGTGTTGGGGGAAGGAGAGAGATGGTGAGTTGACGTGGGGCACGTGGACAGAAGGACCACCTGTGGTCTGTGATCTGTGGATTCCACGTCAGCCACACCAGGAAACCATGGGCACATCCAGCGGGTCACCAAGCTCAGCCCATCCCCATGCCCGCCTTCCTCTTTATCCCTGCAGCTTTGTCCCATCCTGTCCCAGGATGGATCAGACCTGTGCCCCTGGCCTGGGCTTCCTGAGCACTTCAGTGGGTGTCTGGTGACCTCCTTGCCCTATGTGCTGCCCCATCTCAGGCAGACACTGCTGTGCCCTCTCCTGGCCCTGGAACACCCTACATCTCTCTTCACACCATTTCTTGCCTATCGGCAAAATCTCTGCCTTGTGGGTCTCTGGGAAATCAGCAGAGAGATGATGAAAAATGCCTCTGGAGCCTGGACGCTGCAACCTTGCAGGCAGGGTGGTAGCAAGTGGGTGGCGACAGGCAGGGGCAACGTCTGAATGGTGGCAGCAGACCCCAGAGTCAGGTGGGGCTCCGCGTGGATCCAGAAGTGCTGTTTTGTCAGAGGACTCAGAGCAGGATAAGGGATGAACAACAGTAATGGAATTCATGTATCTGTTGCCATGGTAATGCCGAAACACTCACCATCCCCAAGACTCAGTGGCTCATAGAATGAGAATTTCTTTGGCTCTGGAGCCTCAAGTTGGTGAATTTGGCTGATGGTTCTGGTCTCTTCTGGGCCTGCTTGTGTGTTTGGGGTTGGCAGGCTGTCAGCTGGGGCGATGGCTCCACTCAAGCAGGTCACCTGGGGTGAAGGCTGGGGGCAAGAGCAGAAACAGGAAACAGAAGCAGAAACAGGAAACAGAAGTGCAGAAACACATGTTCAAGCTGAAGTAAGTCAAATGGCAGAGCTCAGAATCTAGACGTGGAAAAATAGACCCCACTCCTGACAGAAGGAGCTGCAAAGCCCATTGAAAAGGGTGGGGTCTGAGGGGGTGGAGAACTGGGCAGCTCCTAATGCTGTCCACGTACCAACTCTGCACCCAGCAGTCTGCTGGGCATGAGCAGGGTTTGTGCTGTTTTTCACAACCACTCCAAGAGGAAGGTACACGTATGTCCATTTGATACATAAGAATATTGAGCTTCAGAAACAGTCCATAACTTATGGGGTTGCTGGGTTGCTCGTCTCTAAGATGAGGGTCATATTTTCTACCCCGAGTTCTGTGTTGGGGGTGAACACACTGGGGCCGTATCTTCGACATCTGTGCCTGGCACACAGTGAATCCTCATAGATGCCAGCTGCCCATGGACCTGAAACCACACACGCCCAGGGACCACGTGTGTCCCCGAGTCAATGCAGCCCCAGTGCCTGGCTCAGAGAACACGACCCGATAAATAGCTGTTCAATGGCTTCATGACAACGCATAGGGTCTTGGAAAGGCAACACCTCAAGGTCAGGCAGATCTGGGTCTGAGTCTGATTCGTCATTCATTAGCTGTGAGGTCTCTGGTTTTGGAGTCTGGGAGACACGGTATCTTTTAAGGTCACTCTTAAAAGTTTCCAATCTCATCTCTTCCGTATGAATGTTGCCAGTTGATATGTCTTGGAATTCTGTTCCCTGGGGCCACTGTTTTCTAGCTCTCCTGGGGCACCCATGGCTACGTAAATGAGGACAGTGTCTCGTCCCCCTTTGGCACCTGCCCCATCTGTTTTTGCCACTTCTGCAGTGGCTTGGTCCTTGACCTGGTCAAGGTCAAGTTGGGAAGCTGCACCCATGGCTGCTAAGGATGGTTTCATCATCCAAGGATCTGCTCCTTAGGTCTTGGTGTTTACATTGCCAGTCCTCGATTTTGATCATTCACTGTTCAAGTCCCTGCCATCAAGGAAGTTTGGAGATCTCAAAGGCCTGGGAGGTAGAGGTTGTGAATCAGAATGGCAGCCCCCCTTTTACTGAGCACTTACTGTGTGCCAGGAACTGGGATGGGTGCTGAGTATGCAATGTTGAACCTGACATCAGTGGAACTTGCCCTCCTGAAATTTATATTCTAGAGGTTCAAGATGGACAAAAATCAAGGAAACAAAGAAGCAACATTAGTGAGACAAGGAGATGAGAGAAAAAAAGAGGGACACCTACTTCAGGTCAGGAAGGTTGAAAAGGAGTGTGCTCTACCAGGCGCCAGGGTCGGGGTTGCTTCAGGAAGAGGAAGCGGGATGTACAAAGGTTCTGAGGAAGGGAAGAGCCTGGTACATTCAAGGAGCTAAAAGGAGACCCGATGTGGCTTGATCATACGGAGGAAGGGAGAAGTGACAGGGAGTCTTTGGAAGGGTGAACAGGAGGTGGATCAGACAGGCAGGAGGGCTGTGCTAACAGGGCTGAGCTTCCTGTTTCATGTAGAAGCAACTAAAGCATTTGAAAAGAGGAAGCTGTGGGACTCATTCTGCTTTGTGACAAGACCACTTATGCAAGCTGGGGCAGATTCAGGTGTCTTGAGGCCTAAAGCCTATATAATTTGGGCAAACTTGTTTAAGAAATAGCATACAAAATGGCACGTACAAAAGTGCAGGGCCCTGATAGAGGCTGGGAAAGGCGTCCACGTGGATGAGGGTCCGGAAGCTCCCTCTGGTTCGCACTGGGTCCCCCTTGATGTATGAATGAAGGGGGGCAGGAGTGAATGCAGGAGGATGAGTTCAAGGCGTGTAGCAGCTGTCCGGACGAGAGAGAGTGGTGACCAGAGTGCTGGCGTTGGAGAACTAGATGCACTCAGATAGGTGCTGGGAATAGAATCCAAAGATTTTGCTCCAGGCTTGGATGTGGGCAGCAGGGGAATGGAGGAACTGAAGGCGACATCACACGAAGCATCTCCTTTCCTTTAATCCTCTCTGTATGTCCAGGAGGTGCTGGTGATGACTTTTTTTTTTTAATTATTTTTTTATCGCCTTATAGTTGATGTGTAATATTATATAAGTTACAGGTATACAATATAGTGATTCACAGTTTTTAAAGGTTATACTCCATGTATAACTATTGTAAAATCTGGCTATATTCCCCGTGTTGTACAGTATATCCTCGTAGCTTATTTTACACATAACAATTTGTACCTTTAGTCCCCTCTCCCTATATGGCCCCTCCCCCTTCCCTCTCCCCACTGGGAACCACTAGTCTGTTCTCCATCTGGTGATCGTCTTAAGTCCAGAAGTAAGGAGGTTTCGTAACCTGCACAGGGCTCAGAACTGCCCAGTGTCAGGTTGAACCCTGGCTGGGCTGCCCTGAAACAGCTGCCTGTAAGCCCCTGTCACCATGTGCTTGGTGGGGGGGCTGCAGAGCTGCGGCGGGCGGTCACTCATGGGGGCGCTTGACTTCAGACTAGACGTGCGCAGATCTTGTCAGAAGGACTTGAAAAGACTCCTTTTCCTTCTCTTGTTGGTTCTCACTCTGCATTCTCCTCCCACGGCGGACCCTCACCTAACCTAACCCGGGGTCCCTCGGCCGCTTCTCAGAGCCCCGCCTGGACCACATCTCCTCTAGGTGGTCCCTTCTCCCTCCTCTTCTGCCTCCCACCCCCAACCCCATTAGCTTGTTCACAGGGTGGCCACACTGGGACCACACTGTGGGGACTCCTTCATCCTAGCATTTTTGGGACTCAGCACACAGTGGGCATCCAGTCAAGTTTTGCTGAATGAAGGTCTTTGACATAAAGGTGGAGTAGCAAGCTCATTCCGTGCAAGGGCTCCAGGGATTAAAGCTTCTCTGGCCTGTTTTCTGGTTATTAAAAATGGGACAATGATCGTCCCTGCATCACGGGGTCATGGAGAGGATTAAACAAAGTCATGCTGGCACCATGCCTGGTGCAGAGTGCACACGCGGGCGATGGCTGTTTTTATTATCTGTATTTTAAGAGGAAAGAAAGATGAACAGTATCATGTAGTTAATGCCAGATAAAACTCTAAGGTATATTTGCAAGTTAAAAGAGAAGTTGGTGAATGCAAAAATGAGGCTCTCGAGCAGCGAAGTTCACAGACAGGTCTTTGGGGTCTGAGACCCCTCCCCCCACTCACCTTTCCTTGCAGCTGGCATTCATCAAGCCCTGCATGGCCTGGCCCCCGCCCTGGACAGAGCTTTGCAGAGCTGATGGCTCCTGTCCTTACTGAATACAAAGTATGTGGGTTTACTAATGGGAAACGATGTCGTATCCACACAGAATACAAAGCATGCATAGCCCTATTATTTATAAGCTCATTTTTCTACAAATGGCCTCTCTTCCCTGGCGAGCATCAGTTTTTCTGATAAGTTGGACTCAAATTTTAAATATGTGGAATTTTAAATCACTTTGAAAACTTTCCCCCTTTCAAGCCATTGTAGAAAGAATAGATCCCTTCAGATGTCTGCATCTGTCGGGCAGCTGGAAGCTGCACCTCCTGCTCTTGTCTTTAACACCTGTCATTTGTCTCCGCACCGGGTTTTCTTGATAATTGAGATGTGCTGTGCGTGAAGCAGGGGTCTGATCTGCGGGTGCCAAAGCTGATCTTTGGCCAGATGTTCTCCCTTCGTTAGAATGTGTCCATCAGATGTGGCTCATCAGAGATCTCTGCCGGAGGGTGTCTGCCTCTGTGCTCTGTACGTTGGGATAAGCTGGGCTTCTTGTTCCCTCGCCAAAAAGATGGAATTAGCATTTAAGAAGCTGTCGTCATAAAAGTTTTCACCCTTCCCAATTAATGCAGGAAGAGGTCAATGACGGAAAATCAGTGCTGCAGAAATCAGCCTTCATCATTCCCGAGCTGTTGGCGCCCTACGTGCCACATCTGAAGGCTGCGTCCGCCTTCCAACCCCACTGAGGATGTGACTATGTGGTACGCTGGCTCGTGGCTGGAATCTTAATTTCTGGATTGGCAGTGTTGCCGGGAGTCCTATTTAGACCCCATCTTCTTACATGAAGGCCATTCAGAGGTCTTCTCGGAGGCCAGGGTATGCCACCCGGTAGAGGAAATGGCAAATGGAGGTGCTGCTGTGTGCAGTGGGGGACGCATGGCAGCAGCTCGGTGTCTGGAAGGAGCCCAGCAGTCACAGCCCAGCCCCTCTGTAACGAACTGGGATCACCCGTCGCACTCCCACCTGTGAGGAGAACAGAGAGTGAGGGGCAGGAGGGGAGGGCTGGTCTCGGAGAGGCTGCGGGGACCAGATGGTGACGTTACGTGGCCAGGGAGACACCCAACTGAGGAGTAGTGACTGCCAAGTCCTCGGAATGGTCCACTCAGCAAAATCAGCCGCACATTATTTATTACTGAGCTGTTCTCGATGCTGGGAGGCTGACCTCTAGCATGATCAGCACTCCTCCTTCTGGCTCAGTGTTCTCAGAGACAGTGGGAACTCAAGCAGAGGGCTCATCATGAGTGCTGGAATTCCCCACAGATAAGGAACCCCTGAAATAGTGACAAACACAGCATTCAGTCACCCAGCTCCATCCTTTCCTTCCTTCCTTCCCTCCTTCCTTCCATCCATCCATCCATCCAAACATTCATCCAAACATTCATCCGTCCACCCAACATCTAATGGGTGCCAACTTTGAGAAAGGCCCTGAAAATACCTAAATAAATAAGACACAGACCTGGAAAATTTGAATGTATTACAACAAATGGACATTGGGAGACCCCAAGAATGTGAACACCAAAGAGTTCTTTTTTTTTTTTTTTTTTTTTTTGCGGTACGCGGGCCTCTCGCTGTTATGACCTCTCCCATTGCGGAGCACAGGCTCCGGACGCGCAGGCTCAGCGGCCATGGCTCACGGGCCCAGCTGCTCTGCGGCATGTGGGATCCTCCCGGACCGGGGCACGAACCCGTATCCCCTGCATTGGCAGGCTGACTCTCAACCACTGCGCCACCAGGGAAGCCCACCAAAGAGTTCTTTAGAGACCTCCTTGCCCCATTTGACCAATAAGAAAACAGAGTCACAGAACAGACGAGGGACCCAATCCCCTTGGGCTGGAATCCGGGCCTCCTAACGGGAGGTTGAAGGGGTTTTCATGCACCACACTGAGCAGCCCATCTTCACGATGAGAATAAATGTGTGCTTTATAGGTTGGGTGTAATTCCATGCCTTTTTCCAAGAGACACCTGCTAGTTTTGATACGGAGAAGAAGCAGGCCTCTGATTCAGGGAAAACTGGCCAGGTATGTTCAGAAATAAACCAGATATATTCACATTGACATAAGAAGACAGTCTGCCAAGCAGCTGGGGTCCTGGCTTTCTCTTTGCTGGGGGAGCCGAGAGAAATGATAATGTGTCACCTTAGTCCATTAGACCTCGCCTTCTTACCTGTAACTGCCAAAACGCAGAAATGAACTATATGTGATTTTTCTCTAACAGTGGATCGCCCTCTATCCCATGCCTTGCCTTCTTTTTTTTTTTTTTTTAACTTGGAGCGGCCAAACCTCTGGAGTTTCAGTATGGCTTCAGGACTGGAGGCACACACCACATAGAGACAAGAGACAAGGGAACCTTGTAGGTTTCCTTTTGGGTGCTGCTCCCCTAAATCAGATGCTATTGCATTGCTATTTCACCAACATGGACCACACTGAGGTTTTCCTAATCATCCATGAGGCATATTAAAGTGGAACCATTCCTTAGAAATGAAAGTAATCAGTCTGTCTCCATTATTAAAAAGAAAATCATTTCTCTTACTGGCTATTACCTGGTTTCACTGAGCTTTGTTCAGTTTAGCAAGATGGCCTTTGTCACGGCAGCCGAGGTAGCTGCTGGATGGAAATGTCCTTGCAAACAGCCAAAGAAGAATTGAGGCATGTTGACAACCCCAAGGACAGTTGCACTTTCACTCAAAAATCAAGGTTCCATGTTCCTGGTGAAATGGTCTTTATGTCGACCCTGTTCCGTTCATTGCCAGCGCCAGCCTACCTGGGCAGCCCGCAACGATGGCACCGCCGGAGCTCAGTTACTGATCCCCGTGATTCAGTGTTTCTGCTCAAGGCGTATTTTAGCACTTTTAGCAGATCAGCACCATAGTTCAAGGATCAATCGATATTTCTCCCTACTGATCCATTTGAATTGTGATATCAAAGATGGAGTAATCCTTTCATCAGTTGGAAGAACATACCTAAAGCCAGGGTAAGATTTTATTATCCCAGTAATGAGCCTTTCACAGGCAGGCGGGGTAGGAGACACACCAGTTCCTGAACTGACCCAAAGCATCCACACCCGTGAACTTGACTGAAGCTGCTGCGTCAGCAGTGCAGCCAGCCAGGTGTCAGATTTCCCTGCCTCCTCAGCCAGGACTGCTGTGGGTTCTGAGGAGCAGATGGTCTCTGGAGGATGGTGAGATGCAGGATTGGCCTGGCCTGAGGGGGACGGACAGGGAGGAGGAGGTAGTAACCTGCTTTCTGTGATTACCTGTCCTTAGTTCAGAGGAGGGTGGGTGACTGAACAGGAAAACAAAGCAGTCTGAGGCCTCCCCACATTGTATTTATTTATTTATTTATTTATTTATTTATTAAATTTTTTTATTTTTTTGCGGTACGCGGGCCTCTCACTGCCGTGGCCTCTCCCGTTGCGGAGCACAGGCTCCGGACGCGCAGGCTCAGCAACCATGGCTCACGGGCCCAGCTGCTCCACGGCATGTGGGATCTTCCCGGACCGGTGCACGAACCCACGTCCCCTGCATCGGCAGGTGGACTCTCAGCCACTGCGCCACCAGGGAAGCCCCCTTCCCACATTTTGAGAGGGGATCCAGCATTCTGTGAAAGTCTCTAGTCTCAAAACCATCCACTGTAGGAATTAAAGATGGTGATAAAATTCTGGTGAACAATGTAAAGAAATGAAGTGATTGAATTTCAGTCCTCAGTGAAATTTCTATGATGCCCACTCTTCACTTCACGTGAGTCTTTGACAGCTTTAGAGAAGGTAAAGAAATCGCCAAAGGGGGTTAGTCAACTCTTTAAAGAATGTGTGTTGGTTTTATCCAACACCGCTTCCTCCTCACTGCTGACCTCCCAGCTCCTCTTCTTTCTCAGGATATGTCAGAACCAGTCAGGTGTGAGATGGGGGGTGGGGGTGGGGGGGACACACCCTGCAAGAACATTCTCTTCTGGGTCAGGTTCCCTAAGGATGCTCCACTGAGCACCAGTTAAGCAGGATGCTAAATTCTTATCGTATTTTATAAAAACATCGCTTGGTCAGGTCAGTTTGGGAAACACTGGGTTAGTGAAGTGAGCTGTCTTCTTCACTGAGAGGTTCTTAGAACCCTCGTTATGCTAATGGGCATATTTGTGCACTTTCTGCAAACCTGCTTGGCCTTTGCATGACGAACATCTTGCAGGACAAGTGTCATGAGGAACACACATTAGGAAGGGCTGTTCTGGCCCAAGGGCTCCGGAGACGTTTACTGGATACTTTAGATGTTTTCCAGTGGGAAAGGACAGACTGCTTAGATATAATCTCCTACTTCCAGTGAGGAAGAGTAGGGGAGGGGATTCTAGGGTCCCACTGGGCACCTTCCTCAGAAGCCCTGCAGCTCCCTGCATTGGCATGGCCATTGGGCCCCTAGACCTGGTGCATCCTTCACTTGTGATTTAACACTAAACAGCTGACAGCTCCGTGAGGGAAAGGGAAGAGTGGGTGTTTGTCTATGGTTGTCTGCCCAGGGTCCCTTTCCATTTCCTACCAGCATGCCAGGTTCTTTCTAGGGGTGACTTAACTCACTGTGGCCAGCCTTGTGGGGATAAATATGGATGCCTGCTCCCACCAGGGAAGGTAATGTGGTCCCCGGGCAGATTTCGTGCCAGACCCTTCCTCTTCCTGTTCTATACATTTAGCATGTATCCTCCAGGTGACCCATTGGATGCTGTCTTCTAGAACTTTGACCCTGGAATGCGTATCAAGGAGAAAAGAAATAATCACAGGTCACATGGCTCAATGTTCTTATTCTGACTGTGCAGCAGCTATAAAATCATTCTTTCTTAAATTTTTATTTTTAATTAAAAAAAATATTGAAGTATAGTTGATAAAACCATTCTTGGGGCTTCCCTGGTGGCGCAGTGGTTGAGAGTCTGCCTGCCGATGCAGGGGACATGGGTTTGTGCCCTGGTCCGGGAAGATCCCACATGCCGCGGAGCAGCTGGGCCCGTGAGCCATGGCCGCTGAGCCTGCGCGTCCTGGAGCCTGTGCTCCATAACAGGAGGCCACAACAGTGAGAGGCCCGCGTACCGCAAAAAAAAAAACAACAACCAAAAAAAAACATTCTTGACTCTCTTGGCTGCTTAGTTCCCAGGAGCCCACTTGGTTCCTGCAGGGTCCACATTCTCAGTCTTCTCAGCAATTCTGTGAGCTCCCCAGGTCTCACTGGCTTAGGTTAGCCAGAGGCAATTCTCGATGCAGACTCTGAATGGAAAACAAACAAAAAAAGGACCAGGTTTTATATCTTGTCATTATCCTCCAGTGCTATAGCACTTGCCAACACCTAGGAAGATTTTAATACCTACTTGCTGAGTTGACCAAGGAAGTTCCTCATCTCTTTGCATTATGGGGGTGGACCCCGAATTGCAATGCTGGAGTCATTCATTCAACAGATATTTATTAAGTCAACACTGTGTTCTAGAAACCATTCTAGGGGCTGAGACTATAGCCAGGAACAATCAGAGACCCTGCCACATAGGTTCTCATTCTACTTGGGGAGAATGAGACATAAGTAAAGACATGAAAAAAGAGAGATAAATTGTCAAGTGGCGATAGTCTATGCAAAGAAAAAGAAACAAAGGAGGGCATTAGAGAGGATTGGGGGGTTCACTGCCTTGTACAGGTGGTCAGAGAAGACCTTGTGGATAAAGGGACACTGGAGACACACGAATGAAGAACGTAAGCTATGTAGAAATCTGGGGGGAGGACAAACTCCCGAGGCTGGGACAAGCGTAAAGGATTTGAGAAGAGCACGAGGCCAGTCTGGAGCTGATGAACAAGGGGGTGTGGGGATGACCTCACAGATGGGGGGTCCCTGAGGCCATGGTAAGGCTTTTGGCTTTTACTCAAGTTGAAGTCTGGAGCCCAGGGAAGGTTCTGAGCAGGGGAGGGTGTGCTCTTACCTGTATTTTAAAAAGATTCCTCTGTGGTCTACGGAGCTTGTCCAGTAGTTCTTGGAGAGCACTGGTAAGGCAGCGACGGGGCCTGAGGCTGTGGGCTGTGCTGTTTGTTGTAACTTCTGTGTCTCCTCTGGAGGGCGGTTGCATAGAGCATTTTGAAGTCAGATTACACTGTTAATATTTCATGTGAGGCTTTCCAGTATTGCTACTTAATTTGTGGCAATGATAAGTATGTAGGAAAATATGGGCTTGCGCATGTAAATTAAATGATTTTATGTCAAGTAGATATCTGAAGGGTTGTTGAGTTTCTTTGTCTAATAGGAGTATGGGCACCTTTCTGACTAAGCTGGGTTGGCCCTGTCAGAGCTGGGGACCGTGGCCGTGTGCAGGGGCATTCTGCATGCTTCTAGTGGTTTCTGGGGACATGGAGACCACCAAGTGATGACAGGGGGGCTGCTGAAGGAATGGGGAAGCATTTTGTAGAGCAGGGTTCCGCAGCACTCCTGACGCTGGGCAGATAATTCTGCGTGGTGGGGCCCATCCTGGGCCCTTCAGGGTGTTAGCGGCATCCCTGGCTTCTACCAGCCACCTCCTCCCCTTGGTTATGAAAACCACAAATGTCCCCAGACACTGACAACTATCCTCTAGAAGGTAAAATTGCTCCAGTTGAGAATTACTAACATAGAGTGTCCAGACTTAAAAACAACTCTACATAGAAAGAAAAATCCGAGTTTTTTTCTTATGTACAGGGAGGAGAGAGCAGCACCTGCCAATGGGCAGGTGATAAAGAGTGTAAAGTTGGCTCTGGGTCTCCTTTCTAAGCCTGATAACATTATATTCATCAGTTGAGCTAGACAAGGTTGATCTACATGGAGTTTCTTTTTTTTTTTTTTTACTCTGTTGAAGTCTAGTTGATTTACAATGTTGTGTTAATTTCTGCTGTGCAGCAAGGTGATTCAGTTATACACATACATACATTCTTTTTCCTGTTCTTTGCCATTGTGGCTTATTACAGGATATTGAATATAGTCCCCTGTGCTCTACAGTAGGACCTTCTTGTTTCTCCATTCTATATATACTAGTTTGCATCTGCCAGCCCCAAGCTCCCTATCTACCCTTCCTGCACCCCCTCCCCCTTGGCAACCACACGTCTGTTTTATATGAAGTTTATTTTATTTACTTTTTATTTTTATTTTATTTATTTATTTTTTTGCAGTGCACGGGCCTCTTACTGTTGTGGCCTCTCCCTTTGCGGAGCACAGTCTCCGGACACGCAGGCTCAGCGGCCATGGCTCACTGGCCCAGCCGCTCCACGGCATGTGGGATCTTCCCGGACCAGGGCACGAACCCGTGTCCCCTGCATCAGCAGGCGGACTCTCAACCACTGCGCCACCAGGGAAGCCCAACAGTAAAGTTTTGATTGCCGCCATGGCCCAGGGCAAAGGGTAGGAGTAAGAACAAGAATGAGCCAGACACAACCCCTGCAGACAGTTCTAATACTTGCTGCAAAGGGCTGTGGTAAGGGAAAAGTTGGGGTGCTAGGAAGACAGAGGGGAGGAACACCCCAACCAGCCCAGGACGATGTTTGCTAAACTGGGCATCAGAAGGCACTGAGTATAAGCCAGTTAGTGGGTGGAGGTGGGGCAGGGGTGGTAGAAATGGCAGAGAACAGTACATTTAAAGGCCAAGAAGCAAGAAAGAGTGTGGTGCCTTCACATTCAGAGAACTGCAGGTAGTTTAGCATCACTGAAATGCAAAATAATTGTAGAGTATGAAAAATGGGTATTGGAACTTCCTTGGCGGTCCAGTGGTTATGACTTCACCTTCCAATGCAGGGGGTGCCGGTTCGATCGCTGGTCAGGGAGCTAAAATCCCACATGCCTCGTGGCCAAAATACCAAAGCATAAAACAGAAGCAATATTGTAACAAATTCAATAAAGACTTTAAAAACGGTCCACATCAAAAAAACTTTAAAAAAAAAGAAAAATGGGTATTGATGCGTTAAGAAAGGCAGCGAATTCTCTCTAAATTTTCCTATTTATACTAAACTAATCACGTAGAAGAATTTTGATTAAATCAAGAATGAGTGGAATGGCTCAGCAAAACAATCTGTAAGATTTTCAGACTGAAATAACTAAATTGGGGGCTCTTTTTCATGACAGATGCCACTAAAAATAAATATACCATATGTCATCATTATCATAATAAACAATCAACATTTATTAATTCCTTCCATGCACAAAGCACAGATGGCAACAATAGATGGGGAGGAATACTTGAAAGAAATATGACTTCATTCACTCAGCAAAGATTGATTGAGCATATGCTGTGTGCCTGTTGTGTGTCAACCAGCCACTGAAGACACGTAGATAAATTTCACACTGGCCCTGACCTGAAGGAGCACAAGGTCTAACAAAGACAAACAATGTCTATTTTTGTCATCTAAAAGTGTGTCATGCAATTGAAAAGAAACCTATTAAGACCTTGCTATATCAATGTGCAAAGGACAAAAAAGATGTAACTAGAAAACACATACAAATTAAAAATTTAAATATGTATGTTTACATATGTAAACATCACAATATGTATGTTGAAATTGAACATTACCAGTGGTCATATTAACTAATAAAACCTACTGGGAAGAAATAATACAACAGGAGGAAAACAACCATATACTTGAAGATGTTCACTGCAGTATTATCTATTAAGAAAAATCCGAAGCAACCTAGAAGCTTAAGAGTAGGGAAAAGACTGTGTAAATTTTGGTAATACACTTAATCAAATGTTGTGTTCATTTACCATAGAAGTTATGAATACGTTGCAATAATACAAGACATGCTGTAATGCTTATGTCAAATTAAAAAGCAATGACTACTTGAACATGTGAAATAAATACCAGGCAGAGATGCATTAAATTTATAATTGTTGAGCTAGTTTGGAATATAAGTTATTCTTCTCCTTCCATTTACTGAAATTTATAAAATGTCAGTCTGGCTTCTATACGTTTAAAACCAAACAAATTAAAACAAGTGATTCACAGTGAGTCTCTCTAGCCTTCTCCTCCTCTCTGACCAGAGTCCGGATGTGCTGAATTGTCCTTCCCTCTGCACCGTCCACCCTCCAAGGAGGGTCTTGTATTTTTTTTTCTGACTTCTGTGATGAAAAACAGGAGAGTGGACTAAATTGGGGTGGAGAAAGATGCTCAGGAAATGATGCTCAAGAAATACAAATAAAGTTGTTGAATTATTTTAAAATTCCTTTAGTTTCGATGGACTATATTCTTTTGCTCAAGACACCATTCTGCAAGTGAATCACATGGGTGACCATTTGTTAACAAATTTTTATTATGGTTTAATTGTTTGTTAGCATGTATATTTTTATTTTTAAATTGAAGTATAGCTGATGTGCAGTATTATATTCGTTTCAGGTATACAGCATGGTGGTTCAATAGTTTTACAGATTATACTCCATTAAACGTTATTACAAGATAATGGCTATCATTCCCTGTGCTATGCCATATATCCTTGTTGCTTAGCTATTTTATACATAGTGGTTTGTATCTGTTAATCCCATACCCCAAAGTTGCCCCTACCCGTTCCCTCTCCACTTTGACTAGTTTATTTTCTATATCTGTGAGTCTGTTTCTGTTTCTTATATACCTTCATTTGTAGTATTATTTTTTTACATTCCACATATAAGTGACATCATATAGTATTTGTCTTTCTTTGTCTGACTTATTTCATTAAGCATAGTATGCTCTAGGTCCATCCACATTGCTGCAAATGGCAGAATTTCATTGTTTTTTATGGCTGAGTAGAATTCCAATGTGTATACACATACACACTCACCACATCTTCTTTATCCATTTGTCTGTTGATGGGCACTTTGGTTGCTTCCATATCTTGTAAATAATGCTGCTATGAACATTGGGGTGCATGTATCTTTTCAAATTAGTGTTTTTGTATTTTTTTGGATATAAACCCAGGAGTGGAATCGCTGGATCATATGGTAGCTGTATATTTAGTTTTTTGGGAAACCTCCATACTGTTTTCCATAGTGGCTGCACCAATTTACTTTCCCACCAACTGTGCTCCCTCTTTTCCACATCCTCGCCAACATTTGTTATTTGTACAGGCTTTCTGATGATGGCCATTCTGAGGGGTGTGAGGTAATATCTCATTGTTGTTTTGATTTGCATTTCTCTAATAATTAGCAATGTTGAGCATCTTTTCATGTGCCTATTAGCCATCTGTATGTCTTCTTTGGAAAAATGTTTATTTGGATCATCTGCCTTTTAAAAAAAAATTAGGTTGTTTTTTTATTAATTAAGGCATAAAAGCTAAAGTAGTCAAGATAGTGAGGGATTTGAGCAGGGATAGAATAGAGAGCCCAACTACCACCCACATTTACAGAATCACCTGATGTGTGACAAAGGGGCGCCAGCGATGATGTGGGGGAAAATCACCTTGAATCAGTTGGAACTATACAAAAAAAAAAAAAAATCAGTTCCAGGGGGATTGTAAAATGTTTTACCTAATGTAAAAGCTAAAATAACTAGGTTTTAGAAGTTAACATGGGAAAATATTTTCACGATTGTGGGATCAGTGAAGCATAAAACACCAACTGTAAAGGAAAAGATTGTTCAACTGAATTATTTTAAAATTAAAATTGAGAACTCTTGAGCATGAAAAGACACCATGTAAGATAATGAAAAGGCAAGCCATCAGGACTTCTCTGGTGGTCCACCGGTTAAGACTCCATGCTTACATTGCAGGGGGCATGGGTTTGATCCCTGGTTGGAGAACTAAGATCCCACATGCCATGAGGCATGGCCAAAAAATAAAAGAAAGAAAAAAAAAAGCAAGTCATAGAGTGGCAGATGATAATGGTGATTGATAAGTAGATAGATCTAACAAAGGATTTGTAACCAGTATTGAATATATAAAGAATTTCTATAAATCAATAAGAAAAAACAACCCAATTTTTAAAGGGCCAAAGACTTGAACAGGTCCTTCATAAAAGAGGATATCCAATGGCCAACAAATATATGAAAAGGTTCTTAAGACCATTAATCATCAGGAAAATTCAAATTAAAACTGCAGTGAGATATCATGCACTAATGGCTAAAATGAAGTAGACACCATCAGATGTTGGCGAGGATTTGGAGCAGTTGGAATGCTCGTATATTGCTTGTGGGAGTATGAACTAGCACGATGACTTTGGAAAACTCTTGACTGTCGATACTAAAGCTGCACATATGCATGTCCTATGACCAAGTGATTCAACTATTATGTATATTCCCAGCAGGGATGTATGCCTCTGTGTCCTGGAAGACATTTTTGACAATATCCATGACATGATCTTGTCCCTACAGGCATTAGTGGGAAACAGCCCAGATGTCCATAAAGAGTGAAATGGATAAGTATATTGTAGAAATAAAAAGGAGCAAACCTCTGCCACACATTGCAAGATGGTGAGCATAAGGCTGAGCAAGAGAAACCAAATGCAAAGGTGTATACACTGTATGCTTCCATTTTATACAGTTCAAAACAGGCAAAATGAATCTCTGGTTCTGCTTGAGGTCAGAATGATTAACGTGGGGTGGAGAATGAAGCGGGGAAGATGTGAGGGAGTCAGTGTGGTGATTGTCCAGATGTGTTCACTTTGTAAAAATTATCAAGCTACACATTTGTGATTCGTCCTTTTCTATGTGAGTGTGTCACCCTTCAGTAAAAAGGAATCGAAGTCGTTTGACTCATAGGAGAAAAGACTGGGATGCTTGATGCTTGTCTTTAAGCAAATACAGGGTTTGATTTAAAATAAGGGAAGAGACATCTAACGTATAGCCAAGTAAGTGGAAAGTCAAACAAGTATTAATTAAAGTAATAGAGAATTAGGCCAGGCAGGCAGAAAGACTTTCTGAGAATAAGGATGATTCAAATACGACAGTGGAAAAAAAAAAAAAAAAAAAAAAAGGGCTTCCCTGGTGGCGCAGTGGTTGAGAGTCCGCTTGCTGATGCAGGGGACACGGGTTCGTGTCCCGGTCCGGGAGGATCCCACATGCCGCGGAGCGGCTGGGCCCGTGAGCCATGGCTGCTGGGCCTGCGCGTCCGGAGCCTGTGCTCCGCAACGGGAGAGGCCACAACAGTGAGGGGCCCGTGTACCGCAAAAAAACAAAAAACAAACAAAAAAAAAACGACAGTGGTTTGTGGGGAGGTGGGAGGCCTCTGTCTTAGAATTTTTAAGAAGGAAACAAATAGTGTCCCAGGACTAAAAAGCTTGCACATCAAAGTCGGGGGCAAAGCTGGATAAAATAACATATTGCATTGATTCTAAGATGCACATTTTGGCACACTTTAACATTTCTGAAACCTAGATGCATCGTATAGTCCATAGCACTTTGCAATTAATTGTAGTGTCTTTCTTCTTAGGTCCAGAAAATAATGGTGCATCAATATAAGATTGTAAGATTGAAAGGCACCTTCAATTTGATTAAATATGGTAATAAAACCCCTTCTAGCTTCAAGATTCCCTTCTGAGCCTCACAGCGAGGGAGGTTTATTCCCTTAGGAAAGCATTTTCTATCCCTCCTGAGGATTGTTCCACAAGGAAGTCAGAAGGCACATCATCCATTATGGACACTCAATAAATATTAAGCATCAACCGTGGCCCACAGCCAGCTCTGAATAAAAATTGGCATACGTTAACATTTACTGCTCATGGATTTTGTGACTGATGATCTCCCTTCCTCCCTTCCCCCCTCTCACTATATAATCCACATTCTTAATGGCAAATCCAAAGTAGGACAGAGAGTCCATGGTAGATGATGCTTTTCTCTGTAGAGAAAAACAGTAGGATGAGGGAGCAGATCAGCCTGACAGAAAGAGAGGATCCCAGGACACAGGCAAGGACAAAGGCCTTGATATCAAGGCTCCTTGCCTGGCAAAGACCACAGAAGATACTCAAGCAAGTGAGACACAACATTGGGAAATGCTTTTCTTGCAGAGAACGAATCAAGGGGCTTGTGTATCAGTGTGTGTTGATACCCAAAGACTGAATGTTCAACCACGAAATATACACCTGCTAGGAAGACTGGCCCTGGGCTGGAGGAGTGTCAGAGGCTGAGCTATGATGGCTTGACCCAATGGCTTGGAAGAATCCAAAGCAGCCATTATGGGTGGAAGGCATAGAATCTCTGTGCGGGTATTCAGGTCGGTGGTGTTGTTTTGCAGTGGTGCTTGTTCTTGCCAATCTGTAAGTAGAACGTTCTTTTCATCGGCACCCTGGGGAGAAGAGTGGGGATTGAGCACTTGTCTTAAAACACTCCCTGGTTGGAGATCAAACTGGAAGGAATGCCCCAGATTTTCTCATTTGGGGTGGGTGTAAGTGTATAATTTGGGGAAGTTAAAGAGAAGGCAGCTCAAAGAAAATCAGTCTGGCATATAGAGAGAAATTTGTACAGTTTCATTTTGCACAATGTGTATTTTACTTTGCCCCTCTTTGGGTTATGAGGATCAGGAGGACGTTTCTCTGGGCAGGAATTAAGTCAGTTTGGTTTTTTGACGGCAGATGGTGCCCAACAGGTTTAGTAGAAATACAGTCCAGGGATTTAAATCTCCTGTTGTCTTTCAAGTTAGATGAAGTAGCTCTGGTTAGGAGGGGGAGGGGCAGGAAGCAAGAAGCCAGGTCACATATCAATGCTGCGGCCCCACTTTGCCGGGGCACTAAAGGTCCCTGGATCAAGGAGGGAGGACTTGATGTTATTTTTCTTTCTGCCTGAGATTCAGTTAGGAGGAGACAAGCAAGGAGCAAAGGTTTTGTTCTTCAAGTGGCGTGAATGGCCCCAAGCTTGACCTTCATCATGAACGGCTATTAATTAAGGAGATGGACTGTACAGACCAGAAAGATGAGGTTCAGATAACCAAAAGCCCTGCCCTGCCGTTCAAAGTTAAGTTAGTGGACAAAGAGCCACCAGGTTGCTGAGCAAGGGATGCTGGAAGTTGCTAGAGGGTTCGTGTTGCATGACAGCCTTTCTGCCTTTGCCCACGTCTACAAAGCCTTCCTGTCTCTTGAAATTCTCCGAGCCCCAGCTTATGTTCCACCTCCTGTCTGAACAAATGCCAGCGGGATGCATGGCTCTCTGGGAGACTCAGTGGGATGGATGCAGTCATATTTGAATGATTCCTTGGTGTGCCTCACCTGCCAGCCAGGTGAGCTCTGCAAACCTTTCCCCTAGGACAGCTAGACGTGGGTCACGTACTGCTTGATGGGGGAGGATCACTGCAGAAATAGAAGCGTAGATGGTGGCAAATGCTTGATTATTCAGTTTAATAGCCATTGGTTTAAGTGTGAGGCAGACAGATTTGAATGCATATTTACAGAGCTAGTTTGTTCCACCCCCAGAATAGATAAAACACTCACAGGCTTGGGAGGAGGATTCAGTCAGACAAGAATGGCAGAGGATCAAGAGATTATCGGCTTCGGGCTGACCACAGGCACCAGCAGTGCGGGGGCTTATGTAGCAATTGTCCAGCAGAAACATGCTCGTTTATGCCCTGAGACGTTGCTCAGCCCCACATCTAGCCATCCCAGAGGATAATCCCTTGTCCAATGGTCCAGGTCACTCAGCAGTCCCCTATCACTGATGCTAAGATCTCAGACACCAGTAAAGGCGGTGGTGCCCTGATGGGAGGTGCCCAGCACATGGTCAAGTCAGAACCAGATGAAAACTGGGGATTCCATGAAGCTACAACAGGATATACATGGGATATACCTCAAGTTTAATCTTGACATTTGGACTTTCCTCTGCTTCTCTACTCTCATAATGGCTTTCCCTTCTCTTATGGCAAATACAGTGATCTGAGTAGAGACTGTATCTCTCCCAGTGGGGAGAGATCATACCTTATTCATCTCTGAGTCTTCACAATGCCTTATAATCATAGGTACTGAAAAAAGATGTTTGCTGCATAACAGAAAGAAATCTTAAGGAGATTTCATTAGAGAATAAACTGTAAGGAAATTAAAAGTACGCGTCATATCAGATCATTGTATTTAGACTTATACTTTTATAGTTTTGCTTCAAATGCATCTTCTTTCAATAATAGTTGCTGAAGTCATATTATGAAATATTACTAATAAGTATAATAACTTGTCTTAGATATGATTTCAGATCTACATTTCATCTAACAGAAGAGATGTACTTTGCTGGTTTAGGGTACTCCCGTTACCTCTAAGGTAATTTGTGATGGATTGCTGCAGAAATTGCCTCCGATGAGTCATGTCTTCTAATAGCCATGCCCTTAGGTAGCTCCTCCCAGCTGACTCTGGGCTGGGCCATGGGACTTGCTTTGGCCAAAGGGGTATCAGGGGCTGCAGCGCAAGCAGAAACTAGAAAACTCCTTGTGAGGCAGGACTGACCCCCTCCACTTTCTGGGAACCTTTGTGCCTCCATGTGGATAAACTCAGGCTAGCCTCCTGGAGGATGAGAGAGGAGCCCCTGGAGGGAGCCCCGGGGTCCCAGGTGAGAACCCAGACATGTCAGTGAGGCCCTTCTAGACAGTCTAGCCTCAGCCAGCTGGGCTGGAACAGAATCAGCATCCAGCCAGTGCACAAAACCATGAGAAATAATAAATACATATTGCTTTAGGGCTTCGTTATAAGTGCCAACTAATACACAACTGAGCCCTGAAGCTGGTGTAGAAAAAAGTATTTCTGCTGCTGTATTTCACAGATGATCTCAGATATTATCAAAGTATGTAAATCTATTCAACAGAAGCTAATACCACTCCTCTTTCTGGTCCTGTGTCATGTTCTGAGGAACAATGCCCTTTGGGGCCAACACTCCTCTCTGTTGACTGCAGGTCCTGAGCCTTCGCTGGTGTTAAAAAGCTGACCTGAGGATAGAAAACCATGGAAGGGTCTTAGCCCTGGCCTGGGACCCACCTTCAGAATGGGATAACTGGCTTTCTCATCTAAATTCCCAGTATCCCACACCCACAGCCGTGTGACACCCTCAATCCACAGACATGGGAAGAGCAGGGGTTATCTGGAACCAATAGCTCAGTGTACGGATTGAGCAGAAGGTGTTACAGGCCCTACAGACTTCCGCTGCCTCTCTGTAGCCCTGAGTCCTGTGCTTATTCTTGACCGTGTGATGTTCTTTGGAGGTGATCACCGCATTTTATGAATGTTTTTATTCGCTTTATACATGGTGACCAGACACCTCAAGTCTTGTCCTATCCCAATAACCTTGAGTAAGTAGTTCCATTTCTGGGAACTTCTCCGTAAAGTGGGGACAATAAGACCTTACTTCCTCGAATGTGGGCAGGTAGAGTCACAGGAGCTCAGAGCAACGACCTCTATGGTCTTACTCAGCTTTCTCTCTGTCCCTAAAAACTTCAGATTGTACCCACTCTTGAACCTGCTTCACAACTACGTTGACTTTTCTCCGTATCCTGCTGCTGCTTTTGGGACCCACCACACGAGGAGATTAAGTGTGTGAAGAGACCACATAATCCACTCTTACAGCATACAGAACCTAGGCCGTTAAGGAGGGAGAATGGTGCCAGCTGCAGGAGTTCACGGTGTCTCGACCGCCTTTTGGGGGGGAGCATGGGGCGAGGCTGTTCTTCTTACTGAACAAGTGATAGATGCCAGGCCATCACAATCAGAAGCTTCTCATGGGGCCTCTCATGCTCTGTTCAGATGTAAAACGCTGAACACCTGGGTTCATGCACAGACTAGAAGTTCATATCGAGGGAGATGTGTTCCCTGGCCGCCCTGCAATCTTTACTTGAAGGTCACGTACTTGTGAATTCGATTTGTCCTGATGGAGAAGTTACTGGTTTCTTCTTTAAAACAAGACCTGGCCAGAGTTAGTTTGTCTACAGTGATTTAAAGTGGGGGAAAGCTCTGTGGGGAACTTGACTTTTAAGTTGCTTTATATAATTTTTCAGATTTGAATTAGTCATTGCAAACTTTTGTATAAGTGGATTGAAATGTTCACCTGTAGCTTTGGCCTTTGGACATCATATAACTTCCGGCAAAGTATAGATAAGGCCAGTACCCACTGATATCTTCTGTACAAATAGTAAGGAGTATTTGCCTCCCTTTCAAGGTATAAAGAATATACTCTTTGAATATTAATAATAATAAAGATGCGTGAAATCCAATATTTGGTATGCCCCATCAGATACCAGTCCCAGAATTCAAGGTAACTCTGCTTTAGTATCTGATACACTATTGCTTCTTCAAGGATAACTTTTTTCTCCTAAAAAATGTTGGTTAACATTTCTAGCATGCTGGAAGCTGAAAAGTGTTAATTGACTGCTAATTATGAATAGCACATGGGCAGCACATTCTTTCTTTTGGAAACGCATAAATGTTGGCAGCCCTTCACAGAGGAGTTTCCAGAAAGAGATCATTTTATATTTTAAGTATTTCTCATCCCAGACATTGAGGTTTGGACCCGAGGAGGGAAAAGAATAGTTTAATGTTCTTGAATTGATTGGAAAACATGGTTGTCCACCTGCAAGGTCTTGAGATCTAATTTTTGGCATTTCTACATCAAAATACACACCCGTCCAGCTTTTCTCTGGCATCCCTAAGAACTCTGAGCTTTTATTGGATGACTGGAAAAATGGGCTCTGGGCATGTATGTCATGGGGTTCTTAAATGGAGGCGTCTGGAGACAAAGCCCCTCTGATCGATGTTTCTCAAAGGTGGTGATGTGTGTGGCCCTTTGTCTTTCCTCTTCCATGCTGTCCATTGGAACTTTCTACAGTGATGGAAAAGTGTTACCTCTGCTCCGTCCAATGTGGTAGCCACTAGTCACAGGTGGCTATTGATCACTTGAAGTGTGACTGGTGTGACAGATTTCATTTCACTTTAATTCATTTAAATTTGAATTGCCACCTAAGGTTAGCGGTTAACATATTGGACAGGATGGCTCTGTGCTCTAGAGCTTGTAGAATTCATGCCTTTGTGGAATTTAACTGGACTCTTGATTTGCTACGTGGGGCCACATCTACTCAGCACCCTTGGACCTTGGACAGAACTCCAGAAATTGTGAGGTACCGGGGCATCAGTTCTAGAATAATCCCTCATACCTGTGGTCACTTCAGTGGGGAGCCCAGATAGCTGATCGAAGCCACCTTCAACAAAAATCTCATCTCCTGGAAATATTTAAGTGTGAGGACAGGGCTGTCATAAAAAAGGTAATGCGTCGATGAGGGTGCGGAGGAATTGGAATCCTTGTACGTTGGTGGTGGGAACGTAAAATGGTTTAGTTGCTTTAGAAAACAGTCTGGCATTTCCTCAAAAGGGTAAACATAGAGTCACTGTATGACCCAGCAATCCCACCCAAGAGAAATGGAAACATATGTCCACATAAAGCTTGTATACAAATGTTCACAGCAGCATTATTCATAATAGCCAGAAAGCGGAAACAACACAAATATCCATCAGCTGAGGAATGAATCAATAAAATGTGGTGTATCCATACAGTGGAATATTATCTCGCAATAAAAAGAAATGAGGTACTGAGACATGCTACAGCCTGGATGAGTCTTGAAAATATTATGCTTAATGAAAGAAGCCATCACAAAGGACCACATATTGTATTATTTCATTTATATGAAATTTCCAGAATTGGCACATTTATAGACGGTGGTTGCCTAGGGCTGGGGTGTTGGAGGGAAAGAGGGAATGACTGCTAATGGGTGTGGGTTTCTTTTCCTTTTCTTTTTAAAAAATTAATTAATTAATTATTTTGGCTGCGTTGGGTCTTCGTTGCTGCGTGGGCTTTATCTAGTTGTGGCGAGCTGGGGCTATTCTTTGCGGTGGCTTCTCTTATTGCGGAGCATGGGCTCTAGGCGCGCGGGCTTCAGTAGTTGTGGTGCACAGGCTTAGTTGCTCCGCGGCATGTGGGACCTTCCTGGACCAGGGCTCGAACCTGTGTTCCCTGCACTGGCAGTCAGATTCTTAACCACTGCACCACCAGGGAAGTCCTGGGTATGGAGTTTCTTTCTGGGGTGATGAAAAAGTTCTAAAATTGATCATGGATATGGGTGAACAACTCTGTAAATATACTAAAGAAATATTGATTTGTATACTTTCAGTGGGTAATTTTACTGTATGTGAATTATATCTTAAGCAAGTTATGTTAAAAAACCGTAAATGAAATGAAAAGGCAAATAGGAAAAAAAGAAAGAAAAAAACCCAGAAGAGATACAGAGAATTCCACCCCTTCCCCAGTCACAAGAACATGCGTTGGAGTGTGGAGTCCTATGTGAAATTTCCAGACGGGGCTTCATTTGAGCTCTCCTCTCTGCTAACTTGTTATGAGTCTGTTTTTCATTTATTAACTGTGGGTGGGTAGAGGTTTGATTATCGGATTGAAATAATGACTACGAGAGTCAATTAAAGCATCCTAAAGTTTTTGTTTGTTTGTTTGTTTGTTTGGTACGCGGGCCTCTCACTGTTGTGGCCTCTTCCGTTGCAGAGCACAGGCTCCAGACGCGCAGGCTCAGCAGCCATGGCTCACGGGCCCAGCCGCTCCGTGGCATGTGGGATCTTCCCGGACCGGGGCACGAAACCGTATCCCCTGCATCGGCAGGCGGACTCTCAACCACTGCGCCACCAGGGAAGCCCTCTAAAGTGTTTTAAAGCATTTTATTTAATATGTGGACAGAATGAAAATGGAAATTCATTTATCATTCACTTTTCCAACAAATATTTAGTAAGTTCCTACTAGGTGCCTGGGATGCTTCTCAACCCTGGAGGATAGCAGTGAACAGGATAGAGGTGGCCCCTGCCCTCCCCAGGGCCATCCATACCTGAGGGCCATCCATGCCAAGATGTTGGGTTGGACCTGTTCTAGTCCATTGGTCAAGGGCCTGGAAGGAGAGAGAGAGCATGTTCCATGTGGATAATTTTAGGAGAGTTTTAAAAAGGGGCCACTTATAAGATGTGGCAGGGGATGGCGCAGACCCTACGACTAGTATCAGCAGCTCTTTGCATTCCCACCGGAGGTGGTGAATTGAGGCTGGATTACAGATGGTATAGAGCATGGGAGGCTGGGAAGAGAGAAAGAGCTGCCTACAGGAAGTAGACTCACCAGCCCATTGAGGGCCCAAGAGGAGGAGCCAGGGGAATAAACTCCCCATCTTCTCTTCTTCCTGTATCCTACCTCTGGCCCCCTTTGGGAGCCCTGTCGTTGTGATCCGTGCAGGTCAGCCTGCCAGGGCCAAGAACAGGTGGAGAAGGGTGCAGTGGATCTGGAGAGGTGGATGGGGGATGTGCAGGACAGGAGGACACAAGGCTGAGAAAGAGGCACTGGTTTCATCAAAAACATTGTTAGGAGAAATGGGAGATGTTGGTTTTGTTTTATACAAGTATTGACATATAGTGGTATAGAGTGAAGAATACAATGACTGCTAGTAGAGTTTGGTGCCCCTCCTTTGGTTCTTGTTAAGGTGTTAGCTGTTTTACCCACCATTACTTTTGTACCTTCCGTGCAAATGTCAACTCAGTGGGCAAGGCAAATAATACCTTGGTAATATTATAGAAATAATTTTGACCCAGTGGAGCTCTGAAAGGATCACGGGGGTCCCCATACTTTAAGAATCGCAATTTTAAAAGATGCTCACTTTTAAAAGCTTCCCCTTTAAGCCTTCTAGGTCATTGCCTTGACTACTCCAATGGCTATTGTCCCTGGTCGTTTGCTTCATTGTATAATTGAAGGTGGGGTTTGGCGATGAAATCCAGGAGCTATATTGCTCCCTCCAGGTCCAGCAGGTTCATCATGGAAATTCAGGGATATTCTCCTGCATTTGTGCACATCGTCCAGAAATACTCACCCCAACCAAGACAGCTATATGACTGAAATGATCGAAACTGATTCAATCAAGAGCTGAGCAGTTCTTGGTTCTGCTTCCATCCACATCCTACTCCTGAATTCTAGAAGGATTATTATGAGGCTGATCTGTATCCTAACAGCAAATCATTAGAACCCCTCAGTGTTTCTTGGAAGCAGACTACAGCAGATGGAATGCTAGACCTTTTTTTTTTTTTTTTTCTGGCTGTAAAGTTACCTGATTTTACTTACCAAGAAAGTTGATATTGGGCAGTTCACTCCAGAATATCCTTCACAAATAGCGTGGATGACCTGTAGCATCTTCATGTTATTCAAAGAGAAAGAAAGATGGGATAGTCACCAATGAACCTGAGGCAGCCCAGCAGCCACTGGTAGAACCAGACTGACTCATGGTGTCATGGGAGTGGGCCAAGCTTGTTTTCTCCCCCAAGTGTTTTAAAACCAAAATCGTTTCTCACACTGGTTATAACCTACAAGAGTGAGATTATCCATCTTTTTAATATCATTTCATGTCTCAAAGGACATTCTTTTTTTTTTAAATTGAAGTATAGTTGATTTACAGTGCTTTGTTAGTTTCAGGTGTACAGGAAGATGATTCAGTTATATGTATATATATATTCTTTTTCAGATTCTTTTCCCTTATAGGTTAATACAAGATATCGAGTATAGTTCTCTATGCTCTACAGTAATCAAAGGACATTCTTTTAACCATAACAGAAATACAATCCCTGATGGGCATTCTCCTGTCTTGAAAGTTGTTTTACGTACTGCGGGCAGAACTCTTGGGAATCCCTGGGCCCCCAGGGTGTGGTGGGATAGTGTTGACATACTCTAACCCCAAAGTGCATTGCCTCTGAATTGCTGCTCTGTAGTTTGAATTATTGCTTCCATTTAATTTCAAGGCTACTATTCAGGTCTCAACAGTGGCCACCCTCTACTTCAATTCATAGATGGAATTTTAAAATTTAGTGAGAGAAAGTGATTTAAAACATCCTGTAATTGAATTTCATTATTCTTATTAGTAGTAGTAGTAGCAGTAGTAATAATAGTGTTTTTAAAAAGTTTTCCTTTGTTTCCTCTAGTCGTTCTGTTTCATCAGGGGCCACCTTTTCTGGGTTTCTGGTGGTTCTTCCACTCTTGGGCTGTCAGGTCCCCTCACCCCAGGCCCTAGCCCTTTTTTGCCTCTGGGTCCAGTTCCAGAGGCAGCGATGTCACACCTGGAGGGATGCTCAGCCTCCATCTTTAAGAGCAGGTGTAGTCAAGGCATCTGCAGGAAACCAGGAGACCTTGGGGCCTACCTTTCTCCTTGGCTGCAAAGGCTCTGGGACCAGGGGTTGGGAGGATACAGCTCATCTTTACCCCCGTCCTGTATGTTCTCCCAGGACCACTTACACAGCCTCTTCCCACCAGGGGCCCAAAGGTCGCCAAGGGGTGGCTATTTTGCAGGACCAGTGGGACTTCTCCGGGGTCCTCTACAACCAGCCCCCAGAGGGAAGCAAGTCCCCCATGGAACCCCTCAGGGCCAGCCCTGCCCACTCCCCACTGGCCCAGTGGCTGCGCCTCTCAGAAGAGGAACCTGAGCTGACACTGGGGATGGGAGAGGAGAGCACAGGAGTCAGAGAGGTCCGTCCCCGCCTCCTCATCGCCTCTGGTTTGGCTCTCGGACACGCCTGCTCCTTTGGAGGCATTTACAGTCATCCATATTCATGACTTGTTGGCCCACATCCTGTCTCTACTTAGAATAAATATGAAGCCATTTTTCAGAATGAAGTTTCGTGGTTTTATTTTTCCCCGTCTTAGTTATAAGGTTAAAAATGGCCATTAAGTGATCAGCGTGACTGAAGACACCAAGTAACATTCATTTGAAAAGCGAGTTCTTTTTAATATGTGCAGTCCATTTTATGACAAAATATCTTTTCCAGCTAGTTTGCCTTTTTTTCTGTGCTTTACTGCTGCGGCACCAGATCAAAAGGGTACGCTGGGGTGAAATGTCTACATTTTATGCGGTAGCTATGTGACCAAATCCCAAGATCCGATACTGGAAAAATATGCATACCTCTTGTGCCCTATTATGAAAATGTGCCTTATCTTACCTGATTAAACTGTCAGCTCTTATTAAAATGGATCCATGTAGATCAAGAAATTCAAGCTTGGTGGACCTTGCAGAGAAGCATAGATAAGTCGTTACTGCAGTAAAATCTGTGTCTATTATCAGAACTTCCGCCTTTCCGACCATTGGGGTATTTTTGAGCAATGTGGTAAAAAACCAGTGGCCTTACTCTGTGGCTTCTGGGGGGGAAAAAGTCCTAAAATGAACTTTGTTAGTTATTTGGGGAGAGGGGAAGATGCCACATCTGCCTTTGCATTTCTGTGTTTTGTAGATTATCTTCCCAGACTTGAATAGTGGAGATGGTGTTCTCCCTGAAGACAAAAGACTTTTTTGCTTAAGCAATTTTCTCTCTTTCAAAAGAATGTATCTATATGGGTTTGTACTTTTTTTTCCCTTCAAAGATTAAGTCTGAGGAAGGAAATGAAGGATCAAGATAGCCAAACAATTCAGGCAAAAATATTGGATAAATTACCTGAAGGCTTTTTATTTCTTTATAAAAATGTGACACAGGCGAGGCCTCCCAGCTGACCCCGGGGTTTGTGTTTTCCCCTGTGGCACAATTTTATTTAGGAATTGAGGGACAGTCAGGCAGAAGGTCAGGGCCAGCCAGGCTGCCGCCGGGGTTGCTGAGAGAGGCCAGAGGGATTCTCCCAGTCTGCATTTCGGGAAGGAGCCTAGCTGGCTCTGGGAGGGGTCCTGTCAAGGTGAGATGAAATAAAAGCATCCTGGTGGAACTGAACACCGTGGAGAGCCGGGTTCAGGGAAAATGAACGCAAGGGTCCCTTCTCGAGCTTATCTGATGGAGTTCGTCTCAGCCTTTGTACGGCCGAGCGTGTGTCTTGCCTCATCTCTGAATCCGGTGGTGAGGGTGGCGACCAGGCGGCCCCTGACGTTGCCTTCCTTGTGTTTCCCACACCATCCTGTGCTCACTGTTCTTTTTTTTTTTTTAACATTTGTTTGATGTGGACCATTTTTAAAGTCTTTATTGAATTTGTTACAATACTGCTTCTGTTTTATATTTTGGTTTTTTGGCCATGAGGCATGTGGGATCTTAGCTCCCGGACCAGCGATCGAACCTGCACCCCCTGCAGTGGAAAGCGAAGCCTTAACCACTGGACTGCCAGGGAAGTGCCGCTTACAGTTCTTTTCATCACTCAGCAGAAGCTTTCCCCAAATCCAAGTATTTGTGTGGATTCAACCACGCTTCTGTGACTGCCTTTTGGGCCTGGAAGTGGTATAAGAATCCTTTCATAGGTAAAATGTAGATCTAGAAATAATTACGGGGGCTGTTTTCAGCACTTTAAATGTATGAACAGACCTCCCCTTTGCACTAACCTAGCAGCTAGGTGCAACTATCAGCCCCTTTTACAGATAAGGAAACTGAGGCATGGAGGGCTGCAGCAGCCCTCCCAAGGTCACACAGCTAGCAGGTGGGGCAGCCAGGTGTCAAACCCAGGATACTGTCTTATCTAAGACATCAGATGACACGGAGGACGCCCAGATCTGTACCTCCAGGCTGGAGCTCTCCTCTGGTTTCTCAAATGTGATTGATGCAAAGCATTGTCCCCTCCTCCACAGCCTGCCCATGTTCTAGTGTCTGTCTGTCTGTCTCTCCACCTCCTCCCCCCACTTTGTCCCTCTCCCCATTTGCTACTCTGCAGGTTCTGCCTTATCCATGTTACCAATTGTTTGTTATTCTGAATTTTGAAAAGTGCCCATTTGGAATAGATTTCAATAGCGGGCTGGATAAACATCACTGTATTTCATCAAATCCAAGATCCACCGATTGTGAGATTCACCATTGTTTTATGTGCCACTAAGGAAGGCCAAAAAAGAAACCCCCAAACCTGCCAGTTATACTCTGACACACCATCACTTGTGTGCCCTGACTTTGGAGAAGTTAACCTGCTCCCAGCAGCCAGGCACACTGGCTTACAAATCGTATCCCAAGCACTCGTACTGACATGGGCTCTGACCAAACTGGGACAGCAGTGCTTGGCGCTGCTCCCACCCATAAGGGGCTGTGTGCTCCTGGGATCCCACTGTGTGTCGGAGGGAAGCATCTCGGAGCAGGGGATCTGCAGCTGGACCACCCGAGTTGAGGTGCAGGTGAGCCCCCTCATGGCCAGGTGACCTACAGGTCTCTTGCCCTTGCTTCGCCTCCCCATGTGGGTCCAAGATGAGACATTCCAGGTAAAGCACAGGACTGGGAGTGCAGCAGCTGCTAACTGAGTATTAGCTTTTGTTACTGTCGTCATCATTATTATGCTCACGGTGGTCTGTTTACCAAAGTGGGTGCTCAGGGGTTACGGGAAGAACATACTGGCACTGTCGCTGTGGCTCTGAGCCTAGGAAATGGTGATGCGCATCACAACTAGCGCCTCGGTTTAGTGACGTGATGCATCAAGAGGGCTCGTCCTGGAATGTAAGCAGACAATTAAGGGACCATTCTTCCCGGGGCCAGGTCTGTGGGGCTTACCTGGAGGAGGTGGGAGGAGGCTGGCTGTAGAGAGGACTTTTGCATAGCAACAAGGATGGCTGTTTGCCTAGCCCCACTTTTGCCGAATGCCAGGTACTTGCCTGGTGTTTATTCATTTTATGGGGTGTTTTGTGGCATTTAGAGTTGAGACTACTTACATGCGAGAGAGTTAGTGTGTGAGAGAGTCTCAGGGTGTTTGCCTGCTCCCTGAAAGCACGTGGGCAGGCATAGCGTGGGCCACACTCCCTGCATGGTGAGAGGCGCACGGCCCTGGCCTCTTGGGACACCCTTGTGGATCCTTAGGGGGAGGCTTGCTGGTTATTCTGGTCCCAAAAGAATGTCTGTGTGGTAGGAGCCTTAGAGCATGGAACTTGATCCAGCCTCTGAATTATAGGACATAACTAGGAAAATCACCTTATTCTATTAAAATTTTTTTAAAAAGCCATTTTGATCAAATGAGATAATTGGTGCATAAATACACCAAAATAGCAAGAAACCAGAAAAGCTGGCTAATTGAGGTCAGGCATCATTTACAGTGCTTTGGGGAAAAAAAAAAAATGAAGACAGCCCCTGTCTTCTGTGTCCCTTAATTAAGGGAAGATACTGCAGTGAAACACAGACATTCAGAAACACACACACACAGTCTTTTAGTGTGTAGCTGGGCCTGCAGTACATCTTGTAAATGTTCTGGTTTGAGCAGAAAAGAGAATTTAGATATCTTTTTTTTTTTTTTTTCTGTTTTGAAATTCAGAGCATTAATGAGATGTGTTTTCCCTAGATGGGATGTAGGGGTGTTTCTCACTCTCCTGGTGCCTCCGCAGTCTACATGTGCTTGGCTTTTACTTATTTGCGTTTGTTTTGCTCTGATTGCCATGTGGACGCCCGTGAGCTTCTCACTGCGTCCATCTTTTGTTCCTGAGAATCCCCTCCTCGCACACAGCGCGGGATTTTGCACACACCGCGGGGTTCTGCACACGTCAGGGCTCAGTGGGTGTTTTTGTTGGACTGGCCGTGAGAGATTTTCCGTAGCATCTCTCCAGGGAAGATGGGACCCACTCAGCTCAGAATCCCTGTGCTCAGCACACCAGCTTAGTGGGGAGCCGGCCACCTGCTGGCCATCTTGGCCACAAGGAAAGTCACCCACCTGCACCCCCACCCCCTATGAAAGCCTGCTTCCCATTAACTGAGCCCTCTCTGTGATTTAATCTAAATAATTTGCTCGCAGTGGCCAGTAAGAAAATTCTTGGGGAAAATGAGAGGCATTATGTCTTAGAACTTAAGAAATGTCTCACCAATGAAATGGTGGAACGTGAATGGGCTTCTCTTCCTCCTCCTGTGTTTCCCATCCATCACAAAGCTTTGTTCCAAGAATGAAAACAAACACACAATGCTTTCCTGGTTGGAAAAAACAAGCCAAGGATTACCCTAACCAAATGGATTTCTCCATTTCCTGCTTTAAAAGGAGTAGTTAGTGTTTGTTGCATACGGAAAGGAAACAGCACTTTAATTAATATTAACAATTGGAAGGCGATTAGGGCCCCAATCCCCTATTAGCAGCTTTCCTAATCCATCGCTAGTTGTGCACATGGCTATGAGTGAAGCACCTAAGACCCTACAAAGCAGAGGAGGCCGCCAGAGGGTGGCCGTTCTCGCTAGTGTCTCGGGGGAGTAACTTGGGCCCCCGTCCAGCCTCCGTCTCCTGGTCTTTCCCATGGGTCTGCCTATCCACCCATTGATGGCTCCACGAGCTGCTTCCAGCCTAGCTTTCTCATGAGTAGAACTCCAACGGGACCCAGCACCTTCTCTCTGTAGTGCACAGAGAATCCCGCTTCCTGTGCAGGGGAGACCTTACCAGAAAGAGCAGAGATTGGGGAAACGTGAAACAGGCTGAAGCTGAGGCACAATGACCCCCAACTGTATCGTCTTTGAGTTTCTAAGTTATTGTCAACAAAATAGCAACTAGAAGGTTGCCAGCAGGTACATGTGCAGGTCTGTTTAGAAGATAGAGCAAGGCTGAGTTATAGACAATGACAAGCCAGCAAATCAATCCTTCATCATTTAGTGGGGTGGGGGAGAGAGAGAGGGAGGGAGGGAGAGAGGGAAAGAGGGAAGGAAGGAAAGAAGGAAGGGAAAACAGTAGGTCTGTTTTCATCTTTTCTCTCCTTACCCCAATGCCAGAGATGAGAACACTCCCTTGTAAGCTCATTTCTACTTTCACTCAGTTTCGACAGCCTGCTGAAATCAGCTCAGAAGCGCTGTCACTGAATAAGCCCATCCATGAGTTGATGATTGCTTCCCCCCTAAGGAACAGCTCACATGCCAACTGCAAATGAAACGGTACACCAAGAGAGCAGCTTAATTACAGGTCTGGAAGAGGAAGACACAGAAAATGTGTAAGACTGAGGAGACTGCAGGCAAGGGGCGTGAAGCCAGCCGTACAGGTGTGATGGATGCTTAAGTCATAACCTGTTGGATGGCACAGCGGGAGGACCTGGTGCGTTTTGTTCTAAATATCTGCTTCCAGTGGATTTGGTGTTCAAAGATATTAATGCCCTGATGGTCAGATTATAGGACGTTCAAAAGAGGAAAGATGTCAAGATGATCTTTGCTGTTTCTTTCTCCCTTCTAAGAAAAGCACATCCGATGTAATTATTCACCTGGGTTTATAGCACACTGCACGGGAGGGTCAAAGGCTAGCTCTGATAGATCTGTTGTCTCAGTGCTGGAGCTGCTGGAGAAGGGGTGGGGGAGCAAGTGATGCTCAGCATTCTGTGTGTGGGACCATCTCTGCCATTGGTTGCTGAGGATGCAGGAGGGCCATGAGCTAGTCCTCGGAGACCTCTAGGGGGCCAGGACCATTTACAAAAGAGTGGGTCATGTAACTCTCCTTCTTCTTCTCATGCTGTGTCTCTCCTGCTGTAAAGCACCTGATCTTGTTTTGACATTTGCAGCAATGACTCAGATGACACGTACAAACACTGATCAGATTTGTGAGGCGTTGCTTCTGGGCCGGATGACAGAATCCAAAATGAAGGATGGAAGTTAAGAGGATGACATTTAATAGGGATAAGTAGAATCATTTCCCTAAGTCCAACCAGTCATTAGGTTCTGTTGATGTAATCGCGTTAGGCTCTCTCAACTGCATGCATCTTCCTCCATCGTCACTATCCCAGTCCCAGCCGTGGTCATCTCGGGTCTCCTTGTCGGTCTCTTGTCCTTTACTCTTGCTCCTTTCCCGTTTACTCTCTTTCCGGCAACCAGCTGTCTTTGAAAAATGCAGATCTGATCAAGTTCGTCAGCTGCACCACTCTTGCTGCCCTTAGAACAAATCCAGGCTAACTGGCATGCTTCCCACACCGCGAGGCATCTGGCACCCTGCCTCCTCCCAGCCTCTGCGCTCCTCCCCTCTCTCGCTAGGCCCCAGCCAGGCAGTTCCTCAGACACACTGTGTTCTCTCACCTCCAGGCTCAGGGACATGCTGGTCCCCCAGCCTAGAACATCCACTGGGTCCTTTTTATTGCTGAGTAATATCCCATTGCATCGATGCACCACTGTAGTGATTAATGCAGTTATGAGCATTCTCCTGCAGATCTTTGTGACGATAGATGTTTTTCTTTCCTTCTGGGTAAATCCCTAGGATTGGAATTGCTGGGTTGTGTAGTAAACCTATGTTTAACCTTATAAGAAATTCCCAAACTGTTTTCCAAAGTGAACTGTACTATTCACATTCCCCCAGCAATGTAGCACTTGACACTGTCAGCATTTTTAGCTTAAGCTATTTTTGTAGGTGTCTAATGGTATCTCATTGTGGGTTTAATTTGCATTTTCCTGATGACTAAAGATGTTAAATATCTTTCATGCACTTATTTGTCATTTCTGTATCTTTCTTTATGAAGTATGTGTTTAAACCTTTTGCTCATTTCTTAAAATTGAGTTGTTTGCCTCCTTATTGAGTTATAAAACTCTCTTTATATAATATGGGCACAAGTTCTTGGCCAGATAAGTGTAATGCACATATTTTCTTCCAGTCAGTCCTTACTTTTTCATTTTCTTAATGGTATTTTCCAAAGAGCAGGAGATTTTAATTTTGATGAAGTCCAGTTATCAATTTTTCCTTTATGGTCAGTGTTTTTGGCATTTTTGACTACAAATATTTGCTACTCCAAGGCACAAAGATTTTCTCTTATGTTTTATTCTGTAAGTTTTATAGTTTTAGCTTTTACCTTCAGGGCTATGATCCATTTCAAATTAATTTCTGTGTGTGGTGTGAGATAAGGGTTGAGGCTCGTGTTTTTCCTAAATGAATAGTCCAGTAAGCTTGAGGATTTCCTGCGACCAAGATTGGGAGTGATGCTGGGATATGCATGCGTCCACGGAAAGGGGTACTTAGTGAGGGCTGGGGGGTCCCAGATCCTTACCTAAACCCAGCCACACACCTCCACATTTATCTCTGCCTTCATGGGTCTTCTGCATAGGGTTTCACTTGAACACAGGGTCCCACATCTAACAATGTTAGGATTCTGTCTAAACCCTAAGTTACAGGGAAGGCTATAGTTTGCCCAGGCGAATCCTGCTGGAACTGGAGCTGGAGCAGGTGTCCCGCCACCTGTACTGAACTTTCCCCACCTCTTGCCCCTCCCCAAGCCCCCCACGCTGCTTCTGGTTGACAGCTGCTGCAGATTCCACAAAATCCCTTATTTGCAGTTGGCCTTTTCAGCATTTTAAACATTGAAAACGGGCAACCCATACAGCAAATAATTTAGATCCTTTTTTTCTGATGCGTCACTTGCAAGGGAGATAAACGATGGCTTTGTCGGGAGGGGTGGCAGCTGTCCAAAGGCTACGCGAGCACATTCTGAATCTCAATGGAAGAGCCCAGTCTATCAGCCAATGTGGAGCAGAGGTCAGCTTCCTGGGTATCGATTAGGAGGTTTTCCCCCCACTTCCTGCAATGCGGCCTGACATTCTAATGATCCACTTGGGTTTCCAAAGACTCTGCATTCTTGCTGCCACTTAACTAATAACCCTGAGTGCAGGTGGGGGCACAATAAGGGCTGAATTCCCTAGCTCACGAGGTCAGAGAGTTCCCAAGTCCTTAAGGAGGGCTTTTCGATGGCAGATTAGAACATGAACATACTCTTTTTGCAACCCACTCCATCCAGTTCCTCTCCCTCCTGCCCCTGAAACCACTGATGTCCAGGTCATCAGTGACGGCCCTGTGGTCATATCTCCGCCCACCGCGCCCCCCACTCAGGAGTGGCTGGGACAGTGGGTCACCTTCCTCTTCTAGCTTTCAGGCCACTCAGTCACCTGCTGTTCCTTTTCCTTCTCTGTCTTCCTTGACGGCTCCGCCCCCTTCCCCAGACCCTACATCTGGGTGTGGCCCTGAGCTCCCTTCTCTCCTCCACCGGCTTGTCTCTGGAGTTACAACACCTTGCCCCGTGGTGTTAAGCGCCATCCAGGTGCTGCTGATTTTCTGTGTCTACACCTGCCCAGAGGACTGTCCACTTGTATCTCCTCTTGGGTGGCAATGCACACGAGCACCTCTGTTGATTTCCCCTCCAAATTTTGCCACATTCCTTCTGCTTCCCAGTCTGACCAATTGTAAGCAGCTCTTTGCAGGAAAGAGCTCTTTGCAGGAGGCCCCTTTTGTCACTTTGGCAAAGCTATATTGTAACCAACCTTAAACGCCCCCATGCTCTACCCATCTCCAGCCTGAGCACACCTTTTAAATCTTTCAGCTTTTAAATCTTTCAATCCCACAAAGCCTTGCCTAACCTGTTGGTTCTTTCTGTAGATCAAAGAAGTAGAAATGAAGAACAAGTAATTAACAGATGACCAGACCTCTTCCCTAGCTTCCCCTTCGGTAATCTTACAAACAAACTATCTGTGTGAACAAGACAGCATCTAAAGAAAGGTCACAAGGAGTCAGCAAGCCTGCACACACGCCTGCGTGCAGTGGGGGATGGTGAAAGTCTGACCCCCAACTCCATGATTAACTGAGATTACTTCCCCTTTTCCCTTTATTTTATTTTATTTTTAAAAAATCTTTTGGCCACGTCACACGGCATGTGGGATCTTAGTTCCCCGACCAGGAACTGAACCCACACCCACTGCATTGGAAGCAGGGAGTCTTAACCACTGGACCACCAGGGAAGTCCCCCCTTTTCCCTTTAAAAGCTTTCACGGCCGAGCAGAATCTTGGGACTTGGTTTTGGGATGCAAGTCTGCCTTCTTCCCAGACTGCCAACTTTCTGATTAAAAGCAACGTTTTCCATTTCTACTAACACTTGCCTCTGGAGTACTGATTTTCTATAGCAGCAAGCAACTGGACCCGAGTTCAGTAACAGAATTTCAACAGTGAAACCATCTTCCATCAAGTTACTCAGGTCTTCACCCACAGATGTAGTTGATCCTTCTCTTCTGCCGCATCCCACAATGAGTGCGTCTGTAAGTCCTGCCAAATCCTCCTTCAAAAGTAGATCTTGAAAACCACCACTTTATACCATTTCTACTGACACCGCCCTTGTCACACATGTCCCCCCCCCCCACTGCCCCACCCTGGTGACTGGAATATTCTCCTCGTGAGCCTGTCCCCCTGCTCCTGCACAGCCAGAGTGATCTTCCTCAGCACAAAGCTGATGTCTACCCTCCCCCACCCACCTTAGAACTCCCCAGTCTTCCCATTTTGTTTTGCATACAATCCAAACCCCTGGCCATGCTCGTGGAGCCTGCCTTCCACCTCGTCTCTGTTCACTGCTCCCTGGCCCTATTGGTCTCCTTCCTGCCTCTTGAAGTTGGTGAGTTCTTCTTCTCTTGGGACCTTTGCTCTGGGTGACCCTCCTCCCTGTGCTCTTACTCTGAACCTGCCATGGTTTGTCCTCACTGTCCTTCTGCTGCGGCACCCCAGCCTGCATTCTCTATCACGTACTCCATTCACTCCTCTCCATAAGCGTGGGTCTGTCCCTGGTTTACCTCTCTGCGTGTTTATTCTCTCCTTCCACCAGAATGTAACCACCTGGTGGCGCCATTCACCCCTATGTAGCATCAAGAATGGTATCCAGGACAGGTGAGATGTTGATACCTCTATAGAGGAATCACACAATTCAGGAGGACATTCACCCTCAGCCCTCATCTTCCCCATCCACACTCCCTCCCCAGAGGTGACCATTGTCCACGTTTTCATGTATTTCCTTCCAATCCTTTTCCGGACACTTACATTTCTGTATACGTACTTATACTGGACACACAGGTGATTTGTCTCTGTTTTTGGCTTCTCTTTTGTGTTTTACGTAAATGAGACCTTTCTGTTCATACTGTCCTGTAGCTCGCATTTATCACCCAGGAGCGTGCCTGGAGGGAATCTTACCACTTCAGCACAGAGAGATCTACCTCCTTCTTGGTAAAGTCTGCCTGGTCTTCTACAAATAGGTAACTGTCCAACTATCAATGGATGTACAGGTTGTATCTGCTCCAGTAGTTCTAGAACTCACCAGCCACTCTCTCCCTGGGCTAGTCCTGCTTTTCGGAGCTCATCTTATCTTTTCCACATGGCCCTCCCTGCAGTCTCCCCCACCCACTCCATGCAGAATTAAATGCAGAATTAAGGTAGACAGTATCTTGTCCAGAATGCCAAGAAAGCTATTCCTGGAGCACAGATAGTCTAACGCTCACCCCCGCCCCCAAACACAATGTTTGAAAACAAACAAACGAAAAAGATTTTTAAAGACTACAAGGTAGCAGAGAACATAATGTATGATAGGAAATAAATAATTTAAAAATACTACACATCTTAGAAACCATGTTCCTGATGATTTTGAGCTAGGCTCACCCTATGATTTCTCACCATCCTTTCAGCATCTGTAGAGAGAAAGCTCAATGCTCTTTCTCTTGTTCCCACTGCCCCCCCTTGGAAATCCTCTGTAGTTTCCTCTTGGCAACTCATTTTCTGATGTAGATTAAGGACTGGGATGCATATTACATGCCTCACACTTGCAATTCACAAGGGCTTTTTTACTTTAGGTTCTGTAGCCTCTATAGCCTCAGCCTGACTGCGTTCCAAAGATCTGTGATCTGGTTGGGACCTAAAAAGTCATTTTAATGGCGCCAAAATGTGAAAAGAAAAAGTATAAAATTAATAACTGCTTAATTAAATGCCTACAAAATATCACATTATGTCAACTAATCAACCATCTCTCCACTCACCTCTTAAAGTTCTATGGGGGCATTTTAATATGTTTTGTAAAATGTGACTCACAAAAGCGTTAAGATGCTCTGGATCCCATCTATGCTTTCAAACATTAATTATCCAATGCAATATAAAAGTGGCCAGGAACAGTGAGGCCTCCTCGATGCCACTGCTATGACATCACTGGGCCGTGACATCACGGGTGGCCATAGATTGATGGAGTCCATTAACCCTAGGCGTGACATCACATAGCTAACATTTCTTCAACTATTACAGTGGTGTGACTGTAAAAATGGGTAATTATAGAATCACCTTTGGATCGGTCCCGTTGTCCCGATGCTCCTGTAAGCTGGTTGCCTCCTTTGTTGATGGAGACGAGGCCGTGGAGGGTCCTTTCTGCACTGGCCTCCAAGAACCTTTCATCTTTGACTTTTGTCCAGAGTTGGATTCCTGAGGTTTGTGGGTGGGTGCGGGGGAGTGGATAGTCACCTGACGCAGAATCTGCGGCGGCTGGACAAATCACATACTTCAGCATTGAAGCACCACCTCATTAAATCGCTGTCTTGATCTCCCTCTGGATATTTACCCCTCTCCACCTTATCCAGGAACTTAGAAACTCTCTGGAGTCTCCCACCCTCCACGTCTGACTCTTCTTTCTCTTAACTTTTAGGGATTAAGGGACCCAATTAAGACAATGTTCCCTAGGAAGATTTCAAGCCACTGTAGGAAATTTAAGACCTTCAGCACAGAAACAGAAGCAAACGGCCGTTTGAAAGGTGCTGGGCAGCAATTACTGACCTGGTTTTTTCATCTGTTATTGTTTTGAATACAGTGAGGCAAAAAACCCACAAAGACATATCCTGGCAGCCGCACAAACTGTGAATTTACTCACCGGGGGGCGTCATGTTTGCTCAGACCACCTTCTGATGTTGCCTCATTGACCTCTCGAGTGAGCACTTTGAGGGGCCACCTCCCTGTGGAGTCAGGGCTCCACAGATGCTCTCTTGATTCATTAAAGCAAAGGTTTTACAGGCTACAGCTGCTGAGGAATGCTAAATACTTTGGTTTCAAGACAGCGTCCTCACATCCCTTTTTCCTTGAACAGACTTCCTATGGGTCCTATTCATCACACCTGGATATTGGTCCAGGAAGGTGTTTCTACATTGTAAATATATATATATATATATATATATATATATATATATATATATATATATATATTTTAAAAGAAGACGTTGGGGGTATGAGTTTATTAATTAATTTATTTTTGCTGTGTTGGGTCTTCGTTTCTGTGTGAGGACTTTCTCTAGTTGTGGCAAGCGGGGGCCACTCTTCATTGCAGTGTGCGGGCCTCTCACTGTTGTGGCCTCTCTTGTTGTGGAGCACAGGCTCCAGACGCGCAGGCTCAGTAGTTGTGGCTCACGGGCCTAGTTGCTCCGCGGCATGTGGGATCCTCCCAGACCAGGGCTCGAACCTGTGTCCCCTGCATTAGCAGGCAGATTCTCAACCACTGCGCCACCAGGGAAGTCCTACATTGTAAATATTATAGTAGCAAAACCAGTCCTCAGATTATTAAGGCTGAATATTAGAAAATGGGCCAAAGGCAAAGATGTGGAATTAGGACATGAAAACAAATTTAAACTTTGAATTTACCATTCCTATTTTGAGAGGCTGGAAAAAATGTTGCCTCAGTTTTAGGACAGAGTTATGTTACTTCTCTGCTTAATAATCTTCAACAATTTCCTTTTGCTTACTGCAGTAGGTCTCAAATTTTAGCAAGCATCCTGGAGGGCTTTCTTTTTTTAAAATTTATTTTATTGAAGTATAGTTGATTTACAATGTTGTGTTAATTTCTGATGTACAGCAAAGTGACTCAGTTATACATATATAAGTTCTTTTTCATATTCTTTTCCTTTATGGTTTATCACAGGATACTGAATTTAGTTCCCTGTGCTATACAGTAGGACCTTGTTGGTTATCCATCCTATATATAGTAGTTTGCATCTGCTAACCCTAAACTCCCAATCCATCCCTCCCCTCCCCCGACTTGGGAACCATAGGTCTGTTCTCTATGTCTGTGAGTCTGTTTCTGTTTCGTAGATAAGTTCATTTGTGTCATATTTTAGATTCCACATATAAGTGATATCATACGGTATTTGTCTTTCTTTTTCTTTTTCTGACTTCACTTTGTATGATAATCTCTAGGTCCATCCATGTTGCTGCAAATGGCATTATTTCATTCTTTTTCATGGCTGAGTAGTGTTCCACTGTGTGTGTGTGTGTGTGTGTGTGTGTGTGTGTGTGTGTGTATACCACATCTTCTATATCCATTCATCTGTCAATGGACATTTAGGTTGTTTCCACGTCTTGGCTATTGTAAATAGTGCTACAGTGAGCACAAGTGTGCATGTATCTTTTCGAATTACAGTTTTCTCTGGATGTACGCCCATAAGTGGGATTGCAGGATCATATGGCAACTCTGTTTTTAGAGGAGGTTTTTTTTTTTTTTAATAAATTTATTTATTTATTTTTATTTTTATTTTTGGCTGTGTTGGGTCTTTGTTGCTGTACGTGGGCTTTCTCTAGTTGTGGTGAGCGGGGGCTACCCTTTGTTGCAGTGCACGGGCTGCTTATTGCAGTGGCTTCTATTGTTGCTGAGCACGGGCTTCAGTAGTTGTGGCATGTGGGCTCAGTAGTTGTGGCTTGTGGGCTCTAGAGCTCAGGCTCAGAAGTTGTGGCACACGGGCTTAGTTGATCCACAGCATGTGGGATCTTCCTGGGCCAGGGCTCGAACCCGTGTCCCTTGCATTGGCAGGCAGATTCTTAACCACTGCGCCACCAGGGAAGCCCTTGAGGAGTTTTTTTAAAGTTTACTTTTGTTTTGCATAGTGGCTGCACCAATCTACATTACTACCAACAGTGTAGGGGGGTTCTACCCAGACAGCTTTCTTAAAACTCAAATTGCTGGTCCTCATGGTAAAGGTGTCTGATTCTTTAGGTCTGGGGGAAGGAGGAGGTCACTTGGGAATCTGAGTTTCTGATTAGTTCCTGGGTAATGCTGCTGAAGCTAAGGCTGGTGCTGTGGCCCGGTGGACCCCACTCAGAAAACCCCCAGCTTATGGCATAAGGTCGGAGTGCTGTAACCTGGCACTGAACAGTCTCTGTTATCGAGCCCTGATTTACTTTTCCAATTTGGTTTCCAACTCACACATCCTTTGCTTGAGTCAAATAGAATGCTGTCTGTTCTTTGTATTGATACTTGCCCCATACATGCTGGATCTGACCATTCCTTTCTTCCCTCTTCCCTTCCTCCCTCCCTCCTTCCCTCCCTCCCTCCCTTTCTTCTTCCAATGCCCAAATCCCATCTTTGAGAATTCAAACATCACCCTAATTCCTACCTTTATTATCTTTTCCCTGAACAGTTGGAGACAAGCATCCCAGAAGGAATCCTGTCTCCAGCCTCGTCCCCCTCCATCCATCCTCCATTCTGCTGGGAGGCATCTCCCAGATAGAAATCTGATTCCATGTCTGCTCTTCTGCTTAGATTCCTCCCAGGGCTCTGTGTTGGCCACAGCCAATGCTTGCCAGGCTGGTGTGTGAGTGAGAGTGTGTGTGTGTGTGTGTGTGTGTGTGTGTGTGTGTGCGCACGCGCGCGCACACATACATGCACACACATACATGTACTTCCATGACCCACCCATGGAACTCTTGCAAATACACACAAACATCACCTAGTGTCTCTCAGGGATTGGGAGTGAAAGGGCATAAGAATTGTGAAAAATTCTTTAAAAAGTAATAATAATCTAAAATTCCAAAATAAATTAAAATTCTGAAAAGTGGTAATATTCCTCAACCCTCACCTCCAGGTTCTATGCTGGAATGAATGAACATCAGCCACTCTCAAGTCTGCTGGATTCTGGGAGGGAGCAGGGGTGGGAGGTGTCTCTTGGGCTGTTACCACAAGGAGAGGGACAAATTGTGGGGCAAACAAAAATGATGGAGGTCTCCTATGGGTGGGGAGGTCCCAGCTGGCTTCATTTGGTGTTGCCCACCCTGCACAGAGCACGCCCACAGCCTGCATGAGGCTGCGTGCATGGTCCTAGACCCCTCATGCCAGATGGAGGTGTCCGTTGGGCGTGTTGGATGGATCTACAGATTGGCTGTTGTTGTTTTGAGGGGGGTTCCCTTCCAGGTCAGAGCCCTGAAATTTTATCCAGTTTTGTTTGTCATTCCCACTAGCCTGTTGGGCACTGGGGAGCTGGGGAGCTGGACATCTTTCCTGAGACAGTATAGTTGGTGGCCCCAAATGCTGGAAGAGCCAAGAGAGCTGAGCGCGGGAACACTGGGCAGCTGTGGCTGGCGGGGATGCAGGGCCAGCTCTAGCCATCTGTCCTTATAGAGCTTGAGCTTTGACAGGGCACAGCTCCTTCCAAACGCTGAGAGGAACTGCCCACCATTGCCAGGCTGAAATCTGAGCAGAATAATGCCAAGACAGGATTATTTAAATGAACAGAACTGATAATGCTCACCCTCATGCATACGTAGGAAACAGAATGAAATTTAAAAATATAAATTCAGCACCCTTAAGCCCAAAATATAAAGCTGGATAAGGGATCTTTTAGACAACCTAGGATCTGTTTTCAATATAAAATCTCAAATAGAGGGAAATGACTTTTGAGGATGAGAGATTTTTTAGCTCTTTGTATTAGAATTCATAATGATTTTCCCTCTCCAAATGTTTCAGAGATAAAAGAAAATAACCTTGAGATTTAATGTACAGCTCTTGAGTGTGTGACTGAAAAGCATTATTCCTTAAGCTAAAACACTTGTGTAAGTGCACGCACAGACACACATGTGAGCACACCAAGTGTTTCCTGCCCTTTGGTTTGACAAAGTGGTCTGCTTTTGACAAAATCACAGATTTTGAGCAATAGTTTTGAACTAGGGGTGATTTTGTCCCTCAGGGATCAGGTGGCAGTGGTGTCTGGAGGCAGCTTTGGTTTTTGCAACTGGGGAAAGGAATTCTACTGGCATCTAATGAGTAGAGGCCAGGGATACTGCTACATGTCCTACAATGCCCAGGACAGATACCATAACTGATGATTATCCAGCCCCAAATGTCAAAAGTGTCAACCAAGTTTGAGAGACCCTCCTTAGAATGACTTTGGACTTGAGGGAACAGTCTCTTGAGCTGTGATTTTGGGACACCATCACCTCTTCCTAAGAGTAATGCATGCTACTTATTTTCAAAGTTTTCAGTAGTCCAGTACACCTTTCATCGCAAGACTTTGGCTCACTCCTTGAGATCATTGGAGTGATCATTGGACCACATCTTGTTTAGGATGTTTAGAAAACAGGAAAGAAATATAATCATGAGAAGACAATAAAAAGAACCAAAGAGGAAGATACGAATCTCCTCATTCATTTCCACAATTGTATTGTTATATACGTACCCTTCACCCCTCTCACATAAATTGAGGGCCTTCGTCTCACATTTAACTATGGAAGTTAATATGGAATCTGGAGATACCAGCCCTCTTTCCCTGTTCTGTGGGTTATTTCCCTGATCACAGCAGATACTTCCAGAGCAAATGCTGGTGATTTGCAGCAGGGTTCCAACTTGCACATCCACACCCCTGTGTTTTCCACACCTTCCGTCCAGGCTTAATAACTGACTTAGGTTTCATCTGAATTGTGGAAAAGGAAAAAGGAAATCAAAAGACATAACCAGGGAAGCAGAGTAAGGTAGGCAACCCCACACTCTGAATAAAAATTGTAGAAGCTACTGAAGACGGGGAGCAGGGAGAAGAAGCCCTAGTCTTTCTAAGGTCTTTCTAAAGGCTCCGCACAGACCTGGGGAATTGGCCTGGGTTCTTAGTTGCAAACCACAAAGTCCCCTGCTGCTAGTTCAGGGGATTTATTTATTTATTCTTGGAGGGGCCTTGGGAGCAGGCTACAACCAGAAGTTAGCACCACAGCTGCCAACCTCAGAATCACATTGCCCTCTGAGACTGGGTTGCTGCCACTGTGCCCCAGTAAGAGGGTCCTGCAACAGTCCTTCTGTGACTGTTCTCTGAACCAGTCTGTAATGGGGTGTCTGATTGGTGGCCTCTGAGTCACATGGCTGCATCCTAGCAGCAAAGTATGCTGGGAAATGTAGTTTTTCTGGTTGTTTGTAAGAGTCTAGGATTCACAACGTGGGGAATTTTCAAGACATGGGGAAGGTGTTCACCATATTTTACAAGAGAGAGTTGTACAGAAGCCCACATCTAACACTGGCAAATGTGAGCTGGATGACGCTATGGCAGGCTGGCCAGCAAGGAACTCCACACCACTGGGTGGCCCTCTAACAGCCTTCTCCTGGCTGTCCCAACTCAAGGATGTGCTCCTAGGGAAAAGGCTCTGTCCTGCTGCACACCTGCAGGTCAAAGTGTGGGTCTGGAATTCTCCTGATAATGTGATTTTTTTTCCTTCTAATTCCTGTGAGTTCTTCAGAACAAAATTCCCAGCATGAATACTCCTTAGTCCCATTTGGCCAAAGGGGCTAAGTGAGGCCGAGGAGTGAGAAAGCGGATCTAGCAGAAGGTGCGGCAAGTATTCCCAGGGCTCCCACTCTGCCAGTGCAGCCAGTCTAAGCAGGTTATTTCTCAGCCAAGCTGTGAGTGAGTTCTTTGGTTGGACACCTGCAGTTTTGTCTTGTTAGTGTAAATTAATGCCTCCTGTAACAACTGGAAATGTCAGTCAGGACTGTTGGAAAAATAGGGTGGAGAATGTGAGAGAAAACTGACAATGTGGCTCTGTGACATTGACAGAGGGACGGTGGAAATCTGTCCAGGAACACACAGATATGTGCGCACACACACTTCTTGTTTATGCTGTGGACAAGTAGAGGATTAGCATCTGGTCCTGATGGTCTTTTTCTTTCTTTATTTTTCATTTCGGTGAGAGAAACCAACTCAAATTAGCTTTTGGAAAAATAGATTTATTAGAAAAGAGACATTTGTGATAACATGGATGGACTTTGATGGTATTATGCTAAGTGAAATAAGTCAGACAGAGAAAATAAAATACTGTATGATCTCACTAACGTGGAATCTTAAAAAAAAACCTAACTCATAGAAAAAGAGATCAGACTTGTGGTTAGCAAAGGTGGGGGGTGGGGGAAGGGAAAATTGGAGGAAGGTGGTCAAAAGGTACAGACATCCAGTTATAAAGTACATAAGTACTAGGGATGTAATGGACAACATGATGAATACAGCTAGCACTGCTGTATGATTTGTAGAAATTTGTTAAGAAAGTAAATCCTATGAGTTCTCATCATGAAGAGAATTTTTTCCGTTTTCTTTCTTTCCTTTTTATTGTATCTATATCAGAAAATGGATGGTAACTGAACCTATTATGGTAATCAGTTCACAATATATGTAAATCAAACCATCATGCTTAAACTTATATAGTGATGGATGTCTGTTATTTCTAAATGAAACCAGAAAAATTTAGGTTAAAGAAAGAAGTCAAAAGCTAAAAAGAAAAGAGACAGATCTCGCAGGATCCAAAAAGATATTTATAGGACATTCCACCCAAAAGTGGCAGAATACACTTTCTTCTCAAGTGCACACAGAACATTCCCCAGGATAGATCACATCTTGGGTCACAAATCATGCCTCAGAAAATTTAAGAAAATTGAAATCGTATCAAGCATTTTTCTGACCACAACACTATGAGATGGGAAATCAATTACAGGAAACAAACTGTAAAAAACACAGATACATGGAAGCTAAACAGTGCACTACTAAATAACCAAGAGATCCCTGAAGAAATCAAAGAAGAAATAAAAGAATACATAGAAACAAATGACAATGAAAACACGGTGACCCAAAACCTATGGGACGCAGCAAAAGCAGTTCTAACGGGAAGTTTATAGCAATTCAGTCTCACCTCAAGGAACAAGAAAAATCACAAATAAACAATCTAACCTTATACCGAAAGCAACTAGAGAAAGAACAAAGAAAACCCAAAGTCAGTAGAAGGAAAGAAATCATAAAGATCAGAGCAGAAGTAAATGAAATAGAAATGAAGAAAACAATAGCAAAGATCAATAAAACTAAAAGTTGGTTCTTTGAGAAGATCAACAAAATTGATAAACCTTTAGCCAGGCTCATCAAGAAAAAAAGGGAGAGGACTCAAATCAATAAAATTAGAAATGAAAAAGGAGAAATCACAACTGACACTGCAGAAATACAAAGAATTATGAGACTACTACAAACAACTATATGCCAATAAAATGGACAACCATGAAGAAATGGACAAATTCTTGGAAATGTACAATTTTCCAAGACTGAACCAGGAAGAATTAGAAAATGTAAACAGACCTATCACAAATAATGAAATTGAAGCTGTAACTAAAAATCTTCCAACAAACAAAAGTCTAGGACCAGGTGGCTTCACAGGCGAATTCTATGAAACATTTAGAGAAGAGCTAACACCCATTCTTCTCAAACTCTGCCAAAAAATTGCAGAGGGAGGAACACTCCCAAATTTGTTCTACGAAGCCACCATCACCCTGATACCAAAACCAGACAAAAATATCACAAAAGAAGAAAATTACAAACCCATATCACTGATGAATATAGATGCAAAATTCCTGAACAAAATACTAGCAAACAGAATCCAACAACACATTAAAAGGATCATACACCATGATCAAGTGAGATTTATCCCAGGAATGCAAGGATTCTTCAATATATGCAAATCAATCAATGTGATACACCATATTAAGAAATTAAGGAATAAAAGCCATATGATTATCTCAATTGATGCAGAAAAAGCTTTTGACAAAATTCAACACCCATTTATGATAAAAACTCTCCAGAAAGTGGGCATAGAGGGAACCTACCTCAATATAATAAAGGCCATATATGACAAACCCATGCAAACATCATACTCAATGGTGAAAAACTGAAAGCATTTCCTCTAAGATCAGGAACAAGACAAGGATGTCCACTCTCACCACTATTATTCAACATAGTTTTGGAAGTCCTAGCCATGGCAATCAGAGAAGAAAAAAGAAACAAAAGGAATAAAAATTGGAAAAGAAGAAGTAAAACTGTCACTGTTGGCAGATGACATGACACTATACATAGAAAATCCTAAAGATACCTCTAGAAAACTACTAGAACTAATCAGTGAATTTGGTAAGGTTGCAGGATACAAAATTAATGCACAGAAATCTCTGGCATTCCTATACACTAACAACAAAAAATCAGAAAGAGAAATTAAGGAAACACTCCCATTTACCATTGCAACAAAAGGAATAAAATACCTAGGAATAAACCTACCTAATGAGACAAAAGACTTGTACTCAGAAAACTATAAAACACTGATAAAAGAAATCAAAGGTGACATAAAGAGATGGAGAAATATACCATGTTCTTGGATTGGAGAAATCAATATTGTGAAAATGACTCTACTACCCAAATCAATCTACAGATTCAGTGCAATCCCTATCAAACTACCAATGGCATTCTTCACAGAATTAGAACAAAAAATTTTACAATTCGTATGGAAACAGAAAAGACCCCAAATAGCCAAAGCAATCTTGAGAAAGAAAAACAGAGCTGGAGGTATCAGGCTCCCTGACTTCAAACTATACTACAAAGCTACCGTAATCAAGACAGTATGGTCCTGGCACAAAAACAGAAATATAAGTCAATGGAACAGGATAGAAAACCCAGAGATAAACCCAGCCACATATGGTCACCTAATTTATGACAAAGGAGGCAAGAACATACAATGGAGAAAAGACAACCTCTTCAATAAGTGGTGCTGGGAAAACTGGACAGCTACTAGTAAAAGAATGAAATTAGAACACTCCCTAACACCATACACAAAAATAAACTCAAAGTGGATTAAAGACCTAAATGTAAGACCGGACACTATAAAACTCTTAGAGGAAAACATAGGAAAAACACTCTTTGACATAAACCACAGCAAGATCTTTTTTGACTCACCTCCTAGAGTAATGAAAATAAAAACAAAAAATAAACAAATGGGACCCAATTAAACTTAAAAGATTTTACACAGCAAAGGAAATCATAGACAAGATGAAAAAGACAACCCTCAGAATGGGAGAAAATATTTACAAATGAAGCAATGGACAAAAGATTAATCTTCAAAATATACAAACAGCTCATGGAGCTCAATAACAAAAAAAAACAAACAACACAATTAAAACATGAGCAGAAGACCTAAATAGATATTTCACTAAAGAAGACATAGATGAATGGGAGGCAGGCAGGTGGGAGGGAAGTCCAAGAGGGAGGGGATATAGGTATACATGTAGCTGATTCAAGAGACACATGAAAAGGTGGTCAGCATCACTAATTATTAGAGAAATACAAATCAAAACTACAATGAGGTATCACCTCATGCGGGTCAGAATGGCCATCAAAAAATCTACAAACAATAAATGCTGGAGAGGGTGTGGAGAAAAGGGAACCCTTTTGCACTGTTGGTGGGAATATAAATTGATACAGCCACTATGGAGAACAGTATGGAGGTTCCTTAAAAAACTAAAAATAGAACTACCATATGACCCAGCAATCCCACTACTGGGCATATACCTTGAGAAAACCATAATTCAAAAGGACACATGTACCCCAATGTTCATTGCAGCACTATTTACAATAGCCAGGACATGGAAAAAACCTAAATGTCCAACTATAGATGAATGGATAAAGAAGATGAGGCACATATATACAATGGAATATTACTCAGCCATAAAAAGGAATGAAGTTGGATCATTTGTGGAGATGTGGATGGACCTAGAGTTTGTCATGCAGAGGGGGGTGGGCTGGAGGGAGAAAGATAAGTAACATATATTAATGCATATGTGTGGTGTCTGGAAAGATGGTACAGATGAACCTATTTGTAGGACAGGAATAGAGACGTGGACGTGGAGAATGGACATGTGGACATGGGACAGGGGGAAGGGCAGGGTTGGATGAATTGGGAGATTAGGATTGACATATATGCACTACCACGTGTAAAATAGATAGCTAGTGGGAACCTGCTGTATAGCACAGGGAGCTCAGCTCAGTGCTCTGTGTTGACCTAGATGGGTGGGATGGGGGCAGGTGGGAGGGAAGTCCAAGAGGGAGGGGATATAGGTATACATATAGCTGATTCACTTCCTTGTACAGCAGAAACTAACACAACATTGTGAAGCAATTTTACTCCAATAAAAAAATAAAGTATGCAATTTTAGATTTAATAGTCCACTTGCACACTCAACAGAGAGGGCAAGAGGAATTCCCAGGTGGAAGAACATCATTCTAACAGAAATTTATGGATAATAGTAATGGTGGTCCTCTTACATGGGAAAGCTTTGATCCAATGAGAGACGTGTGAGTAATGATAAAGACATATTTATAACCATAAGATATAGGGAGTTAATAAAATCTAATTGCCAGTGGAGAAAGGGTCCTGCCCACGGTGGCTCTCTTCCTTGCCCACCTTTACCATCTGCTTTTGGCAGGTGAGGCGAAAAGATACCATTTGCTCCAGGGAAGGAGTAAAAATTTCTCACTGATGCCAACTGAAGGGCTGATTAGTTTTTCCTTCCCATTTTGTGAAAAGCCATTGAGTAAATTTCAGGCAAGGGATGGAGGAGAGACCAAACGGCCATCTGGGGGCTCTAAAGTTTATCTGGGTGAATCAAACATCCAGGTGTTTCCAATTAGCCTTTTAACCTTAGGAGCTTTGAACCAGGAGACTTTCTTTTTTTCCAATTTATTTTATTGAAGTGTAGTTGATTTACATTGTGTTGGTTTCTGCTGAACTGGAAAGTGATTCAGATATATATACATATATATATATATATATATATATATATATATATATATATATATATGTATTCTTTTTCATATTCTTTTCCATTATGGTTTGTCACAGGATGTTTAGTACAGTTCCCTGTGCTGTACAGTGGGACCCTGTTTTTTGTCCATTCTGTATATAGTGCTTTGCATCTGCTGACCTCAAACTTCCAATCCTCCCCTCCCCCACCCCCATCTTCCTTGGCAACCACGGGTCTATTATCCTTGTCTGTGGGTCTGTTTCTGTTTCATAAATGGGTTCGTTTGTGTCATGTTTTAGATTCCACATATAAGTGATATCATGGTATTTGTCTTTCTCTGTCTGACTTGCTTTACTTAGTGTGATAGTCTCTAGGTCCATCCATGTTGCTGCAAATGGTATTATTTCATTCTTTTAAAAAATGTGAACATTTAAAATTTTTATGACATCATACATAGAAAGACCCCCTCAAAGCTGGGATTAATTTTAAAAAATACTCTTCCATACTTATAGTATTTCATGGTTTCTGTGCCTTTTGCTTAGGTTTTTGTATTGTTTGGAATGGATCCTGATTTGCTATGATGGCTCTATATATCTTATCTTCTTCTGTAGCATCATTTCCTAAGACAGTGCCTGAAACGTAGTAGATACTCAATAAATATTTGTTGAATGGATGAAAAAATTAACACTCAGGTCCGCCAACACATCCTCCCCCGAAACCATTATTTTCTGTTGCCTGTGGTGTTTTATTGCATCTCAGGGACCTATGTACTGCATGCTTCCCTTATTTCTTACGGGGAAACTCACTCAGAGTATTTCCCTGTAGAGCAACAGACATTGACACTTCTCAGAGGATGAGGAAACTGCCAGCATTCTCTCTCTTCTGGCAGGAGACTCTACCAGAAAAGACTACCCTGGCTCTGATTGCAGCTGTCTGCAATACTGGTATCTGTGTGGTGGTTACCTAACGAGTCTTGCTGAATCCTTTTTCATAATGTGGAATGGTAACTAGGTGGTAACTAGAGTATGCCTAGCTCCAAAATATAGAAAACATCCTCTTCTATGTTTGGTCCTGAAAACCACTGCAGATGTAAACCAAAAACTCCCGGGAAAATGATGTTTCCTCTAGTATTTGAGAACCAAAGCAGATCTGTTTTTCTTGGTCTGCAGTGCTTGGTTCTGGTTTACAGAATGTAAATTGAAAATGTAATGTGTGAAGAAAAAAGGAAAGATCGGGGGTATGAAGGTAAAGGAAACAATTTATGTTGTCACATGATATAAGTAGGTAGATGTGGGACTGGAGGCCAGGCAGAAATACACAGTGGCCCCAGTTTTCCCTGTTTTGCTTCAAATTGTTCTTCTTCCATTAAAACTCAGCCCAGAAATCCACTTCTGCTCCTCCTGCCCTCTGGCCTGCTCCAATCAGGAACTCCCCAGTCAGGAACTTCCCTGGTGGTCCAGTGGTTAGGACTCGGAGCTCTTCCACTGCAGGGGGCACGGGTTCGATCCCTGGTCAGGGAACTAGGATCCCGCATGGCCAAAAAAAAAAAAAAAAAAAAAATTCCTCAATCGGGGGAAGTGATAAATTGGGAGGTTGGGATTGGCGTATGCACACTGCTGTATATGGGATGGGTGATCGACGGGGACCTGCTGTGTGGCACAGAGAGCTCTGTTCAGTATTCTGTGGTAACCTATATGGGAAAGGAATCTGAAAAAGAATGGATATATGTACGCATATGTAGAGCTGAGTCACTTTGCTGTACACCTGAAACCTGACACAACGTTGTAAATCAACTATACTCCAATATAAAATAAAAATTAAATTAAAAAAAAAGAGAGAAAAAGAAGAGTTGGAAATCCAGGTCTCAGAAAGAGAGAGTCAGGGCATTCGGGGGCTCTAGCAATAAGATTTCAGGTGCTCCTGGGTTTCCCTCAGCTGCTTATCTTTCATGCACCTCCATCCCATCCCTCTTACTTGGTAGCGTTTAGATCAGATTCTGGATTCTGGTCAGCAGATGGATCCATTCCCATCCATCAGGTGTCTACCCCTAAGAAATCCACTGTGGCCCAGGAGAGGCATGCTGATACAGCGCCAAGACCCATAGACTCACACTCATGGGGGAAAACCATTCCCAGACAGAATCACAAGTGCAGGAAACAGGCACCTGGCTTTGTGTCCCATCAGCTTCATATAAGAGATTTGTGATTGGGAACCAACTGTTTATCCACTCAGCTTCTCCATCGGTAAAATGGAGCTAATAGTGACCCTACACTGTGGGTTGTCCTGTGGATGGCTGTGGGTTAATACATGCCAGTACCTGCATGAATGCCTTCCAAAGGGGTGCCAAGGTAACAATCGGCTCTTTTCTGTTACTTCACCAACATATAAATATGAGATATTATATAATATATTATGCAATGCAATATGAAATATTTTGCGATGAAATGATGGTAGATTTCAATAAGAGATTGCTCCGGGAAAATGTTACTTCTGTTGTTTTTGTCTGAATAGTATACACGCTAAACTTTTTTCCAAGTTTCAAACAGTTCTTTTTTTTTTTTTTTCTTTTTTAAAGAAGATGTTGTTGGTAGGAGTTTATTAATTAATTAATTAATTTTTGCTGTGTTGGGTCTTCCCCTCTGTGCAAGGGCTTACTCCAGCCGTGGCAAGTGGGGGCCACTCCTCATCACGGTGCGCAGGCCTCTCACTATTGCGGCCTCTCCCGTTGCAGGAGCACAGGCTCCAGACGTGCAGGCTCAGTAGCCGTGGCTCACGGGCCTAGTTGCTCCGCGGCATGTGGGATCCTCCCAGACCAGGGCCCGAACCCGTGTCCCCTGCATTAGCAGGCAGACTCTCAACCACTACGCCACCAGGGAAGCCCTCAAACAGTTCTTGATTTGAACAGAGTTCAATGAAATTTGCTTAGGGTAAAATTGCATCAAGAAATATGGATTTGTGAAACTCTTTCACAATGAAATCTCGCTGAAACACCTGTATGTAAGTTCGACCTGTTGGCCCTGCTTCCCGAGAGAAGAGGATACGGGCTGTACCGTTGCTACCTGGGCAGCTGGCACTAAACACCTGCCCGTAAAAGCAGAACTGACTTAAAAAAAAAAAAAACCTTTTAATTGAGGTACACTGTACATAAAAATGTACGTGTCTTTTTTTTTTTTTTCTTTTTGTGGTATGCGGGCCTCTCACTGTTGTGGCCTCTCCCGTTGCGGAGCACAGGCTCCAGACGTGCAGGCTCAGCGGCCATGGCTCACGGGCCCAGCTGCTCCGCGGCATGTGGGATCTTCCCGGACCGGGGCACGAACCCGTGTCCCCTGCATCGGCAGGCGGACTCTCAACCACTGCGCCACCAGGGAAGCCCCAAAATGTACATATCTTAAGCGTACAGTTCCACGAATGTTCACAAAGTGAACACACCTATGTGACCAGGACCCAGATCAAGAAAGAGGACGTGTCTCCCTTACTGTCACTCCCGGGATTGATATACTGGCCCCGTGGTTGGCCTGTTTTGTACCTTGTGTCAGTGGAACCTCGCAGTATGTACTCCTCTTGTCTGGCCTCCTTCACACATTGTGAAGGTTCATCCATCTTACTGCATGTTGCTGTGGTTCTCTGAGTAGAACCACTCACAGCTGAGTAGAATTTCTTTGTGCCAAAGTGCAGTGTGTTCAGCCGTTCTATCGTTGCTGGGCATTGGAATAACTTCCAGTTTGGGGCTATCATGAAAAGAGCTGCTAGGAACGTTCTTGTACATGTCTTTGGGTAGACATAGGAAGCATTTCTGTTGAGCACATGCCCAGGAGTGACCCAGGTGGGTCATAGGGTGCACCAAACAATTTTGCAAAGTAATTTTACTCAGACACGCCAGCAGCAGCACGTATGGGGGTTCCAGTGGCTCCACAGCTTCACCAACACCTGCCACGTTCCAACTGTTTCGCTTTGGCCATTCTGATAGTCGTCTAGTGGTTTCTCGTAGTGGTGGTTTGTTTTTTCTTTTTTGCTATAAACAAAAATCTCAGTGCAAAAGTAGTATTTAGCATAGTGCATGGCACAAACCAAGATCTCCCGTAGTGGTTCTAACTTCTCCCTGATAACTAATGATGTTGAACACATTTCTCTTCGTTCATTGGCCATTAGGGGATTCTCTTTTGTGAAAAGCCTAAGTCCTTTGCTCATTGTAAATTGCATTCATTGTCTTTTTCTTACTAAGTTGTAGGAATTCTTTATATTCTCTCGATATGAATTCTTTGTTGGATATGTGTATTATCAATACCTTTTCCCACCCTGTGGGTTGTATTTTCACTCTCTTAAATGGCGTATTTTCATGAATAGCCCTTAGTTTAATATTATTACTGTATTATGCATTATGAATGCATTATGAATAAGGGAATTATTTTCTGTTTGTGACTTTTTTTTTTTTGCTTATTTTAAGGTCATTAAGATGTTGTCTAAGTTTTCCTCTAAAATCTTTATTTATTTTTTTACTGTTAAGACCCTATCCATCTGAGATTGATTCCTGTGTATTGTGTGAGATAAGGGGTCCAGAAATGTTTTCCCCACCATGGATGTCCATTTCACCCAATCCCTTTAATTGAAAGACCATCCTTTCCCCCACTACATTGTTGGATCACATTCATCATACATGAGGTGATGCTCTGTTTCTGGACTCTATTCATTTCCACTGGTTAGTTTGCCCATCCTTTCATTAGTTATCACACTCTCTTAATTTTTTAACTTAGGATGAGTATTGATGTCTGGTAGTGTAATTCCTCCAGCTTTATCCTTTAAGATTGCCTTGAATTTCCGTATGAATTTTAGAATCAACTTGTCAGTTTCCACAAAAAGTCTTCCTGACATTTTTCTGGAATCCTGATGGGATGGTGATGAATATGTGGGTCAATTTAGGGAGAATTACATCTTCACAATATAAGGTCTTCTACCCCATGAACATAGCATATCTCTCCATTTATTTGTCTCTACTTTAAAAAAATGTTTTTAAATATTTTTATTGGACTATAATTGCTTTACAATGTTGTGTTAGTTTCTGCTGTATAACAAACTGAATCAGCTATATGTATACATATATCCCCATATCCCCTCCCTCTTGCTACTTTAAAAAAATTTTTTAATGTTTTTATTGGAGTATAATTGCTTTACAATGGTGTGTTAGTTTCTGCTGTATAACAAGGTGAATCAGCTATGTGTATACGTATATCCCCATATCTCTTCCCTCTTGTGTCTCCCTCCCACCCATCCTCCCTATCCCACCCCTCTAGGTGATCACAAAGCACCGAGCTGATCTCCCTGTGCTATGCAGCTGCTTCCCACTAGCTATCTATTTTACGTTTGGTAGTGTATGTATGTCAACTCTAGTCTCTCACTTTGTCCAGCTTACCCTTCCGCCTCCCCATGTCCTCAAGTCCATTCTCTACATCTGCGTCTTTATTCCTGTTCTGCGCCTAGGTTCTTCAGAACCACTTTTTTTTTTTTTTAATTAATTAATTAATTTACTTTTGGCTGCGTTGGGTCTGTTGCTGCTCATGGGCTTTCTCTAGTTGTGGCGAGCGGGGGCTACTCTTCGTTGTGGTGTGCGGGCTTCTCATTGTGGTGGCTACTCTTGTTGTGGAGCAAGGGCTCTAGGCATGTGGGCTTCAGTAGTTGCAGCATGCAGGTTCAGTAGCTGTGGCTCATGGGCTCTAGAGCACAGGCTCAGTAGTTGTGGCGCACGGGCTTAGTTGCTCCGCGGCATGTGGGATCTTCCCGGACCAGGACTCAAACCCGTGTCTCCTGCAATGGCAAGCAGATTCTTAACCACTGTGCCACCAGGGAAGTCCAGAACCAGTTTTTTTTTAGATTCCATATATATGCCTTAGCATACGGTATTTGTTTTTCTCTTTCTGACTTACTTCACTCTGTATGACAGACTCTAGGTCCATCCACCTCACTACAAATAACTCAATTTCGTTTCTTTTTATGCCTGAGTAATAGTCCATTGTATATATGTGCCACATCTTCTTTATCCAGTCATCTGTCGATGGACACTTAGGTTGCTTCCATGTCCTGGCTTTTGTAAACAGTGCTGCAGTGAGCATTGTGGAGCACGATTCTTTTTGAATTATGGTTTTCTCAGTGCCTCTCCTCTTATTTCAGTAATATTAAAGTTTTTAGCCCAGAGGTCTAGCACACTTTTGTTAGATTTATTCCTAGGGTTTTTTGGGGGTGCTGTTATAAATAAACATAATTAAAAATTTTTTGTTTCCTATTTGTTTGTTGCTAATAAATAGAAATACAATTACATTTTGTATCCTGCTCTCCTAACACCCAGACACCTTGCTCTTTCAACTTATTAATTTTAATAGTTGTTAGATTCTTTGGGGTTTTCTATCTACATAATCATGTTATCTCTATGTAATTAAGGATTTCTGTCTGTTTAATATTTCTGTGTGTTAATTCTTTTCCTTGCCTTCTTTTATTGAGTTGGGCCTCTAGTATCATGTTGGATAAAAGTGGTTGGAGGGGGCACATTCCCCTCATTCCTGATCCTCAGAGGGAAAGCTTTTACTGTTATACCATTGAGAATGAAATTTGCTCTGGATTTTTTTATAGCACTTGTCAGATTATTTTTATATCTTTCAAGATGTTGTGTTATTTTTACTTTTTTCCCTGTTAATGTTGTATATTTCATAGATTGGTGTACTACATGTTAAACCACCCTTGAATTCCTACAATAAACTTCACTTGATCTTGATGTATCATTCTTTTTACATATCAGTGGCTTTAATTTGCTAATATTTTATTTAAGATTTTTGCATATATGTTAAAGACAGAGACTTGCCTCTAACTTTCCTGTCTTATAATATCCTTTTCAGGTTGTCATAATTTGTGTTTCTTTCTTCATAATGCAGTAAACGTATTTTCATATGTTTAAGAGCCATTTCTAACTTTTTTCCTGTGAACTACTCATTTATGTCACCTATTATTCTCTTCTGTTGTTTTTCCTTTTCTTTACTATAGAGGCTCTTTATGCATTAAGGAAGTTCATCTTTTGTCTAACATATGAGTGTTCAATCTTTTTTCCAGTTTCTCATCTATCTTTGAATTTTGTGTATGGCATATTTTTTGTCACCATGCAGAACATTCTAATTCTTTAGGTTGTCAAAGTTTTCAGTTTTTCATCATTTCTGGACTTGGGGTCTTGCTTTGAAAAGTGTTCTGGCTTAGTTTATTAAAATATTCCCCTTTTCATACTTCTAAGACTTCATTTTTTACTGTTTTAGTCTTTATTTACTAGAATTTGTTTTGGAACAAGGAACATAATACATTTTTGCTAAATCAAAGTGAACTACAATAAACTTAGACCTATAAGTTTCCCCAGAGCAGGACTGAGCCTATCTTCTTCATGGTCCTATCCACATGCACGCTCTGTGCAGGAGATAGAATTTGAACAGATCTCTCAAATGGCAATCAACATTTATTAAGGGTTAAAAAGGCAAAGTTTATATATCTTTCCTCTGCTTGTGAGATACTTTCTAGCTGCTCCTTGCGCAGATGTCCTGATGGCTGCAGGTGGGAGGCGGCAGAGGTTACTGGGCGGAGCTATGGGCTCTCTTGGGAATTTTGGAGTGGGTGGTGCTCTCCCTGAAGTGGGAAGGGGGAGCAGGGGTCTGCGCAGCAGAGATGGGCTCGTGGAAGGGCCATCAAAGCAGGGGCAAAGTAAGATTATGGAGGACCCTGGTGTGTTCCAGCGTGAGCGATAAATGTAGTATAAATATAGGTTGCTATAGTGTTATTTCTGGAGCTGAGGCTACTGAGAATGGAGGCCAGATCAGAGTGCTGCTCAGAAGGCCATTTGAGGTTGTCCTGGCTGCCAGCACCATCAGGATGTCCCTCTGTGGGGGCACAGATTCACCATGCTGACATCTCATTTTTAACTTTCACGCCTCTTTTGAAAACTTTTTGCCAAGGATACTCACTTGGCTTCTGTCCCCTTTGTGGTCCATCTGAGTCTGTGTGGTGATGACCTTCTGGTCAGTTTGCATGAGGCTGTGGAATCCTCTGAGTAATGACCAGAGATCCAAGGAAGGATGTGTCCCCATACCCTCTGTACTTGACGCAGAGCCTGGCATGGGTGGGGTGAGTGGTCTTTCAGGTTTTAGGGAACAGAGACCCGCTCAAGTTCCTTCCAGTTTATTATAAGTATTAATGTTACAATCAGGAAGGCGGGAGTCTCCTTGGATCCAGGAAGGGCTGCTGCTTTTGCATCAAGCGCTAAGAACAGGTTCTCTGGTTACTCTGAGCCCTCAGGGTTCATACACCTGTGCCTTCCCATGGCTGCCCTCTGGCTTGTACCTCCCTGCAGCTGCACTATTGCTGGGAATTATAGGAGGTGTCTTTGGGCCCCTCTTACCCCCACTACTGCTCCCGGGATGTCTTTTCCTCCCTTTTGGCAAAGCCCAGCTGGAGTGAAGCGCTGCCCGCCGACTGCCATGCTCCGCTCTCCCTGGTTGCCAGTGCCCACTCGTGCCCCCATCACACACTCCAACTCAGCACCAACTCCAGCCTCCTCTTCCAGCCTGGCCTTTCAGTTCCTTCATCTCCTGTCTTCATTCTTCAAGCCTCCCATGCTCTCTCCTCCAGCTTTCTCCGCAGATGAACTTGCCGTATTTTGCACTGAGAAATAAACACTGCAAGCTGCAGAATCTCTTGTCTTCCCCACTCTGCTCCCGCAACGTGCCTCTGCCCATCTCCATCTTTTCCCTCTTTCCCCGATTAGCAGAATTCCAAGGTTCCTGGCCCTGGTGTACATGCCCTGTACAATCCCCTTAAGTGTGGACCAAGCCTGTGTATAGGATGGATGTCACTCCCATGATTAGGCTACTGCGCAGTTGAATCTGAGTCAGTCAAAAGGAAGATTATCTCCATGGGTCTGACCCAATCAGGGGACCCCTTCAAAGGGACAGGTCCTTGCTGAGGTCAGAGACATTCCTACATGAGGGACATGCCTTGTGCTGACTCTGAAGTTAAAGGGGCCATGTGCTGAGTGGGTCTTAGGAGCTGAGAGCAACCCCAGGCCAACAGCCAGTAAGAAAATGGTGACCTCAGTCCTACAACCACAAGAAACAGTGTCTCCTTTCTCTTCCAACGTGAATGAGCCTGGAAGAGCACATCAAGCTCCCCATGAGAGCACAGCCCTTGCTGACAGCTTGGTCTCAGCCTTGGGAGACCTTGAACAGAGAGCCCAGGTGACTCCTGCCCAATTTCCAGCCTAGAGAACCATGAGATAATGACTTGTGTGGTTTTAAGGGCTTACTTTGTGGCTCTTTGTCCACAGCAACAGAAAACTAAGATGTTCTCTCTGTGGCCATGAGAGTTGCCCATCTTTTGGTCTGTGGCCTAAGCCTCCACCCTCCTTCTGCTCCCACCCCCTCTGCCTTCTTACGAGCATCTCTCCTAGAATTCCCCATATGATACCATTCATCTGTTCTCTCCTGGACTATTTCCATCACCGTACAAACCTGTCCCATTTAAAAGATATCCTTTCTCAAGGAACCCTCCTACACTGTTGGTGGGAATATAAACTGGTGTAGCTACTATGGAGAACAGTATGGAGGTTCCTTAAAAAACTAAAAATAGAGTTGCCATATGATCCTACAATCCCACTCCTGGGCATATATCTGGAGAAAACTCTAATTCGAAAAGATACATGCACCCGTTGTTCATAGCAGCACTATTCGCAATAGCCAAGACATGAAAGCCACCTAAGTGTCCATTGATAGATGAATGGATAAAGAAGATGTGGCATATATATATATATATATATATATATATATATATATATATATACACACAATGGAATACTACTCAGCCATAAAAAAGAATGAAATAATGCCATTTGCAGCAACATGGGTGGACCTAGAGATGATCATACTAATTGAAGTATGTCACACAGAGACAAACATCATATGATGTCATTTGTATGTGGAATCTAAAAAAGTGATACAAATGAACAAAACAGAAACAGACTCACAGACATAGAACACAAACTTATGGTTACCTAAGGGGAAAGTGGAGGGGGGGATAAGTTAGGAGTTTGAGATTAGCATATATACACTACTATGTATAAAATAGATAATCAACAAGGACCTACCGTGTAGCACAGGGAACTGTGTTCAATATCTTGTAATAAACTGTAATGGAAAAGAAATGAAAAAGAATACATATAACAGAATCATTTTTCTATACACTCGAAACTAACACAGCATTCTACATTAACTATACTTCAATTAAAAAAAAGAAAAAAAGAAAAGATACCCTTCCTGGAGCATGCATCTGTCTCAAGGTACCACTCTGGTTCCCTGCCTCTCTCCAGGGGAGCTTCTCCCAAGCGTCCCCGGTCCTCTTCCACCTGCCACTCTGGGCTTTGTTCTTACCAAGGCCAATGATGGCAACACCCCTCTGTCCTGGAATGACTTGACCTCCTAGCAGCAGAAGACAGCGAGCTACCCTCTTCTGTTGACTCGAAGACAGAACCTTCTCCCGGCTGGTTTCCTTCACTTCCCTGGTCATGTCTTCTGGGTCTGCTTTGCTGTTCAGCCTTCTTTACCCAACCCAGCCCTGACCCTGCTCCTCCCCGTCTCCTCTCGGACATCCCTACAGATGTAAACATCTCCTTTATCCCAAGACTCCATGCCACCTTAGGACGGGTAATCTGCATCTCAGTCTGGACACGTCAAAATGAAATGTCCCGCTTCCTTCCATCCTTCCCCACCCCCCCGCCATCTCCTCCCCAGTCTTCCTGCCTCAGTAGGGAATCTAGGTCGTGTTGAATCCCTTCCCATCTTCCCTGTGTGTGCTTCGTCACCAGGTTCTGCACATCCTGCCTTGAAGTGTGTTCCCTACCTGGTCTCCCTGCCTCCACTTTTGCCCCTCTTGGCTCGTTCCCCGCACATCAGCCAAAGTGCTTTTCTGAAAGTGTCAACACCTGGCCGTCTACGCCGCTGCTCCTAGCTCACCAGCCCCAGTCCCTGTACTCCTTCAGATCCTCCATCTCCCCACGGTCCTTCCTGCTTCTACCCAGGTCGCGGCTTCCTGCTCAGAAAACCCTTCTCCCTTTCCCTGCTGACTGCACCCTCCTCGTTCATCTGGCTCTTCAGAGAGGCCAGCCCTGTCCACTCAACCAGCCGCGCTGCCCTTTATTTCAGCCCCTCGTGTTTCCAACATAGAATTTCCTGAAACTCAGAATTAATTCTTCATGTTTTTGCCTGTTTTTTCCCCCCTTATCTCTTGAAAGGCAAGAATTCAGTCCAGTTTCTTCACTGTCTTGTTTCCAGCACTTAACATGATGCCTGACACATAGGGGTCCTCAAATAGTATTAGCTGAATCAAAAATTGAAAGAGCGACCTCAGACTTCCCTGGTGGCATAGTGGTTAAGAATACGCCTGCCCGGGCTTCCCTGGTGGCACAGTGGTTGAGAGTTCGCCTGCCAATGCAGGGGACACGGATTCATGCCCCGGTCCGGGAAGATCCCACATGCCGTGGAGCGGCTGGCCCCGTGAAACACGGCCGCTGAGCCTGCGCGTCCGGAGCCTGTGCTCCGCAACGGGAGAGGCCACAACAGTGAGAGGCCCGTGTAATGCCAAAAAAAAAAAAAAAAAGAATTCGCCTGCCAGTGCAGGGGCCACGCGTTCAATCCCTAGTCTGGGAAGATCCCACATGCCGCGGAGCAACTAAGCCCGTGCGCCACTACTGAGCCTGCTCTCTAGAGCCCATGAGCCACAACTACTGAAGCCCGCGTGCACCTAGGGCCCGTGCTCCGCAACAAGAGAAGCCACCGCAATGAGAAGCCCATGCACTGCAATGAAGAGTAGCCCCCCACTCGCCGCAACTATAGAAAACCCACGTGCAGCAACAAAGACCCAATGCAGCCAAAAATAAATAAATAAATTAATTAATTAATAAATAAATTAATTAATTAATTTAAAAAAAAAGAGCAACCTGAATTGTTGCATCTTATCTTTCGAGCACAGATATTCTATTTGATCCGCTCAATAACCCCATCACGTCAGTATTGGGATCATGAATATTTAAAAGGTAAAGAAACCAAATCAGAATGAAGTGAAATAATCCACCCGAGGTCATCCTTTTACGAGTGCCAGAGCCAGGGCTTGAAGGCAGGCATTCTGGCTCCAGGGCCTGCCTCTCAGTCCCACACCTGGCTGGGTGATGAGGCCACTCACAGGACTGTACTCTTTTTTTTTTTTTTTTTTTTTTTGCGGTACGCGGGCCTCTCACTGTTGTGGCCTCTCCCGTTGCGGAGCACAGGCTCCGGACGCGCAGGCTCAGTGGCCATGGCTCACGGGCCCAGCCGCTCCGCGGCATGTGGGATCTTCCCGGACCGGGGCACGAACCCTCATCGGCAGGCAGACTCTCAACCACTGAGCCACCAGGGAAGCCCAGGACTCTACTCTTGAGGGGAATGAGTAATAATGACCACAGAGTAGTTTGAAATGACGCAGAGAGGAAACAAGGGAAATGACCTTCGATGTGGACGTTGAAATGGGAGGGAAACATGGAGCAGCACAACTGAGTTTAACCATCGTCTGCCTCACGGGCAGCAATATCATATTAGGTGCATTGGCTTGCGTGGTGCTGCACACTGTCTGGAAAGCTGGATTAGCTCAGTTTCAGAACAGCAGCAGGAGGATGCTGGGACCAGCGTCTGGAGCTCTGAGAGAGGAATGTGGCCACAGGGCCACATCAAAGGCCGATGGGACTTTGGATAGAGAGCGCTTGCACGGACATAGCTTCTTTCTCATCCCTCTGTTTTCTGTTTCCAATTTGTTCAAATGACAAGGAGCTTTGAAGTGCCTGAAACCGGCCCAGTGCAGGGCCCAGGAGCACTGAGTGGTGAGAGGTTTCCCTCTTCACTGGAAACAGGCCAATTTCCCAGATGCTAATTCAGCAGGATATTTTTAAAGGCAGAGCTTGGGGCTCCCATACATGCCTCGTTTTTACGGAGAGTGGCAGCAAGTGGATTGATGTACCAGTTTGAAAGTTATACATAAACATATATTTTAAGCCTCAGGTCAGAGTCTTGTTCCGAAACTTACAATTGAGTCAACCCAAAGATGTCTACATTTTAATATTTAGTTGGATGACTGGGGGAGGGCGTAGCTCAGGGAAGGCACTTAGCAGTCACACCGCACACGGTGGGAGGCAGGGAAAGGGAGGAACAAAGCCACTCTTCCCATATATACACCACCAAATGTAAAATAGATAGCTAGTGGGAAGCAGCCGCATAGCACAGGGAGATCAGCCTTGTGCTTTGTGACCACCTAGAGGGGTGGGATAGGGAGGGTGGGAGGGAGGGAGACGCAAGAGGGAGGGGATATGGGGATATATGTATACATATAGCTGATTCACTTTGTTATACAGCAGAAACTAATACACTATTGTGAAGCAATTATACTCCAATAAAGTTGTAAAAAAAAAAAAAAAAAGCCACTCTTCCTGCCAGACTGGACGTGGGGCAAGGCTGGCCGCTGCCACGTGAGCTGGAGGACTTTGCTTTGGTTTCAATCAGCAGACTTCTCTGACTACAACAGGCAGGTCCTTTCTTTCCTGTTGGGGGACAAGTGCTCTGAGTGTGTACCGAGGTCCTTTCAAGCAGAATTGGGGGTGAGGGGTGGTTGGGAAAATACGCCTGATTTGGTGGCTTTCTGTGGAATGACCACCCTGCCGTCGGCCGTACCTGTCCATCACCTGTCTCCTTAGGGTGAAATTAAGCCACTTGGGATCAGGAGTGTTGCCTCTGCTTAAGTGTCATTTCCAGATCTACCCCTTTCTGGCTGTGGGAACTTGACAGAGTCACTTACACCCTGTAGAATGGTGGGAATAATCCCATCCCTCACTCACAGAGAGCCTTGGAGACCAGCAACCATCACATCTTCAGTACCCTTAGCCTGGGCCTTGGTGAGCGCTTGCCGGTGCTGGCCATCAGGTGTTATCATTGTTTTTCCTCACTGCTTACCCTAGTTTGCTACTAACATGCTCTGAGGCCTTGGGAAAGTCACTTTGGGACCAGTGTCCTTGCTTGCTAATCAAGAGAGGGTTGGTCCCATGAACACTGCAGGAGCTTAGGCAGTGAGCCAGACGTTGGTGGGCGCCTGGGACACAGAACCTGATGGGACCCAGCTCCCCAGCTGCGGGGACGAGCCTGTGTCCCTCTGAGAGCCAGGCCCCGTGCTCACTGATGGTTTTTAGGTTTGAGTGTTGGGCTGGAGGGAGAAAGACAGCACCCGTGGTGGGGAGAGGGAACTTCGTCCCTGCTGCTGCCTTGGTGGAGCCCCCCTTGCTGCCTCTCAGACCCCGGCCTTCAGCACTCAGGTTTGGTCACTGCCTCTAGACCCGCTTCCTAGGCTCGTGGCAACTAGGGGCGGGATTTCACCTTGTTATTCACAAGGATGTTTACAAAGGCCAAACAATACCAAAACTGCTCGCTTTGGAAAGTCACTGCCAACACTTTGGTGATGCATTTCCAGATTCCTCCTGAGCACGTAGATCGGCAGAGCCTGGCAGTTTAGTCTCCCAGCCCTCGCAGCCCCTGGAGCAGACGCCACAGTTCTCAACCAGGACCAGTTTGCCCCCCAAGAGACCTTTCAGCATGTCTGGGGACAGTTTTGGTTGTCACAACTGGGCTGAAGGGGGCGCTACCGGCATCTAGAGGGTAGAGGCCAGGGAGGCTTCCCAGGCTGGCCGCCGACACAGAATGCTCGGGCCGGAATGTCCCCAGGGCTAAGGGGAAGAAAGCCTGTCCCCAGCTCTCCTGTTCTGGCCGCTGCGTCTCTTGCCCCTGCCCTGGACTGTGAGTCCCTTGAAGGCAGGGACTTGCCTCTGGTGGATGCTTGATGAGCGCTGGAGGAAGGAAGGGGTGAAGGTGTGCGTCTCGGCACACTGGCCTCAGCTGCTTCCTTCTCTGGTCTAAGGACCAGGCTGCTTCACTGGAGGCAGAAATGAGCGAGCTTTTTAGATGTGGGACGCCGGGGCTGCGTTCCTTCTGCTCTGAGCTCGCGGGTCCCTCAGCTGTGCAGGCCGGCCGGGTGCATCTCGCACAGCTACCTCTGCCGCGCCAGCAGCGTGGCCTGGGCGCAGTGCCACATGGGGGCCTGCATGTTTTCCCGGGAACGACCTCATCCATTTCCTCACAGCAGCCCTCTAAGGAACAGACCATGATTATCCCCCTCTCATAAGCGGAGGAATGGGCTCCGGAAGCCAGAGTTCTTCTCGTCCACAGTGGTACATCTGGTGAGCGTGGGAGCCTTGCCTTGGGACCATTTATGGCTTCTGGTGCCAGCCTGGTAAAGCCAAGGTGGAACTCTACTTGTGCCGCGCTGGATCCATTTCACTGTGCGTTCGGGGCGAAAGCTGGGGCCTCAGGGCCCACTCTGTCACCTGGTAGATGGTGGCTGTGGGCTCTGTGGCAGGCGTGCTGTGGGCCAAGGTCCCCTGTGTTTGGCCACACGCAGCCGTGCTGCCGGATGAGCGCTTTCCACCCAGCACACAGCGGTGCCTGGACGCGTCCAGCCATGTGCCGGGCAGTCTAACAGCAACCAGCTTGGGGGCAGGGTGGGGGGTGGGTGCAGTTGCCCTGAGTTGTGGTATTTGCCACTTGCTGTGACGTGAATACTGATCTCATGGCTGGTTTCACAGCATCCGTGTGATGCCTGAACACAGAAGCCATACACAGGATTGTCCCTCACAGCCATGCCAGCTGCTCCAGCCGCTGTAGGGATGGAGCTGGATCAAACAGCCTACTCCCTGGGAGTCTCAGCTTCAACAAAGTGTGAAGATGCAGCCTCACGTTGGCAGACGTGTAACGTGCATTTGATAAATTATAAAGAAGGGACCCTCCTAACAGTTTGCCTGCCCCGATGGGGGAGCCCTTGCTCCCTAGATGTTACTGACCCTCACATGGGGTATAGGGCCCTTAGCGGCTGTAGGAGTGTCAGCTATAACCATGCAATTGATGTTCATTAAAACTGAGGTGAGGACGCAGGCACCAGTAGCCGAGCATCTTTGCCTTGTGCCCACATGACAGGTCGGGCCAGTCTGCATATCAGCAAGGTTACCTGGGCCTCCCAGGGTGGGCAAGGTAGCAGTTAACAGAGCCAGACTTCCCCTCTTGTGTCTGGAACTGTTCTGTCTCATGGACTCTGCAGAAACTGGAGGATTCAGCTCAGAAGAATGTCTCCTGTGCTCCAGTCCTGGGCCTTCCCGTTGGTCTTGCTGGAAGATGTACGCATGCAGCATCAGATGTCTGTCCTGGGTGGAGGCCTGGCTTTTGTGCTTCGCGTCCGCCTGCTTGAGGGAGGGGAGGGGTGGCCTGGCAAGTCCACTCGGATCTGAGGACGGTGAGGGGCGGGGCCTCCTCCCTCTGCCAGGGCGCCTCTGAGCTGCGCCAACACAGACTCCGGATAAACCAGGACAGGCGGGAAGCTGCTGGGCCTGCAACTCTCCCAGGCAGCCCGTCCTGCTGGGACAGAGGGGAGGGAAGCCAGCCAGCACCTCAGCTGGTGGGCAGGGCCTCTGGGTCTTCAGCTTCATCCCAGGCCCGGGCTCTGTCAGGGCTCATTCCTACTTTCATTTTTTTTTTTTTTTTACATCTTTATTGGAGTATAATTGCTTTACAATGGTGTGCTAGTTTCTGCTTTATAACAAAGTGAATCAGTTATACATATACATATGTCCCCATATCTCCTCCCTCCTGAGTCTCCCTCCCACCCTCCCTATCCCACCCCTCTAGGTGGTCACAAAGCACCGAGCTGATCTCCCTGTGCTATGTGGCTGCTTCCCACTCGCTATCTATTTTACATTTGGTAGTGTATATATATATGTCCATGCCACTCTCTCACTTTGTCACAGGTTATCCTTCCCGCTCCCCACATACTCAAGTCCATTCTCTAGTAGGTCTGTGTCTTTATTCCCGTCTTACCCCTAGGTTCTTCATGACCTTTTTTTTTTTTTTTAATTCCATATATATGTGTTAGCATACGGTATTTGTTTTTCTCTTTCTGACTTACTTCACTCTGTAGGACCGGGCTCATTCCTCATTGCAGGCACCTTCCTAGTCACAGGTCTTACCCTCCGCATTCAGCTGCCAGTCGGGGGTTCTCTCTCACTTAGCTTCCGAATGCACACCTCCCTGCTCTCCCTGAAGTCCAATCTGGAGGTGTTGATGGGTGCTTAGCATCCAGTGGGGACCCAGAGCCCTCTGGGGGGAGGGGCTGCTTCCCACCGACTCAGGCCCGTGTTTCCTCCGCCTGCCTGCCCTCTGCCTGGCCTCTGTCTCTGCTCTTCGTTTGTTTAATTGACAACTGCAGTGCCAGGAGGTAACGTGCATCTGTCGCATCCGAGCCTCATTGCAGTGTGGACATCCTGCCGTTGCCCGTGACACGGAGAAGGAACATTGGCTTTGAGTTTTGTCATCAGGACTACCGAAATTCTAGTCCCCCAACCCCATCCTGAGAGCAAATTGTAGTGAATTCAGCAGAAACTTGTGTAGCAGGGATAAAATGTAACTGCCTGCAATTTCACACCCACATTACCTGTGTTCCTGCAGAATTCCAGTGAGGACCAGGCTCCCGGGCTGCAATTTCATTACCACGGATTCGCTGGTTCCTAAGACATTCAAGCCTCACAGATGCTTGAATGCAAGGTGTGCTGAATTTTCATCATGATATTGTGAGCAGAAGCAGGCAGCACTGCCATTAAGATTAATTAGGGGGTGAGGTCCCACACTTTAGACCTGGCGGCAGGCTGGGAATGATAGTCTCAGCGCACTTTTCAAAGATTCTTCCTTCCAGAACGTCTCCCAGTTTTTTTCCGGTCATTCTGATCTTCGCACACATTGACTCAATTTTTTGTCCACTGTGAACCCCTCTGTGAGAGAAGCCAGGGTACAAACCAACGCATCATGCTGGCGTCTGAAATCACCCACTGGAGTTTGGTCTGAGTTTACTCCAAAGGCCTTAAGGGATGCACTTTCTACTTGGGCTTTGTAGGACCCATAGATGCTGTCCTAGAAAATCATGTTGCCTGTTTTGGTAAGATCTCTGGGCTACAAATATATATATCTTTTACCCTCTTAAGTCGTTGGAAAAATAAAAGAAAAATCTTTAGTGACGTGAAAATTATATGAAATTCACATGTTAGTGCCCATAAGTAAAGTTTGAGTGGAATGCAGCCAGGCCCATCGTTTTCGTGTTGTCCACGGCTGCTTTGGTGCTGCAGTGGCAGATGAATTGTTGTGACAGAGACCATATACCCTGCAAAGTCTACTAGATTTACTCTTTGGTCCTTTGCAGAAATATTTGCTGAGCCCTGGTATGGAAGAGCGGGTGCGTAGATGGGGATGACTTTGGTCCCTTGCTGTCACTAGAGGACCTCTGTGCAGCTGTCTCTCTCACGGTGGAGAGCTGTATTTTGGGCGAGGTCTGTGAGGTCACTCTGGTTTGAGACCTTTGCCCTCCAATGGCATTGAAGGCCATTGTGAATCAGGGCTAGACCCACAGCCAGACTTCCTCACAGAGGGGGGACCACACAACTGTGTCCATTAAGGTGAAGTTGAGGGGTCTCCAACCCTGTGCTGAGAGCACTGGCAGCTTATTATTTGCCATTTATTACCGTGCTGTGAACATTCAACGAAGTAAAAAATAGTTTGCCAATGAAGTAAAGTGGAAAATTAATTTCAGTTTTCCTCCTGTTGCAGAAATTGAAAATGAAGGCTCTAATCACTGATGGGTTTTCATCTCAGACTGAGTCTCACCCACTTAAAATTGTGGGGAGGCCCTTGCTTATTTTATTCTGAAGGTAATTCTTCCTGGCCCATGAGCACTGTCCAGTGAAAAGGGAAAATCTCTCTCTTATATGTGGCTTTGTGCAAAGAACAAGCTTAAGATTATTGGAGGAAATGTATGGAGTGTTTGTGTCCAAACATGGCATTTATTATTAGGAACAAATACAGTAAAATAAACAGTGCAACCATCAGACAACGTGACATCATAGAAGCTGCTGTTGTGAAGGGAAAATCCAAACATCATGCAGTTCTCTGAGGTGTCTGATTTCACACTGTTGTCAGTTATAGAAAAAAAATCTAATGTGTATGTGCTCTGAAACTGTTGAGGGTCTAATTTCAGTAGAGTTCCCATCAAATATTTTAAGCATGGCCAAGGGCTGCTAATAAACTCCAAGAAAAATATGCCTGACTTGCTTACTCAAGAAAGCCAATTCTAGGTTAAGCTGTTATACAAAATATCCTAACTTTGCCAGTTGGCATCATATAAGAACAAGGTAAGGCTGGTTGGCTGTTTGGTTGGTTGGTTTTTTAAGCCACTGGGCTGCTGCTTAGATACAGCAGAGGTGATCCAGCTTCTGTGGTACCCATCTTCTGACCAATGACATCCGCACTGACTCGGTTGTTACAGTTGCGGGATGTCCTGCCAGGCTCTGGGGCAGAAGGAGGAAGGAGAGAGAGGGTCAGGGTAGTGGCCTGGACGCGCCGCTGCACTGAGCTGTGGCTTTTCCTGGCCTCCTTCAGTTGGCTCCCAGTGGCAGCTCTGAAAAGCAGTGAAAGATGCCTGATGCAAACACAGGACTCTCCCTTGTTGACTGAGAAGTGACAGATGACAGAGAAGGTCATTGACAGATGGGATATTAGCTGTACATATAAAAGTTCAGGGCTTCTCTGGTGGCGCAGTGGTTGAGAGTCCGCCTGCCGATGCAGGGGACACGGGTTCGTGCCCCGGTCCGGGAAGATCCCACATGCCGCGGAGCGACTGGGCCCGTGAGCCACGGCCGCTGAGCCTGCGCGTCCGGAGCCTGTGCTCCGCAACGGGAGAGGCCACAGCCGTGAGAGGCCCGCGTACCAAAAAAAAAAAAGAAAAGAAAAGTTCAGCCATATGGGACCCATGATGTAGGGACAAAGCCTGCTGTGGATTCTGCCACTGAAGGATGGATGCTCATAATACTGGGGCATCAGGAGATACTGGAAACATCTTCATTGCTTACTTTAAAAATTCGAGAAAGCAAATAATCAGGAGTGATTTTCAAAATGTTTAACAACTGTAGGGCATAGGCATTGACCTATCAATGATAAATAAATAAATGTGGCTGGAGACAATGGTCCAGGCACACCAGAGAATGTTGACCAAATATCAATGGCATATACTCTTTGTAGAAAAATTTCTAAATAAATTACTAAATAAAGGTATTTCTAGCTCAAAGGGATGAATTTTGTTTATGTAGAAAATCTACCTTTTCAGAGGGCCACATTTCTCAATAATCCCAGTAGTAAGATGATGATGGTTGCACTTTAGGGTCTCCAAAGGCTTGCTTGTGGCCATCACTTTCCCCCCAGACAGACTGATGTAGCTCATCCAACCTTCCCCCCCACCTGCCAGGTGTGGGCGCTGAGCTGGGTCTTCTCTTATCCAGAGCCTTCACAGAGATAGCCTGGGCCCTATAGCCCTACCCATACCTCTGAAGGTCAGGGTTTCTGGCTGGTACCCAAGTTCCTTGTCTGGGGTCACACTTGGGGGTGTAGATATGTGACCCCGGGGGTTTAGCCCTCTTGGCTTCTGTGAGATCTCTCTATGCCCTTCTTTTCAGAGATCACAAAACAGATTGAAGAAATAGAGTGTCTGAGTTGCCACTATTGATTAAGAATCCAAAATCCATGATTCAACCCACTGGACATAAACCTGAAGACCATCTTGTCCTTAAAGGGTTATTTATTCTCACCCAGAAACCTAGTCCTGCAGCGAACAATACACTGCTGGTGGGGTGTGCTCACACACTGGCTCATAAATTGAATTTCATTTTCAGAACCAGGATGAAATGAAGAAATAATTTCCACATACTGTACATTTATTGAAATTATATCAAAATAAGCAATGAAGGAAATTTTCTCTGGGTAATATAATTTCAAGGATCATTTCATGAGCTTGCAGCTAGAAAAGCATATAGGTTTATAACCACGGGGAGAAACTGTCCGTGCTCTGTTTTGCGCATGAAAGAAGATGGTGTCACTTTGGTTCCCTTTGCTGGGTCCACTTCTGTCCCTGCTTCTTACATTTAAGTCTTTCCTTAGTACCTGCTGTTGATATTTTGCAGTCTTCTGTATCACAGGCCAGGTATCATTTCTTCATCATGATGATCTGAAATTATTACAGGACATAGTGTTCAACCAATGGTCATTTTGTCCCAGGCATTGGCACTACTTGGCTAAGTGCCAGGCGCCAGCTGCTTTTGATATCAGAAAGTAAAGATTCTGAAAACCAGCCTTCTTGGGGTTCAGCAGACTACGAAGGTGTGGCTGGGTGCCACCCTTGTGGAGAGAACACCCACATAGGGGACCATCTATCCCATCCTTCCCTATTTGCCAGGAGGATTTCCTTTGACTGAGCATGCCGGGTTCCACTGCAGTTGTGTTTCCTTGAGTTTTGTGGACAGAGGTTTTGGACCAATGTGGAGATGTCAGGGTGGAGGTTTCTGTCCTGGGACTGGATTTAACAAAGACAAAGGCAGACCACATTTCATGCTACCATCAGTACCCCGAGGCACTTGGGGGTAACAAAGGTGGACCCTTCATCCATTCAAAAAATATTTACTGCGTGTATGTTACATGGTTCCAGGCACTTGCAAAATGGCAGTGCACAAAACAGATGGAGACCCCTGCTCTCAAGGAGCTTATAATCAGAGAAGAGTCTTGTTATAAAGGTGCTTTCAAGCCGGTGAACCTGAAACCTGTTTCATTTAAAGGTCAGCTGAACCATAACAACTTCCCTCCCTTCTCCCCCAAGCTTCTCCACCCTCACTGGCATTTTGACAACCCAGTTCTACTAGGCTGTAACCCTAAATAGTCTCCCAGTTTGTTAACTATTTTCTAGTGATTTCTGCTTTATCTCTAAAGATTGAAAAATGGAAGGAGCAGCTTGAAATGCCTTGGAAAGACAGTGGATCCTATCTTGTTCTAGTGGGTGAATTCAATTGTAGGCATTCCTGTTTGTTGTTGTACCAACAATACGTGACACATTGCTATTCCCTTCATTATTCTGCAGACCTTGTCAACGTTGCCTTTAGCAAGAGTACAAGGCCTGCCTTATCAATACGGAAGCCATCTTTGGACTTAATCCTGCAAACCACTGGTTTCTCTTCTCCAGGTCCTTTTGCCTTAAGACATTACATAAAATGACCTCAACTGGAGCTTGGGACCTAAGACACGAATTTGGAGAAATTGTGTCCTGTATAGAAATCTTATGCTCCTTGGATCTGCTGAGATATGGCAGGTTTCATTTAACAAGATTGTTTCCACTCTCCTTATTCATCTTTAGTTTGTCTACCTCAATTTTTTTCCTCCAGTTCCTCCCTGTATGATACTTTATTCCATGAGTTCAATGCAGTACGCACCTATGAGGTATTTCCCATATGAGAGACTATGATAGGTACCATATAAAAAAGCTAATGAATGGGACCCAATGCTTTGTGCAAGGAGTTTCCAATCTAGTGGGGAGGAACCCATATACCATCAACCACTGTACCAAACAAGTTGACTGAATCCACACAGAGGTGGTGGTAGCACTGGAAAGAGTTACTAGTTACTGAGTATTTATTCTGTGCTGGGCACCCCATGCACACGTTGCAAATGTTCTCTCTAACCTCCGGTCAACCCTTCAATGTAGCTTTAATTATCCCTTTACAGCATTGAAGCCTGAAGGAGACGAAAGCCATACTCAAGGTTTTGCAACTTGCATAGGAAGAGCAAAGACTTAGGTCTAGGACCGCCTGGCTCCAAGACTGGCTCTGCCCTCCCACTCCCCACCCTTTACCCCAAGAGGGAGAAAACCCAGAAAGGGCCAGATAAAAAGCAGTGCCATTGGTAATGATTTTTTAAATTGAAGTATAGTTGATTTACAGTGTCTCAGGTGTACAGCAAAGTGATTCAATTCATATATATATATGAATCTGAAAAAGAATATATATATATATTCTTTTTCAGATTCTTTCCCATTATAAATTATTACAGGATATTGAGTATAGTTCCCTGTGCTATGCAGTAGGTTCTTGTTGTTTGGAGATGATTTTAATTAAATTTTTAAAAAATTTTGGAAACAACAGGTTGCTTTAAGAAGTAACACAGAGACATGCCCTATACCCTTTACTCTATTTTCCCTTAATGGTAACATCTTACAGAACTTATGGCACAATATCACAACTAGTATATTAACATTGATACAGTCAAAATATTTCCAAAACCACAAGGATCTCTCCTGTTGATCTTTTGTAGCCACACCCCACCTCCTTCTTGCTCCCATCCCCTCCTCAACCCATGGCAACCACTTCCCTGTTCTCCATTTCTACCATCTTGTAATGTCAAGCATGTTATATAAATGGAATTATGCAGCCTGAGGCCTTTTGAGATTGGCTTTGCTCTCAGCACAATTCCTTAGAGATTCATTTTCATGTTGTTGCATGCATAAACAGCCCATTCCTATTCATTGCTCAGCAGTATCCCATGACACGGATGTACGAAGTGTCCTTAACCATGCCCCCAGTGAAGGTCATCTGCATTTTTCCCCCCCAGTTTTTGGCTATTATGAATAAAGCTGCTAGAAACATTCATATATAGGGTTTTATTGTGGAACACAAGTCTTCATTTTTGGGGGGATAAGTGCCCAGGAGTGCATTTGGTGTGTTGTATGGTAGTTACACGTTTAGCTTTCAAGAAACTGCCAAACTGTTTTCCGGAGTGGCTGTGTCATTTTACATTCTCACCAGCAACGTCTGAGTGAGGCAGTTTTTTGGCTTCCTTGCCAGCATTTGATGTTGTCATTTTTTTAACAACCATTTCTTAATTGAAGTAAAGTTAATTTACAAGGTTGTGTTAGTTTCAGGTGTACAGCAAAATGATTCAGTTATACAGACGTGTGTGTGTGTATGTACTGTTCCATTATATGTTATTACAAGATACTGAATATAGCTTCCTGTGCTCTACAGTAGGTCCTTGTTTATCTATCTTATATATAGTAGTGTATATTTTAATCCTAAGCTCCTAATTTATCTCCCGCACCCCCGTCTATCCCCTTTTGTAACTGTAAGTTTGTTTTCTATGTTTGTGAGTCTATTTCTATTTTGTAAATAAGTTCACTTGTATCATTTTTTAAGATTCCACATTTAAGTGATATCATATGATATTTGTCTTTCTCTGTCTGACTTTTTTCACTTAGTATGATAGTCTCTAGGTCCATCTATGTTGCTGCAAATGGCATTATTTCATTCTTTTTTATGCTGAGTAATGTTCCGTTTTATATATATATATATATATATATATATATATATATATATATATATATGTCATTGTTTTATGTTATCCATTCTGATGCGTATGTAATGCTACCTCATTGTGGTTTTAATTTGCATCTCCCTCATGGATAATGATATTGACATCTTTTCACACGCTTACTTGCCACTTGTATATGTTCCTCGGTGAAATGTATCTTCATGCCTTTTGACCATTTTGTAACTGGATTGTTTGTTTTTCTTACTGTTGATTTTTTTTAATTAATTTATTTGTTTTTATTTTTGGCTGTGTTGGGTCTTCGTTGTTGTGCGCAGGCTTTCTCTAGTTGTGGCGAGCGGGGGCTACTCTTTGTTGCAATGTGTGGTTTCTCATTGTTGTGGCTTCTCTTGTTGCAGAGCACGGGCTCTAGGCACATGGGCTTTAGTAGTTGTGGCACGCAGGCTCTAGAGCACAGGCTCAGTAGTTGTGGTGTACGGGCTTAGTTGCTCTGTGGCTTACTGTTGAGTTTTGAGAGTTCTTTATATATGCTAGATAATAGCCCTCTGTTGGATATGTGGTTTGCCAATATTTCCTCTCATTCTGTAGCTTGTCTTTTCATCCTCCGAACAAGGGTTTCACAGATCAAAATACTTAAATTTTGATGGAGTTCAGTTTATCAATTTTTCCTTTTTATGGCTCATTCTTTTAGTGTCAAGTCTAAGAACACTTTGACTAGCCCTAGACCCTGAAGCTTTTCTCCTATCTTTTCCTAAAATATTTATAGTTTTACATTTCACATTTAAGTTCATAACCCATTTTAAGCTAATTTTTGTATAAGGTGTGAGACTTATGTCAAGGATAATTTTTTGGCCAATTGATGTCCAATTGTTTCAGCACCATTTGTTAAAAAGACCATCTTTCCTCCACTGAATTGTTATTGCACCTTTGTCAAAAATCAGTTGAACACATTTGTGTGGATATATTTATGGGCTCTTCATTCTGTTCCATGGGCTTATGTGTCTATCCATCTGCCAGTACCACATAGTCTTGAATGCTAAAGCTATATAATAAGTCTTGAAATCAGGTAGACTGGTTTCTCCCACTTTATTCTTCTTTTGCAACATTGTTTTAGCTAGTCTAAGTTCTTTGTATTTCCATATAAACTTTAGAATCATCTTGTCTATATCTACAAAAAAAGCTTACTGGGTGGAATTTATGTTAAACCTGTATGTCACTTTGGGGAGAATTGACGTCTTTGCCATGTTGACTCTCAATCCATAAACATGGAATGTCTCTTCATTTATTTATATCTTCTTTGATTTCTTTCATCAGTGTTGTGTCATTTTTAGCATGCTCTGTATGTGATTTGTTAGATTTAAACCTAAGAATTTCATTTTTTTTGAACAATTATACATGGTATCTTAATTGAGCTTTTGGTATCCATGTGTTCATTGTTAATATATAAAAATACAATTGATTTTTGTGTGTTTATGTTGTATCGTGCAACCTTGTCATGGGCAACCTCACTTAGTTCTAGGAACTTTTTTATAGATTCCTTGGGATATTCTATGTAGACAATCATGTCATCTGCAAATAGAGACCGTTTTCTTTCTTTCCAGTCTGAATGCATTTTATTTCCTTTTCTTGCCTTATTGCACTGGCTAGAATTTCCAGAATTATGTTGAATAAGAACAGTGAAAGCAGACATACTTGCCTTGTTACTGATCTTAGAGGGAAACATTCAGTCTTTCACCATTAAGTATAATGTTAGTTTTAAGCTTTTTGTAGATTTTGAAGATTTTTCTTAAAGTTTTGATCATGAATGGGTGTTGGATTTTGTCAAATGCTTTTTCTCCATTGATATGATTATGTGCTTTTTCTTTTTAGCCTATTGATATGGTAGATTACATTGATTTTTGAATATTGAACTAGACATATTTCTTTTTTTTTTTTTTTTTGCGGTACACGGGCCTCTCACTGTTGTGGCCACTCCCATTGCGGAGCACAGGCTCTGGACACGCAGGCTCAGCGGCCATGGTTCACGGGCCCAGCCGCTCCGTGGCATGTGGGACCTTCCCGGACCGGGGCACGAACCCGCGTCCCCTGCATCGGCAGGCGGACTCTCAACCACTGCGCCACCAGGGAAGCCCGACATATTTCTAAAATAAATCCTATTTGGTCATAATGTGTAATTTTTTTACATATTGCTTAATTATATTTATTAATATTTTGTTAAGGAATTTTGCATCCATATTCATGTGGGATATTGGTTTGTAGTTTTTTTTTTCTTTTTTTGCTGTCCTTGTCTAGTTTTGTAGCAGGGTAATACTAGCTTCATAAAATAAACTGGGAAGTGTTCTTTTTTCTGAAAGGAATTGTGTAGACTTGGAGTTAATTCTTTAAATGTTTGGTAGAATTCTTGCATGAAACCATCTGTGCCAGGAAACTTTGTGGGGGAGAGGTTTGACTTTTGAATTCAGTTTCTTTCATAGCTAGGTACAGAGCTACTCAAATTATATATTTCATGTTGAGTTAGTTGTGGTAGTTTGTATTTTCAAGAAATTGGTCCCATTTCATCCCAGTTGTCAAATTTATATGTATAGAGGCTTTTGTAGTATTCTTTCATTATCCTTTTTATGTCTATCAAATTTGCAGTGATATCCCCCTGTTTCATTCATGATGAAATTGATAATCTGTTTTTTTGGGGGGGGTAATCTGTTGGTAATTACTAGTTTACCAGTTGGTAATCTTTTTTTTTTTCCTTGATAGAAGTTTGTCGACTTTATTGGTCTTATCAAAACACCAGCTCTTTGTTTCATTGATTTTCTCTACTGTTTTTCTGAGTTTTTTTTCCATTGCTTTCTCTTAAGTTTTATTATTTCCTTCCTCCTGCTTGCTTTGGGATTAATTTGCTCTTCTTTTTCTAGTTTCTTGAAGTAAGAGCTCAGATTATTGATTTAAAACTTTTCCTCTTTTCTATTGTATGCATTCAGTGCTATAAATTTTGCTCTCAGCAGTGCTGTAGCTGTGTCCTCCAAATTTTGATACGTTGTATTTTCATTTTCAAACAGTTCATTTTATTTTTCTTATTTCCCTTGAGACTTCCTCTTTATCTCATTGATTATTTAAAAGTGTGTTGTTTAGTTTCCAAGTGTTCAGAGATTTTCCTGTTAATGCTTTCTAGTTTGATTTCACTGTAGCCAGAAAACATACTTGTTATGATTTCACTTTTTAAAAATTTGTTATTTGTTTTATGGCCCAGGATATGGTGTATTCTGGTATATATTCCATGGGCACTTGGAAATAATATGCATTCTGTTGTTGTTGGGTGCAGTATTCTATAAATGTTGGTTAGATCTTGTTGGTTCTCGGTGATGTTGAATTCTTCCGTATCCTTACTGATTTTCTGTCTAGTTGTCCTATCAACAGTTGAGAAAAGAATGTTAAAATCTCCAAATGTAATTTCAGATTTGTCTATTAATCCTTTCAGTTCTGTCAGCTTTTGCTTCACATATTTTGTAGCTCTGTTGTTTGAAACACACACATTTATGATTTCTATGTCTTCTTGATATATTGACTCTTTTATCATTAAATATTGTTCCTCTTATTCTGGTGAATTTCTTGTGCTCTGCAGTCTACTTCATCTAATATTATTATAACTTCTCCTGCTTTCCTTCAGTTAATGTTTGCATGATATATCTGCTTTCATCCTTTTACTTTCAACCTGTCTATATTTCTCTGTTTGCAGTGAGTTTCTTGTAGATAGCAAATTGTTAGGTCGTGCTTTCTAATCCACTCCACAAGCTTTTGCTTTTCAATTTGTGTATTTAGACCATTTGCATTTAATGTAATTTAGATTTGTTAGTGATTAAGTCAGCCATTTTATTTATTGTTTTCTGCTTGTTTTCCCTGTTTTTCATTTCTGTGGGGTTTTTTTCCCCTGCCTTACTGTGGCAGGAATTTCATCATGATTTAACTATAGTGTTTTTTCAGCATGTCTTGTATAGTTTTTTTAATGATTAGTCTAAGGTATTAGATGTGATATTCTAGGTATTATATTATATATATATATATGATATATATACAATATATATTATAAATATATAATGTATGCATTTAAATTATGTATATGTAATGTATCAATATGTATATAATGCAAATGTACACAATCTAAATACACAAGGTAAAAGAGATTTACAGAGTGGATTATAAAACATGACCTAACCATTGGTTATCTATAAGAAACTCATTTCAAATAGAGCAATATAGGCAGATTAAAAGTAAAAGGATGAAAACAGATATATCATACAAAAATTAATCAAAGGAAAGCAGGAGTAGCTGTATTATATACACACACACTGATATATAAATATATAAAATCAGTGTCTCTTAACGTCATCATTTGCCAGTTCAAGTATAGAAATTTTACCTAAAATACTTCCTTTACATATATTTAGAACCACATCAGACCGTGTTATAATTTTTGATTCAACCATCAAACATAATTTACAAAACCCAAAAGGTTAAGAAAGCCTAATTTATTTGCCCATCCTTTTGCTCACTGTGTTGTTTCTTCCTGACATTCCAAGTTTCTTTCTCTCATTTTTTATTCCTGTTTAGAGAACTACCTTTAGCCATTCTCTTAGGGTAAGTCTGCTGGCCACACATTCTCTTAGTTTTTTTTTTTTTTTTCTGTCTGAGAATGTCTTGATTTTCCCTTCATTCCTGAATGATATTCTCACTAAGTATAGGATTCTAGGTTGAAAGTTCTTTTCTTTCAGCACTTGAAAAATATTGTCACTTCCTTCTGGACGCTATGGTTTCAGGAATTCCAGATTCCAGTAAATGGATTTGCCAAAGGGAGAAAAGGGGAGAGAGGAAGGGCTATTTAAATATTATGAGAAATGCTTGCCTCCAGATTCCTCATCTATTCTGTAATCACAGGAAATGGGTAGAGTTAAGCCCGAAACAGCCATAGCATTTTAGTAAGAACAAAGTGAATAATTTTAAAGGATTCTTAATCACTGATCAAAAAAAAAATCAAAGTATCTGTGTCATTAACTTGGCCAGAAATGCAGGACACGGTGCTTCCTTAACATAAAGAAAGGGGAAGGACAAGGAACTGATTAAGGCCACAGAGACACCTTGATCAAGAGGGCTTAGGATATTGGAAAACCAACCATGGCTTATACATCTTGTGCCCGAAGAGTAGTTTATGGGAGATTTTTACTATGCTCAGTCTCATCCCATGTCCCACGGGTCCCTGGGGATAGGGGACCTGGCTCTGGATGGGAGAGGTCAGAGGAGGGCTGGATGAAGGAGGGTGTTCAGGGTGCAGTCACGCCCTCTGTGAGGTGGCGCAGGGGTGGGGGTGGGATGATTATGTACGACCTTGGCTGGGCTCTAAGTCACCTTCACTCACAGGATAACACTCTCCACATCTTTTAAATAATGGCTCAGCATTTATCTCTTCTAAAAATGACTGTGGTGTTTAAAAGTCACTTCGCCTACACCAGGGATGGGAAAACCTAGCCTAGAAATTGGCATGAACATTAGTCACCCTGCCAGTGCTAATGAGGAGGGAGGAAAAGATAGTAAAAATCACCAGAGGATCAAAGGTCCTCCACCCTTTGGACAGCACAGGTGGTGGGATCGACAGGGCAGGGCAGGCACATTACACCATCTGGGAAAGAGTGGCTTTCAGAGTTTCTCTCCCAGGCCATGCATTATGTGATTATTCACTCACCTCACCTAAGAAAAATCAATTCTGCTTGAGCACTGCCTGGTGGCTGTGTAGTTTCTCCCCCTGATTCCATCATTCTTCTGTGTATTCATTTAAGATAATGTTTCTAAAAGCTCTACTGACAAAGGGGAAATGCCAAATATCACAAATTTTGTTGACTGTTTAAGTAGAAAGGAAAGCAAAACTCTCGTGTGCTTTCTCGATGGGGAAGACATCTTGTGATTTATTTTTGTTAAGTGAGGTGTATGTGAAGCTCTGTGTGGAGTTACAGATGTTATTTCAAACGATGATCCCCCCAGCAAGGGAGCATGGTATGGAGGGGAGAATAGAGCCAAGTCCCAGGGGCAGATGATTGACAGGCTGGGGATGGGAAGTCAACTCACATGCAAGGATGGGCTTCCTGGACCCAAAGAATGAAGCAGATTGTTTTCTTGTGACATCCACAGCCATGGTCTGTGACACCTTCGGATGCACAGTTTCCAACCTGTAAGGCCAAACATGTCACAAACGTTACCAACTGGGGCCCTGGGGCCAGGTTCATCCCACAGAATTACTTTGTCGGGCTCTAAGAGTGTTGTTTCATCGTTTACTTCGAATTTGTTGGCAATATTAAAAAATTGGGAATTTTCAAATGAAAATTCAGGCTTAGAGTTTCTCTTAAAAAACTAGGTCTGGCAACACCAGACCAGTGCTTCCATCAGCTGAACTGAGGACACCCACCCTCCTGGGAGGCTCTCTGCTTCACCCCAGCCCCACCCACCTGCTGCTGCTGCCTGAGCATCATTATGTGCCCCTGGTGTCCAGCTGGGGCAAGATGACAGCCTTGAAGCTGAGTCAGTAACACACTCAGTCCTGCAGGGAAGGTCAGATTGATACCAGCTTTCGAGTGCCCTCTACCACTTTTCCTTGAGAAAGGGTTTTCTTGAAAGTAATGGCTCTGCTAATGAACACTGATTTTTCTTTCTAACAGTTTATTTTCCAGAGAACAAACACAGAGAATTCTTAAACATATGTGCTGACGGTAGCTAGCACAGGCATGGAAAAATGAAATCTGTGACCGTGGGGAGCAGCATATTACCGCTGGTCTCAGGGAAAGGGTTGATGACCAGCTTCATTTGGCCTGAGAGGTGATGGGGAGGGTCCTCTGGGTGGTCAGCCCTGCCCTTCTTCTCTGTTCTCCACATGACCTGTGCCCACAGCTGCCAGAGCCCTCATCACGTCACATCATCTAAAATTATCTGTCAGTTATCAACCTCCTCTTCCAGAATGTCAGCCCTTTGAATGGCTAGTAATATACCACGTTTACTGCAAGACTTAAGATGCACCCAATAGAGTGCCAGGCCTTCTCTGAATTAACTCACCGTGTCCTTTCTGTGCCCCTTTGGGGCAGGGGTGTTGCCCCAAAGGGGCACAGAGAGGACACGGGGAGTTAATTCAGATGAAGGAACCAAAGTGCAGGGACATTTATCCAGCAATGGGCAAAGCTGGCAAGTTTGGATATTTATAAATTTGTTGAAGAGTGTCTAAGCAGTATAGCACTGGAGTGATTTAATTTTTATTACAACCACTTTATAGAATTACGTATTATACGTTGTAGGGTAAATTATATATATTTACATTGCTATTGCTGTACCAAGTTGTTTACACAAATCATATGTACGTAATTTATGGGTGATTTAAGGGATGTTCAAGGGCAGTTAGAGACCAGATGGTCTTTTGGGTTTTTCTTTGAGGTGCTCAACAAGATCAACACCAGCCATTGCCAGATATTAATTTTTTATTTTGTTTCTTTTTTTTTTTTAAGCAAAGAAAGCATCCGTGAACATATACATCTTGGGGCATGTGTGGAATTGAATCCTGTAAGTGAAACTGATGGCTCACAAGACATGTGCATCTTAAATATTGATAGATATTGCCAAATTTACCTCCCCCAAATGCTCTGCCCATTTATATTTGAGCCAATAGTGTGGAAAGAACCCACTTTCCAACACCCTAACACTGGATTTTTATAGGGGTGCGTGTGTTCGCCAAACTAAGAGAAAGATATGGTATCTCATTGTTGATTTTAATTGAAGGGAAATTCACAGGACCAAAAAGCTAACCATTTTAAAGTGTACAGTTCAGTGGCATTTTGTACATTCATGATATTTGCTCCCATCATCTCTATCTGGTCCTGAATATTTTCATTATCCCAAAAGAAAACCCGGTACTCATTAAGCAGTCATGGCCTCTTCTCCCCTCCCCCCAGTCCCTAGCAACCACTAATCTGTTTTCATCTTTGTGGATTTACCTATTATGGATATTTCATATAAAGGGAGTCATACAATATGTGACTTTTAGTGTCTGGTGTCATCAAGGCTCACTCATGTTGCAGCAGGTACCAGCACTTCATCCCTCTTTATGGCTGAGTAGTATTCCATCATATAGATGTGCAACAGTTTGTTTATCCATTCATCCCATGAGGGACGATTGGGATTCCATCTTTTGGCTGTTGTGAATAGTGCTGATATGAATATTGTGTACAAGTATTTGTCTGAGTACCTGTTTTCAATTCTTTTGAGTATGTATGTCAGCTAGTATGGTCACATGGCAATTATATGTTTAATTTTTCAATGAACTGTGAAACTGTTTTCCACAGCAGCTGTACCATTTTACATTCCCACCTGTACTGTAAGGGAGTGTTCATTTCTCCATATCCTCACCAACACTTGTTATTTTCTGTTTTTTGTTTTGCTTTCTTTTAGATTTAATTATACTCATCCTGGTGGATATGATGTAGTATCTCATTGTGGTTTTGATTTGCATTGCTTTAATGACTGATAATGTGGAGCATCTTTTCATGTACTTTTTGGCTATTTGTACAGCTTCTTTGGAGAAATGTCTGTTCTAGTTCTTTGCCCGTTTTTAAATTGGGTTGCTTGTCTTTTTGTTGTTGAGTTGTAAGTGTTCTTTATATATTCTGGACTCTAAGTCTTTATCAGATATATAATTTGCAAATATTTTCTCCCATTGTGTAGATTTCACTTTCTTGATAATATTCTTTGCTGCACAAGGTATTGTTTTAATTTATTTTATTTAAATGTTGTTTTTTTAGTTTATAGTTTCCCAATTGCTAAAGAGCCCTATCATTTTTTCAATGTATATTATCCTATTGTATTTATTTTTCTATAGAATCCATGTTCAAATCATTTATTCACTTTTCTAAAGTGTTTTCTTCTAATATAATCGTAAGAGTTACTTTTATAGCCTGGGTATTAATCCTTTTAATATTTTCTTTAGTCTATTGCTTGTCTTTTAATTTTGTATGTAATAACATTTGTCATATAAAACTTACTCATTATTTTATAGTTCAATTGTTAATCTTTTATGGCCTCTGGATATTTTGTCTTCTTTAAGAAGACTTCCAGTGTTACAAAAAATATTCTTCTATTATTATTTTTTAATTTCACTTTTTGATGTTTACACCTTTAATCCATTTTAAATTTAGTTTTGTGTATGGCTTTAAATATGGACCATAACATTATTAACATTATTTTATCCTCAAATGAATTACTAATTTTATGTGCTGTCCTATTCCCTTTGATTTGGAATGTCCTCTTCATAGAGTAAATTCCCAAATGTACGTGGATGTTTTACTCTCTGTTTCATCTAATTGATGTATCTATTTTTTCCTTTCCTGAGACCACACAGTTTTAAGTAATACAGCATTAGAGTGAGTTTTAATAGGTAGTATGACAATATCCCATGCTCACTGTACATTATTAAAACTGTCTTGGTATTCTTATGCATTCTCTGTCTTCCACGTACATTTATGAATCAGATCTCTATTATTTAGTTATTTATTACCAGTTTTTAGATAAATGTGGAATTTGTAAACTAATTTGGGCAGAATTGACTTTACCCTTTGACTTTTTCATCCAGAAACATGTCATGTCTCCCCATTCACTTAGGTTTTCTTTTATTTCCTCCAGTATGGTTTTACGATTTTCTCGATATGGGTATTTCATATTTCATGTTAGATGTGTTCCTGGCTGTATTAGGGTCTTCTTGCCATTGTTAATTGTTTTCTCCTGATGTTTTCTAATTAATTAGTTCCCTTCTTTATGAAAGTTATTGATTCTTGGAGGTTGCTTTTGATTGTGGTTAAATCACTCAGCTCTCCTAGCAGTTGTAAAAGTTTTCAGCTGAAATCCTTGGGTTTACAAGCGGGTAGTGCTATCATCTGCAATAATGAGAGTTTTGTCTCTTCCGTTTCAACTTCATACCTCTTCCTTCTTTATCTTCCGGTGTTGGCAGCACCCCGGTGACCTTGGGAATGTGTGCTTTGTTCCCCAGGTCCTAAAGTTTCATTATTTGCCATTTCATGTTTTGTCACAACAAGTATCATTATTTGTATGATATCCAGAAGTCAAGCAGCATGTTTAACGACTGCATGCTGGGAAAAAATTTAGCTTACAAGCTCTTCCAAATACATTGGTCTTAGAAATTTTGCCTGTTTTATAAAAACCACAAAATAAACGTTATATTTATTTTGTTTCATTAAGTGTTTCAATCAGATTTTTATGTTTCCTTTATACTATATTTATATAATAAAGTTATTTACACAGCAGTTTGGCTGAAGGTCTGTGTGGATAGAAGAATCACAAAAATGCATTTATTTATCCGACCTTTTAAATAATGTAGAAGATGGAGGTAGCTTCCTTCATATGAAACCTTTGTCCCATCATAAAATGCTACCACAGAGATTCCCATTAACAGTAAAGAATTCTTCCACACCCTCCCCATCTGCTTATTTTTCCAAACGTGGTGACCTTGTTTGTAGTATACATTCACCTTCACCAGCTCATGGTAATTTCAGCCTCTTTCTGTTGTGGCAGAACCCTAGCGTGGATTTTTGCCTGTGTTCACAGCAGTTTTGCTTTTCCTGCTAAATGCACTAATCAAAATTCCAGTAAAGTTGCTGAGAATTCCAAATGTGAAAAATACAGCCAAAATGCCCTGCTCTGCCAGTGGGATAGAAAGGTCCCTCCAGGCCGCCTTGCTCAGCTCAGGACTGCAGGAACCACCCCCTGGCTCTTTCTCCCCATGGCCCTAGAGACACAAAGATTTAATAAACTTCAAAGCTAATTTCACTCCAGGCTCAGCTTTCTGCAGCAGAAATCTCTTGCCCATCAGCCAAGGACCAGTTCCTGGCCCCCACTCAGCTGGCAATATGCCTCCTGTCAACATGTTGAATATTTCATAATGCCTTGGCTTTGTGGGTTTCCCTACCCTGTTAGCAGCTGGCTGTGCTGTTAGCGACTTTGGGAGGAAACCCCTCACTGTGGGATGACGTGGAAAGCTACATCTAGAATCAGCAGAGGGGGAATACCATGGCGGTTAAGAGCATGGGTTTCCATGTTGTTTCAACTTGAATTTAAATTCCAGCTCCTTCACTTAGGAACTGTGGGTTGTTGGACAAGTAAGTTCACTTCCCTAAGCCACAGCTTCCTTATGTGCTAAAGACAGTTCGTCCTACGTGGGTCGCTGTGAGAGTTCAATGAGAAAGGAAAATGATATGCCTGTCACAGCACACAGTCCATGGGAAACATGAGTATCAGTTTCCGAGGGCTGCCAAAACAAAGTGTGGCAAATTGGGTGACTTAAACAATAGAAATTTACTCTCATAGTTCCAGAGGTTGAAAGTCCAAAATCAATGTGTTGGAAGGGTGGGTTCCTTCTGAGGCCGTGAGAGGGAATCTGTTCCAGGCCTCTCTCCCAGCTGCTGGTGGTTTCCTGGCACATCTCTGACTTTCCTCGGCTTGTAGAAGCATCACCCCGATCTCTGCCTTCACCTTCACGTGGTACTCTCCCTTGTGTGTCAGTGTGTCTAAAATTTCTCTCTTTATAAGGACACCAATCATATTGATTAGGGGCCCACCCTAAGGACCTCATTTCGACCTGATTACTTCTGCAAAGACCCTGTCTCCAAGGAAGGTCACATTCAGAGGTCCTGGTGGTTAGGACTTCATTATATAAATTGGGGTGGGCAGGGAACATAATTCAACCCAACAAAATATACAGTACATATTATCAATTTCAAATTTTTCAATAATAAATCAAAGCCTGGAGAATTGTCACCAGATAAAGATGCACTTTCTCTGCTGGGCCATAGACATTCTTGAGCATCCAGAGAACTTTTAGACAGAAGAGTCAATTTCTGTTGAGCCGAGTCACAGGGAAACCTTGAAAGTGGTGAGAAATCCAAGGATCTTAATCTTAAAGGAAAACAGCCAGTGAAGCTCAGACACAAGACTGCTCACCCGCTGTCACCGGGAAAGCACAAGGGAGGAGAGAAAGGAAGGCTCCCCTGCAAAGGCTTTGCTCAGGCAGCTGCAGGCAATAGCTGTGTCTATTAAAGATGTTCCATTTTCACAAGAGCCAGGTAACAAGCTGGAGTCTGTGGGGGGCTGGGTTGCTAGGCAACAGCTTTATCATTTCCTGGGAAATCCACAAACCATCTCATTCCCCTTGTGTGAACATCTCTTCTTTGGTAAAGGTTACGTTTAGAGAATTGATGATAGTTTAGAACTTTTGTGGGGGAGGGGTGCAGGGCAGAGAGGGAATGTATATATGTAATCAGTTCACAAAATCTAAACATAAATCCCTCCTGTTGGAAATGACATGGTGACATGTCCTTTGTTGCTTTTTGGCTCTTTTTTGTATTGGATTGTGTGAGCACCAGGGCAGTCTGACTATTGGTCCTTAGCAGAAGAAGTGGAAGTTAAGGATCTACAAAGTTTAGGTGTGATATCAAGCCTCTCTCCTTCTTTACTTTCAAATTTCAAGTGCTAGTGATAAAAAAGCAATTACCTGTTATCTTTTGTTGGAAAAGAAGATAAGCACCAAACCGACTTACATTCCCCTTTATTTTTACGTCCCTACGTTTGTTTAATCTCAGGCATACTGATTCCAGCTTCTGAGGACTTGGCAGGATAATGGATTTGCCAAATCCAGCCCTTGGAAGCTTTCTGTTTTAGAGGGAATACAAAAGCTGCCTGAAGGAGGACCCCGAGTCTCCTCATGGGCCAGGCTTCCTGCTGCGGGATCTTCAGGGCTGCCTTTGATTGGCAGATGTTTTATCAGACTTGGGCTCTGAAAGAATTCAAGAGCAATCTCTTCTGGAAGAATACAAATACAGCTTTACGCATGGTTTGCGGTGAACGGTCTCGGTGTTGAGAGCACAGGCTGAAACGATTTCCTTGAGGCCAGTGTAGCTTGGTGGGGAAGTTTGGTTAGAGTCGGGCAGGGCTGGGTTGGAATCCCAGCTGCACTCAGGAAAGCGGAGCAACCTTTACTCTTTCCTGAAGTCCAGGACAGAATCGAGACTAGGGATGACTGCTGGCAGAGTGTTTGCTAAGGCGTGTTCGCTGCCCACTGCCCCTTACTGCCACCGCCCCGACCTTGGCCCTCTCCCAAGTTCAAAGTTGTATCAAGGCCAAGTTCAAAGTTGTATCAAGGCCAAGTTCAAAGTTGTATCACAGCCCCACATTGACAGAGAGAGGATGTTCTGTGACAAACACTGGGTCTGGATGTCCCAGACTGAAGACCTGGTTTCTGATCTCAATGCCCCCGATCCCAGTGTAGGACCACCGCAGAGGCCCCTTCCAGAACCGGTAACATGCAAATGGGGGCTTGCCTGCTCTCCTGGTCGCCACCCTCTTGTAGGATTCTGCTCTACCTGTCACCTAATCGTGGGCTCTGTAGTGACAGCTCAGGTTGTTTTTGGAGATGAGGAACCCCTGGCAGGGATTTTAGCATTCGTGCCTGATGTGGGCTTGAGCCAGCAGGCATTAGAAGTTCAAGGACAGCCGTTCTTCATATGGGGATTTTATGGCTCATCACTATTCATCCAGTGTTGCCTAATGAGGATGCTCAGAAGGGGAAGTCCTGACTGAGGAAGACGAAGAAAGAGACTGCGTCTCTGCCGCCTGCAAAAGAAATAGCCCTATTTTCTCCTCCTTTATTTCTGATGGGAAGATGCAAGACAGACTAAAGAAAAATGAATGTTTAGAAAAAACTCTCTATTGAATCAGCATTCCTGTAGCCATGATTTAAATTGTGAATACTTTTCTCAGTATTTGCTTTCCATCCAGTCAATTCGAACAATGCACTTGATTGATAGAGGTGTGAGCACAACTTCGTGTTTTACAGTCTTGTAGCAGGAATCTGTTAAGATGGTGGGGATCTGTTTACAGATTTCCTGAGACTGAAATGAAAATAGGTAGCGTTTCATGAGCGGGAGCTTGGTTGCCCTGAGCAAGCTACCTGGGTACCATTTCCTTCTCCGTGAGGTGGAAGTGGCCTGTTTCTGCTCCTGGGGGGTTGGAGGGGGCATGGGGGAAGGTGCTAAAGGGGTGGCTGTGACTTCCACGTAGACTTACCAAAGGAAGCAGCCGTGTGCAGACCCCTGGGTATGGAAAGGCAATGCTCTATTCCCACTGTGTGCGTGCAGGATGAACAGGAGCTTGCTGGAAGTTTCCAAAGCCACCAGATACTCCCCATTTCTGTCAATTAGCTGGGTGGGTGGGAAGCAGAAGGAAAACAACAACAACAAAGAAACCTGGAATTCATTCTAGAAATTTCTATATTCTTATGAGAAAAATGAAAGTCATGTGGACCCAGTGGCACTATTATCTTTTCTCCCTTTGGGAGTGAAAGAGAGCTGTAGGGAAGCTGTCTCTACGGATATCATAAAAGAGCTGTCTGTGTCTGTTGGATCTTGGTCACACCAGCAATACTCCTGTGAAATGAGGGACCGGGTATCTCAGACACAGCAATAGCCGCTGTTTGGCAGAACAGCTTCCAGCCAGATCCAAAGAACTGAGAGATTTGGAAGCAAACATGCCCAGTTACAGTGTTAAGAGCAGGCGTGGTGGAGAATGGCAGATGTGATGCCAAAGAAAATGAAATGGCAGAGAGAAGATGCCCAGAAATTCTCAGGGGATAAACCAGAGAAGTAGTTAGGGCACAAGAGGTGGGTGTGCTGAGGCCTCTATTGGAAGCACAGAATATGAAATGCCAAACAGACTGGGTTTGCACAAGCAGGTGGCCCCTGATGTCTCAGGGGTTGGGGTGGGGCCTTGGTGGGACGGGACTTGTACCCTGGATGGGAAAAGCCAAGGTCTTCTCCAGGGAGGCTGATCTGGTGGGCAAGAGGGAAATTCCTCAACAGGAGGGCGTAGCTGTGTCTGGAGCTCCAAGGAAGGGTGAGGGGAGGGAGAAAGAGCAGGTGCCTCCTCCTCCTCACAATGGGTCCTTGTATTTCCTCCTTCCTCCACTTTCTATGTAGATACATCCTGGGGGCTCTGGTCCAGTCTGGCCCCAGCTCTTACGGGAATCCTGGCCTCAAGAGGCGCCAGGGGAACACCGTGGTTTGGGTCCACCCCTGGAGAAATAGCACATGTCATTCAGCCCAGTTCAGCAAACATGGCATCAGCTCTTCTATTGACGGGCAGCTGCCACTTCTCAGCTTCCGCCAGGTGCCAGGCGCTTGTGCTGAGAGTTTCCCATGCAGGAAGCAATTCCATCCATTCTCATTTCACAGATGGAAAATGGGCTCTCAGAGGTTAACTTTGCTATAGTCAGAGTTGGGGTCAGGTCCTCCAGTGTCAGAGTCCATTCCTCATTGCTTTATCTCCCTGAGCACAAGATTTGTGGGGGGGGGGATACAAAGACGGAGGCTGTTGCCCCCAGGAGGTTACAGTACATTGATGACTACAGTGCAATGTGGAAAAGTGCCTGGGAAACACAGAAGAACAACTGGTTTGTTTTTTTCTGGGGGTGAAAGCTTCTAGAGGGACATAGTTTGAGCTGAGCCTTAAATGATAAGACAGATTTCCACTGAGTTGAAAGGGACTTACTTCTATGTTTAGAGAACTTAGGAAAGATATTACCACCTTGACATGGGTATGATATGGTTGGGAAGAGATTGAAGCATAAGCATATGTGAATATTATCTGTGAAGCCGAGAGAGGATCCCAGAACGCCGCTGTCGGGAGTCCTGCTGGGTTTATATGGGGCTTAGCAATATAGTAGCAAGATATTTATTTATTTTTTTATTTTTTTCTGTACACGGGCCTCTCACTGTTGTGGCCTCTCCCATTGCAGAGCACAGGCTCCGGACGCGCAGGCTCAGCAGCCATGGCTCACGGGCCCAGCCGCTCCGCGTCATGTGGGATCTTCCTGGACCGGGGCACGAACCCGTGTCCCCTGCGTCGGCAGGCGGACGCTCAACCACTGCGCCACCAGGGAAGCCCCAGCAAGATTTTTTTTTTTTTTTTTTTTAAGAACACTTGCTTTGTGCTCACTCCGCATATGAGTCCTGACTCCACTTATTGGGGTTGATCTGGGGTGACCCCGCTTTGATCAAGTCCACTAAAGACTTCAGGCTCAAGCTCAGAGAGCGTGAGGGAATTGTTTTCTCTGAGTTCCTGGGGCCAAGGAGGTGCTGGGAATGAGAAAAAGATGCAGTGGTGATGCCAGCCACTGGCAGGGGGCCTCAGAGCTCAGGCTCCCTGGCCTCTTGGAAGGTGAAATTGGCAAGGAATCAGCAGGTCACCCACTGAGCGTCACGACCACCAAAGAGGAGCATCACAAAGTTACCCCCCAGAGGCAGATAGAGCCAGAGGCCACGTTGGAGACAAGGAGGCTGGGATGGAAGGACAACACACAATGGCTATGTGTATGTGTTTTTAAATATGTTCTGGATTGATTTTGTTGATTCCCCCTTCCCCCCAAAACCAACGTTTGATTTTGTTATTTTTTTCTGTTATTGTGTTTGTTTCTGTTCTTTCATTGATTTCTACTCTTAATTTGTTTTTTTGTCATCCATATTAATATATGTACCTGTAGTTTATATGTTTTCACTGATGGATCGTTAACTATCTCACAATTGATTTATAAATTCTCCTGTCAAAGAACATTTTCGTTGTTTCCAGGTTTTTTTTGCCATTAGAAACAATGATGCTACGGTCAGTCTTATAGACCCCAGTGCAGATGAGGAAGAGTTTCTTTTATTTACATCCCATATTTCATTTATTCTAAGGTGTACTTTTATATTTTAATATATCTGAAATCAGAATGTGTATTAAAATTAGTGGCATCTTAGGATATAAATGAGCAGCTTTTTTTCCCTTTCTTGGTGATGTATAAAGTAATTGTACATCTTATAATCAATGAACTGTTAGATTTTGATGAAATACTGTAAATAAGAGCAAAATTGCTCATCCTCACCTTTACTGGGTTATGTTTCAAGTATCAGTTCATGCTCACCAGCCACGCCTGGGAATTGCTGTTACCTCACAGCTTTACTGATATCTAATATTGTTGATTTTTGGCCAATCAGATAGAGGTGACATGGTCTCTTGCTGTGATTTTCTTTTCCTTCCTCTATTTACTAATGAGGTTGAATATCCTTTCAGCTGCCTAGTGACCATTTCTCTTCTGAGAAATGCCTGTCCTGTCCTTGCCTATGTTTTCCATTGGGTTACTAGTGTTTCTCAACTTAATTTACAGGAGTTTTTAAAATTAGCTTTGAGGCTAACCCTTTCATTGTCTGTTATATGGGTTACACATGTCTTTTTCTAATTTGTGGTCTCTTTTCTCTCTTTATCACATCTATTGATGGTCAGAAATTCTTGAATTAAAAATACTTGAATTTATTTAGTAGTGTTTGCTTTGGGAACATTTTTAAGATATCCTTTCCTACCCAGGATCATAAGGATATTAACTATTTTATCTCTTAAAGGTCTTTAAGTTTTATCGTTCATATTTAGGTTTTTAGGTGCTCTGGAGTTGATTTGTGATTATGGTAAGAAGTATGGAACAGATTTGGTTTTTGAAATAATAACTAATTCTCCCAGCATCAGTTATTATATTTTGTTTTTATCCAAACCACCTCATTATTTTTCACATTTTCATATATGTAAGGGTCTCGTTCTGGGTTCTTTATTATTTTCCATTAGTCTGTTTCTACTTATTCCTATAGCAGTGCAGTATCTTTTTTCTACATCTTTAAAGTAACTTTTGATATCTGATAGGGCAAATACCTCTCCCCTGCCCATTTTTTGTATCTTTCTCCAAGTAGTAGCCTTATTGATTTTCCTCTCTAACTAGATTTGACATATCGCCTCACACTCACAAAGAGACTGCCATCATCTGGACATCTCAGAAAACCCCACAGTAAGCTGGGAATCAACTACTGGGTTATGCTAGAGGCCTTACTTTCCAGGTGGTGGGAATGTTCTTTAGAAAGACTTGAGAGTCTATGCTTGATGAGGTCAGAATTGCTGAACCTGTTTTGCAGATGAGCCAACAAAGAGAAGGTCAGTGACTCGTTAGTTGACACGGCTAGTCCATGGTGGAGCTGGCCTTGAGTGCAGGTCAGCTTCCTGTGTTTCCAATGCAGAACTGCTGACCTCCAAACACAGCAGCATCTCCCACGATCCCTCAACCTCATTTGCTGCAGTGGATTTTGCTCCCACTCCACAGAAGAGGTCGCAAGGCCAGCAGTTTTACTCTTCATTCAATTTCATGTTCAGTCCCACCCGGCCCCACTGGACCGGCTTTTCAAGCCATAAAAGCTGCTCTGCTCATCCCTTCTTCCCAAGCACACGTCTCATTTACTTCTTTATCCTATTTTTGGTTTTAATGATCTGTTCTTAGGCTTCTAACTCCCTCCCCCAGATTGGTAGGTGTGTATTATCCCTCCTTTTCCCTGGACACCTGGAGGTGCTAAATCTTGGTGTTCGCACCTTTTTTCACATTCTTGAGCCACTGCCAGTGGCTTCTCCCCTTTCATGTCTCTGTGCAAGTATAGAAGAAAGGCCACGCTGGGGCACTGGCAGGAGAGCTGTAATCACTGAAGCTAATGCCTCATCTCTCTAAAGTTCAAGTTCATTAGTGAAACTTCTTTTATCTTGTCACTCTAGTTTCTGATGAGCCTGTACTTATTTTGCAATCAAGAGTAAAAATGTTGAATTACAATAATAACAGCATCATTAACTTTTGCTAGAATGTTAAGCTGCATATCATCTCCATGAAGGCAGAAATTTTCCCTCTATTTTGCCTGTTGCTGTGACTTTGGGGTCTAGACCAGTGCCTGGCCCATGGTGATGCTATAGAAATATTTGCTGGATACATAAAGAAATGAATTTTATTGGGTATTTTCCATGTGACAAGTCACATGCTGAGGGCTTTCAGTATGTCTCCTCTCTTAGCTCTCACACCAATCCAGTGAATGGATATCGTGATCCCTGTTTGGGAGATGGGGAAGCTGAGAAGTTAGGTGGATCGTCTAACTCACAAACTTTATAAGTGTTCGAGCTAGACTCAAGCCCATATCTGTGGAACACCAAGAACATTCTCTTAAGCCTTCATGCAGTAATGCTGCTATCATTGAAGGTACATAGAAATGAGATGCTGCCTTAGGGGGGTCTGGGAATCACTGCTGTTCCTTTCACTCATTTGAGGGGAAGCGGAATGGGGAGCATGATAGTCTTCTTTTTCCTAGAGCTGCTTTTGTAAAAAGACAAATAACCCAACTTAAAATTTGAGCAAAGGGGCTTCCCTGGTGGCACAGTGGTTGGGAGTCTGCCTGCTAATGCAGGGGACGCGGGTTTGAGCCCTGGTCTGGGAGGACCCCACATGCCGCGGAGCAACCAGGCCCGTGAGCCACAACTACTGAGCCTGCGCGTCTGGAGCCTGTGATCCGCAACAATAGAGGCCGTGATAGTCAGAGGCCCGCGCACCGTGATGAAGAGTGACCCCCGCTTGCCACAACTAGAGAAAGCCCTCGCACAGAAACGAAGATGCAACACAGCAAAGATAAATAAATTAATTTTAAAAAAATTTGAACAAAGGACCTGAATAGACATTTCTCCAAAGAAGATTGCAAATGGGCAGTAAGCACATGAAAAGATGCATAACATTATGAGTTATCAGGGAAATGCAAATCAAACCCACAATGAGATACTACCTCATAGCCACTAGGAGGCTGTAATTTTAAAAAATGGATAATAACAAGTGTTGGCAAAGATGGGGAAAATGGAACCCTCATACTTTGCTAGTGGGGATGTAAAATGGTGCAGTCAAAACAGATTGACATTTCCTCAAAAAGTTAAACACGTAGTTACCATATGACCCAGCAATTCCACCCTTAGGTACATATCCCATGAGAAAGAAAACCTGTGTCCACATAAAACCTTGTACACAAATGTTCATGGTAGCATCGTTTATTATAACCAAAAAGTGGAAACAACCCAAGTGTTCATCAGTTAATAAATAGATGCACAATATGTGCTCTATCCATACAGTATGAATCTTGAGACAAAATGAATATCATTTGGCCATAGAGAGGAATGAAATTCTGACACATGCTACAACATGGATGAGCCTTGAATACATGTTACTCAGTGAAAGAAGCCAGACACAAAAGCCCACATACTTATGATTTTATTTATATGAAATGTCCAGAATAGGCAAATCCGGAAAACATATGTTAGTGGTTTCCAAGGATGGGGAGTAATGGGTATGGGGCGTCTTTTGTGGATGATGAAAATGTTCTGGAATTAGATCATGGTGATAGTTGCACAACTGTGTGAATATACAGAAACCATTGAAGTTTACACTTTAAAAGATAAGTTTTATGGTATGTGAATTATATTTTTTAAAGAATCAACTCCAGGGAGAGAGCAGCTCAGCCCATCTAGACAGGGTGTGGTTAGAAGGTAACTTGACTGACAGCCAGCAATCTGGGGTCTTTATCAGGCTCAACTGAGCAAGGCTGACTCTGCCACGTCCCAGCTGAGAGCTTCTCTGGCAAGCCCTGCCCCTCTTTGAGCCTCTGTTTCCCTTTTTTGCAAAGCGGCAGGTGAGCACAAGGCTGTACATACAAGGGGACAGTTGTTCTTACCTAAGTTTTGGATCTGTTACAGCAGGAGGGGCTAGTAGGGGACACAGAGTGCTAATAGGATCTTTTCTCCATTAAACAACAACAGCTCAAAACAAAAATCACAGCCAGAGAGAACAGCAACCTGGTTCTAACTGTGCAGCACAGCTGATGAGCTGTTGGCAAATTCAGTAGAGAGGCCACTTTGGCTTTCCAGGTAGGAATACAGGATACTGGCAGTAGGGTGTGAGCATCTCCAAGCATGGGTTTTTTCCTTGAATGCTGGGCTCTTGGATATGGTCCCGTGACAGCATCTCTCTCCCCAGACCCCCGATGTGCAGTGCGTGGCCAATGGCTCCTGTAATGGGAGATTTACAACTTGGAGCTTCAGACACTGCACGGACCTCCTTTGTCCAGCTCATGGCAGAACGTGTAATCATCTCTGTGGGCTCCTGCCCCAGGCTCCAGACAGGCTTTGGCCAAGGCAGCTGAAAACACAAGAAGCAAGAAGCTCCACAGCCCCACAAACAGGAGTTACATCGCCTTCATGAAGGAGAGGAAATCCATTCTGACATCTTATGAAAATATTTCGGTGGCTTGTTTACAGAATGAACCCTGAGCTGACAGCTTCTCCTGATCTGTCTGGAGCATGTGGCTTTGCAGCTGGGCCAGATGTGGCTCCAGGTTCTTTTGCAGGAGGTTCCAACGACGTCCCATTCCTCTTCTTTGTGTGTCAGTTGTGATCCAGCGCTGGACTAAAGGCATACAATCCACCCCTGCTCATCCTGCAGAAAGCTGCCTAGAGAACCAGCAGGTGATCGGGACCCCACTGCACCCTGGATCTCAACTGGGGGGACCTGGGGGGGGCAGAAACGGTCACCTCTGAAATCAACCCACTCCATGATGTTCAATACAAGGTAGGGATGGTGCTTGTTCAGTGAGCTCGATGTTCCTTGAAGACGAGAGGGTGTCACGATGCCGTTTTCCAGTTTATGAAAGAAGCAAGCTGAAGTGGAGATGCCACTCCCACACCCCCTCCCTCAAATGTCCCCAGCACCTCACGGCCCAGCCATCGTGGACAAGACTCCTGGCAGAGCCAGGTGGTGTCCTGGAGGCCACGCATGTGGCATGACTCCTCATGTCACAGATGGGGAAGCTGAGCCCAAGAGGCACTGACTGGCTCAAGTCACAGCTGAACAGTGCCTCGGCTGCTTGCCTGGACTTGTCCTGCTGAATCGTGCTGTGTTAGGACCAAAAGAAAGGAAAAACCCTCCTGTTTCTGCCTCTCCCACTGCTGCTGCTTGCTGCCCACACCCAGGCCCTCTGCTTAGGTGAGGCTGCACGTTCCCAGAAAGTTCAGCAGCCCCCTCGCCCCCCTGCGCAGGCCCTAGTCTTCTCTGACCTGGGCTGCCTCCCAGCTCACAGAGTCCTTTCTGGGGTGGGGGGGAAGGGGGGGGAGGTGGCACCTTCTTTCCTTTTCAGGTTGGAACCCATGTTGAAGATGTTTGGGTTACGTGTCAGAGACAACCTGTGCTTAACTGCTTCCCCCTGTCAAGGGCTTAAAACAAGACCCACTCCTTCTCCCCATGCATGTGGGTAGGAAGGGAGGAAAGGATAGTTCTTTTAAGATGACTCCTATACTTATCTACCCATGTGGCTATCTCTTTGCCCTATGTACCCCTCAAAAAAGACTCTAGTGATTGCTAAGAAAATTTTGGGTTATATGACCAAGGCAGGACCACAGAATGAAAGGCAGAAGGCAACCTGTAGAAAGAACTGAAAGCAGGGACTCGAAGTGATATTGGTACAGCCATGTTCATAGCAGCAATATTCATAATAGCCTAAAGGTGCAAGCAACCCAAGTGTCCATCGACAGATGAATGGCTAAACAAAGTATGGTCCATCCGTACAATGGAATATTATTTACCTCTTTAAATTTTTATTAAATTTTTTTTTTTTTTGGCTGTGCTGTGCAGCATGCAGGATCTTAGTTCCCTGACCAGGGATCGAACCCGCATACCCTGCAGTGGAATCATGGAATCTGAACCACTGGGCCGCCAGGGAAGTTCCTATTCACCTTTAAAAGGATGGAGATTCTGACACATGAAACAACATGGATGAACCTTGAAGACATTAGGCTGAGTAAAATAAGCCAGTCACAACAAGACAGACACTGTGTAATTCCACTCATTTGAGGTCCCTATAGTAGTCAGATTCATAGAGACAGAAAGTAGAATGGCGGTGGTCAGGGGCTGGGGGAGGGGGAAACGGTTATGACTTAAGGTGGACAGAGTTTCAGTTTGGGAAAATGAAAAAGTTCTGTGGATGGATGGGGGTGATAGTTGCCCAACACGGTGTAGATGGACGTGCTTAATGCCACAGGACTGGACACTTAAAAATGGCTAAGATGGTAAAGTTTGTGTTTTGTGTATTTTACCACAAGTAAGGGGAGGGGGGAAGCCCATAAGAGGAAATAATCAAATCCATGTTGCATTGAAAAAGGTCTCATTATGTGTCTTATTCCTTCATCGGACTCTGAGCTCTTTAAAGATGGGAACTCCTGTGCTTTATTCATCTTTGTTAGCCCAGCACCTGACCTAGGTCCTCAAAGACGTCAGATTTCCAGTAACTTGGCAGAACTGAGGTTGTGGCGTGACCCCGCCAATGCCGCCCATGTGAGCGGGACCTCGCGGTTTAGAGGCCTGGCGCATGTGCGCGAGTTGCGCCCGGTGGTCTTACCCGGTCCTCTGGGGGGACCCTGCTCCTGCCACAGAAAGGCAGACCCCAGAGCCATGCCCGGGCACCAAGAGGCACGGTGCCTCCGGTTCCGGGTGTCTCAGAAATCAGCTAGAGCCCGAGTAGACAGAATTAGTGGGCAGGTTTTTATCCATTATTGGGCAGGTCTGTATTATACTCCATCATTTTCTGGAAGAGATGAAAATTATGTAAAACTGCAGCTAATAACACGTTCCATTTGTGGGGGGGGGGGCCCGATGTTGACAGGCAGTGTGCTGGGCCCGTGGAAACTTTTCATAGTTCTCAGCCCTTCAGTTTGCCCCTTTAACTGAGGAGCAAACAGCAATAGAGTGAGGGAGCTCGTCTGACGCCCAAACCCAGGCTGCTCCGTCCACTTTCTCAAGCTTCATAGGAGAGGTTATCAGATCCTACAGATTCTGCTCCATTTCTACCTGTGCAGTGATAATTAATATTGCAAACTCTCAGCTTGAAACTTATTAGACAGGTGATGATTGGCAGGTTACTTCAACTAGGCTCAGCTTTCTCATCTGTAAAATGGGGATAATAATTGTGCTCTCCTCCAGAGGTCATTCTGAGTGTTAAAGGAGATAACCTTTGCACCCAACATCTGTCTTGCTGTGATCGCACAATAAATTTTAACCACGATGGCATAATAGTGACACTGACCCCACTCAAAGCACCTTGGGGTTGTCCAGTGAAATTTACATTGTCCTGGTATTTCTGAACCAGCTTACAAAGGTGCTGTCCATTTATATAAAGACCCATGCTATCAATGCGTTGTCCCAGGGGATAAAACCACTCTCCGTATGAAACGGTGTATTTCATTTGAAAGGGAATGAGTTATGCCATTTATCACATCCCCCGCTTTGGCCTTGGCTGCTGCAAACTCACCCTTAGTTTGTGATTCTTCTGTTCCAGGGTCATCTTTAACCCAGGCTTTATGGTGCAGTGATTTCTCCAGCTCATTACTTGCTTCTTTTATCACAGTTTGGCTGGTTTTTATCTGTGTTGTTAATTATAAGCTACCTCAAACGCAATTGGGTATACATTAGAAAACAATATTTAATTTAGTGTCAAAGGTGTTTTATGAAATTGTAGGAATTGATCATTCTTATAATAGCATGCACGGTAAACAGACTGCTGTGTTGCCCAATTTTCTAGATAAACCGGTTTGCAAACATTGGTAACACATATTACAAGCAGGGTAAACAAATTAACATTGTGGTGTTATCTGAATGTATTTTAATACTAAGGGAACATTTCCACAGTAAACATGCTGCCTGGCAAGAGAACCAGCATCATCAAAACAAGGTGAAAAATAAAACAGTGATGAGACGTTGAGGGGAAATGTGTCTCGGACTGTAGGCAGTAGTTCTTTGTCTCACACCTAACAGTACTCTGCAGAAAACTTTAATGGTTGTGCAAACGTGTTTTACCTGCTAACAAAGCCTCAGATATAAATGTCAAAGGGATGATTGCTATTCCTGCTCAGGAGAAGTAGCACAGGGTGGACTCCCCACCCTCTCCCCAGTTACCATGGAAACATTCTGGTGACTTCATCAGGTAGAGCGTTTGGAGGTTCTTCAGCCCAGCACGGAAGGTGGAGCCTGACTCATTCTGAGAGGAATTACAGATGTGAACTGTGGCCGACTTTTCTTTCCTTTAGCCGAGCGCATCCTTGTCATTAAAAGACCTTTGAATCTAAGTAAAATGTCTTTGAAACATTTTGGAATATGATCAAACTGTCAGAGGAAGGTGTGTTCTGATTTTTTTCCCATAGATAAAACTCTTATCAAAATATAAAATAGGGCTTCCCTGGTGGCGCAGTGGTTGAGAGTCCGCCTGCCGATGCAGGGGACACGGGTTTGTGCCCCAGTCCAGGAAGATGCCACATGCCGCGGAGCGGCTGGGCCCGTGAGCCATGGCCACTGAGCCTGCGCGTCCGGAGCCTGTGCTCCGCAATGGGAGAGGCCACAACAGTGAGAGGCCCGCGTACCGCAAAAAAATAAAAAAATAAAATAAATAAAATAAAATAATTCGTTCGTTCAGTCAGCACTCAGCGAATGTCTTCAGTTGGCAGGCACTGTACTGAACACAAGGTGAAGGTGATGATGAGAGGTCCTCTAAAGGCCTCTGTCAACTTGGGGGACACACTCAGAGAAGACGATTACAGGACAGCATAGTGAGGACACACAGTGATGCCAGCCTGTCAGGGAGCACTGTGCTGGGTTGAATTGTGTCCCCCCAGAGACGTGTTCAAGTCCTAACCCCCAGACCTGTGAATGGGACCTTATCTGGAAATGGGGTCTTTGCAGATGAGGTCATACTGGGTTAGGATGGGCCTTCAGTCCGGTGGCTGGGGTCATTATAAAGACAGAGGGATTTGGAGACACAGAGACACAGGCCATGTGAGGATGGAGGTAGGCCAGTGGTGCTACCACAAGCCAAGGAATGCTAAGGGCGGCCAGCAGCCACCAGAAGCTAGGAAGAGGCAAGGATGGATTGTCCCCTGGGTTCTTCAGAGAGAGCACGGCCCTACTAACACCTTGGTCTCCAAGACCATGAGAGAATAAGTTGCCATTGTTTCAAGCTGCCTTGTTTGTGGAAATTTGTTATGGTAGCTCTAGGAAATGAATACAGGTTGGAAGGCATGTGGGGTGGGGGCAGGCCTAGGAGCCTCTCTGAGAGGATGTGATCTTGAGCTGTGCAGAGGAGTTACCCCCCTGGGAAAGTTGGGCAGGTGTCATCCAAGGCCAAAGTCACAGAGACGATGAAGCAGCCACATCCAGGAAGGAGAAGGAGGCTTATTTTAAGGATTTCTATCCTGATCTCCTTTTTTAAATTCTTTTTTGGAACTTGGGAGAGATTTTATTAGAGAATAATTAGAGAATTATTTCATGGAAATAATTTTACTTAATAGACTTTTAAACTTCAAAGTCTTTGGATTATTTCTTTTTTTAAAATTTATTTATTGAAGTATAGTTGATTTACAATGTTGTGTTAATTTCTGCTGTACAGCAAAGTGACTCAGTTATACATAAACATACATTCTTTTCCATTATGGTTTTCCACAGGATACTGAATATAGTTCCCTGTGCTCTACAGTAGGACCTTGTGGTTTATCCATTCTATACATACTAGTTTGCATCTGCCAATCCCAAACTCCCAGTCCATCTGTCCCCTACCACCCTCCCCCTTGGCAACCATTCGCTATGTCTGTGAATCTATTTCTGTTTTGTAGATAAGTTCATTTGTGTCATATTGTAGATTCCACATATAAGTGATATCGTAAGGTATTTGTCTTTCTCTGTCTGAATTACTTAGTATGATAATCTCTAGGTCCACCCATGTTGATACAAATGGCATTATTTCATTCTTTTTTGTGGCTAATATTCCATTGTATATATATATACCACATCTTCTTCATCCATTCATCTGTGGGTGAACATTTAGGTTGTTTCGATGTCCTGGCTATTGTGAATAGTGCTGCTATGAACATAGGGGTGCATGTATCTTTTTGAATTATAGTTTTGTCCAGATATATGCCCATATCCTGGTCTCCTTGAGCCCCAGCACCCCATGCACATGGGCTCAGATTGTTATGTGTATGTTTCCCAGGTCCTGTTCTGTGGGGGAAATGTATCCCTTTCATTAGAGTTTTCAAAGGAGCATGTGACCTTCACAAGGTCACAAACTGGCAATGTCAAGGGGATTTGGGAGTACCTGACAGGAGACGAGGCTGGTGGAGTCACCACTTGACTGTGACCTTGCTGAGACCAGGCAGTTCAGGGAAGATTAAGATGATGAGATGTAGCAGAGCCTTTTTCATGAGATAAATCAGGACTTGGGTTTTAGCTGGACATTGGCAGTGAAGGAAAGGGTGGGTGTGGAGGGGGCACCTCAATTTCTATTGTGCGTGATGGGAGGGTGGTGACCACTTGGCAAGAAAATGGATATGGGGGAGGAAGAGGAGGGGAAGGAGGAGACTGCAGTGGCAGCAGCTTGAGGGGAGTTGATTGGTCCCTTTTTGGAAAAGCTGAGTTTGAGGGGGCTTGAAGGCAGCTGGTTCTAAGGGCTGGTGCCCACAGGTGAGGTCTGGGTCCTTCCTTGGCACTGGTCTGAGATTTGGTAGGAAGACCCAGAGGGAGTCAAGGAGAGAACCCACTAAAGAAAGGAAGACACAGTAGCCAAGAGGGAGAAGACAGTAAGAAGACCCCAGTGTTCCAATAGTCAACCATGAAAAGATGGTCCAGAGGCAACGAGTGGTTAACAGGGTCAGATCTCACAGAGGTGATTAGTTTAATTCAAATCTGAAAAGTGATTGTCTCTGAGAAACATCTACTTAGAATATTAAGAAAGGGGTATCGTTGAGGGCAGGTGAAAATTCCAAGTAAACCTTGCCTCCTATCAGACTAGAAATGAGGGAAGCGTTTACAGTCTATGAAGCGTTACAGTCTATGACAGTCTATGAAGCGGGAATGTGACTGTCCCATCTCTGTCCCTGATACACATGATATGATTTTTTTTTTTGGCCACCCCAGGAGGCATGTGGGATCCTAGTTCCCTGACCAGGGCTTGAACCCACGCCCCCTGCAGTGGAAGCATGGTGTCCCAACCACTGGACCTCCAGGGAAGTCCCTGCATTTCTTTTTAAAAACATTTTTATTTTTTAATGTTTTTGTTGAAGTATAGTTGATTTGAATGTTTTGGGTATACATTTTATATATATATATAAAATATATGTCCTTTTTCGGATTCTTTTCCATTGTAGGTTATTACAAGATATTGCATATAGTTCCCTGTGCTGTACAGTAGGACCTTGTTGTTTATTTTATATATAGTCGTGTGTATCTGTTAATCCCAAATTCCTCATTTATCCCTTCCCCCCCTTCCCCTTTGGTAACCATAAGTTTGTTTTCTAGGTCTGTGAGTCTATTTCTGTTTTATAAATAAGTTCATTTGTATCATTTTTTAGATTCCACATATACGTGATATCATATGATATTTGGCTTTCTCTGCCTGACTTATTTTACTTAACATGATCATCTCTAGGTCCATCCATGATGCTGCAAATAGCATTATTTCAGAGAATGTGCATTTCTAACAAGCCACCCCATAATGCTGAGGCTGCTGGCATGGGGACTCACGTTGAGAGCCCCCAGTATTAGCCAGCACCGTGAGCTGGAACTATGTTGAGCTTCCAAGAAGCAGAGCCTGAGGCGGGGGTTAGGGGGCATGAGGGAGGGGGTGCTCTTCAGGACAGAACCCTGAGAGAGAGTGAGGGAGGCCTGATGGGGAAGGTGCTGAGGAAGGATGGGTCTCAGGTTTATGCTCTGGAACAAACAAAAGAGTTGCCCTGGCTTTTGTACCCCTCAGAGTCACCACTGGCTGTGGCCAAGGTGGAGAAAAGTATAGCCTTTGTCGAGGATGATTCTCAGAGATGAGCAAAGCCATGAGCCTCTGACTGCTACTCTCCCAGAAGCCGGGGGTAGCAAGGCAATGGGGCAGGGCAGGAATAGAGTCAGCTCAGTGTCCTAGATCCATAGCTAGGAAACTGGAGGCCCTGAAGTTATGTAAACTACACAGAGGCACACAACTAGTATTCGGCCCTGGACTGCCCGACTCCTGTGACGAAGCCCTGTCTATCCTACGGGTGCGCAGGGCCCACCCACCCTCTGCCAGTTTCCTTTTAACTGGGACCATTTCCCGATGCAGAGTGAAACTGACTTGCTGGCCCCGGGACAAGCACCTGCCCCTGCGAGAGCTCTGGGAAAGACCAGCTCGCACTGTGGAGAGAGGGAGCAGACTGGCCTGGCCACCTCCCGCCCTTGCAGCAGGATCTCTTCCAGAAACCAAGGCCAGGTGCCACATGTCCTGGCTTCTGCAAATTTCTGTACTGGGGACACCAATCCCAGGCGCTGGAAAATGCCCAAACTCCTGTCAGTCTTGTTCTTGGTAACCTGCCCCAAATGTCCACTGGCTTTGCCTTACTCAGAGATGCCAGGGTAGGGCCACCCAATAGAGGGGGCCTCTACCAGTAGTGACAGTTATGTGGTCAGGTGGGAAGGGATGGGGAGGTGTTACCACGTGACAGGCACTCTGCTAAGTTCTTGATCTTTGTCATCACATGATTCCTTGTAACGCCCCTAGGAGACAGGTCTTGTGCTTCCTCTGACACATGGGAAAATGAGACTGACAATTTAAGGAACTTGCCCAAAATGACTTAAACTGCCCAAATGGTTAGTGTCAGAGAGGGATTTGAATCAGGGTCTTTCTTTCCCCAAAGTCTGTACTTTTAACCATTCTGGTAATCCCCCTCCTGAGGCCTTTGGGATCATCATTAATTGATCAGGCACCCTCAAGCATGGCTGTAGCCACACCTCAGTTTTACTCAAAAACAGGCTCATAACTCTAAGTTACAATTTTGCCATTTGTGTGAATTCCCACACACATTTAAAAATTTTTTGCATGTTGAAATCATGGGGTTCATAAGCCTTTGATTCCTTTCTTTCAGTTAATGTTGCATTGTCAGTACTTTCCCACAGCGTCATCGTTTTAAAGGCCCTACATTCCAACGAATACATCTACCTCAGGTTTCCCAACGAGGCTGTGATGAGCGTAATAATGGTCCCCCGAAATATGTCCACGTCCTCGTTCCCAGAACCTGCGAATATATTACCTTGCATGGCAAAAGGGACTCTGCGGGTGGCATTAAGAACCTTGAGATGGGAAGATTATCCTGGATTATCTGGCTGGCCCAATCTAATCACAAGGGATGTGATGATGGAAACAAAGGAACGTGGCAGCCTCTAGAAGGTGGAAAGGCAAGGAAATAGGGTCTCCCCAGCCCCTCCCACAGGAGTGCAGCCCTGTCGACACCTTGATTTTAGCCCAGGGAGACCCATATTGGACTCTGACCTCCAGAACTACAACATAATATGTTTGTGTTGTTTAAGCCACTAAGTTTGTGGCCATTTGTTACAGCAGCGATCAGACACTCATACGCAGCCCCTGCTTGTCGGATGGGGGCAGTCTCCCTCCTTCCTGCTAGAGATGAAGACACTTCTCCATAGCTAAGGCTTGTTGCATGTTGTTATAATCTGGGCATTGTGCTATGGGCTAGTGATTTAGGTCACATCCTTTTTTCAGGAACTCTGTGAAGTAAGCACCACTACCTCCATTTCATAGCAAGGAACCAAGGGATGCTGAGTCACTTGCCCAAAGTCTCACATGTAGCTAGAGACCCTGGGACTTTGTGGCCTGATTCCAGTGAGCACGGATGCCTTGGTGATAGTGACCATCTGGGTCTGAGTGGGGGGGGGTGGGCAGCTGCCTTGGTCCTGCTCATTGACAGTCATAACCAGGGTCATTTATCGAGCATTAACCCCGCATCCCACCCCAGCCTGAGCACTTTACATACGTTACCCTTAGCGCACGGATGGCAAGGCTGGGCAGGATGTGTTATTATCTGCACTTTATGGATAAAGAAACTCAGAGAGGGTGAGCAACTCCCCTACTGCAGGTGAGCTGAGCTGGACTGCAGACCCAGGCCGGTCTGGCCCCAGGCCTGTGCTGACTGTGGAGTTCTTAAACGTGGCGCCACAGGACCAGAGCCAGGAGATTTCCGTCTTCACCAGCTTTCTTGTCAGGTCATCATGATGTATCGACTCTGCACAGAAATCCATGACATCTTTCAGGTCTTATATTTGCGCTTCACAGGAAGTAATCTGTGCACATCATCTTGGATGACTGTCTCTGTCGCTCAATAGCAAGGATAGATGGAGACAAGCCACAAGTCTAGGTCGAGCTGACGGGGATTCTTTTGTCACCCAAGGACAAGACGAGACATAGGCTTTGGATGGGTCCGTGGTAGCCCTTGAAATTGCCATGTCCTGACCCCTTTGCAAACTTGAAAATACTATAGCACATCATTTTCCCCATAAAATGCTTTAAATTTTATCTGAATTCTTTAATAAACCCTTCTCATGAGTTGATAAAGACAATATGCTAATTTAGAGAGCTGCTTTCTTTTTTTTTTTTTTTTTTTTGCGGTACGCGGGCCTCTCACTGTTGTGGCCTCTCCCGTTGCGGAGCACAGGCTCCGGACGCGCAGGCTCAGAGACCATGGCTCATGGACCCAGCCGCTCCGTGGCATGTGGGATCTTCCCGGACCGGGGCACGAACCTGCATCCCCTGCATCGGCAGGCAGACTCTCAACCACTGCACCACCAGGGAAGCCCTAGAGAGCTGCTTTCTTAAATCTCTTCTTTCTCATCACCAGCACCAGCCGCTGGGAAAACATTTTTGTAGTCTTTTGGAAAATCACTTTCCCCGGAATATGTGCATTTGTGGAAGTGACATTGTGACCCTGGGCTGTGGGGATGGGGACACAGACTCTCATCATTACCCCACCTTCTTGTGTTTGACTCACATTCCTGCAATAGCAGCAAGACACCCAGGCAGATGTCCTAATACCGCTGGTTTGCCTCACAGAGTGCTTTGTTCTTCTACCCAGCTTTCCGCGAGGTGTGCAGGGCAGGCTGGGTGGATAAGGAAATTCTGTAGAGCGATTCTGTAGACTTGTCCATTGTGTTCAAGCTGGTGGATGGTAGAGCCCAGGTGCTACAATTCTTGGCCCACTGCCTTGTGCTTTTGGATCTGATGATATTCTCAGCTATTGCTATGGCCGATATTTATGTGGAGGGTGGTCTACGGTGTCTCATTTATCCTCACGGATATCATCACAAAATTATCCTCAGATATTCCAAAGCAGTTTCAGTATCAGTGTCTGAGTCGCTCAAGACTCCTTCTGAAATGATTGTGTTAAGAGGTTGGATGAAAGTCAATCTTGCAAGTTCAGGCTTTCTTAACTCCAGGGCTGTCGAGAAATCCATAGAAGTGACCCTTCTGCTGGGTGTAAACTCAGGACATGGGTGAATGTGTGAGGGCTAAACTTGTTCAATTATTCCTGAGTCTGGGAACATAAACAGTGGTATGGAAGAAGGAAGCTTACAGCCTGATAAACTAGCTAATAGGGAACTCAGAGCCTCCATGGAGGGGTGGAGTGAATGAGGGGAACAGACAAGGTTTTATCAAGGGTCAGAATACACTGGATTCACTATTGGTTCATATAATACTTGAGTAGATGACATCACATTTTATAGTAAAGTTATATACTCCATTTTATCCTTTCGTATACTAAAAAATAGCAATATTATCTCCCTTTGCCTAGGATTACGGGACAACCAGTACAGTCCCCACGATCACATTGCCCTTAAAAATCTCCAGTCTGATGTTCCAGAGAAGAAATCTGACTTCACTGAGGTAACATATGTTTCTAACTTCTAGAGTAATCAGCAAAATGCAGCTAATTGTAAAACACGATCACCGGACTACTTGTGTTTGCATTTTATTTTGTTTAGTCAAAAATGGAATCAACGCAGCAGAAAATCTAACCTTCAATGACTAAGACTTTACATTAAAGTATGCAGTGTGTATTCAATTATTCCTTTATAATCTTGACCTATAATTTGTAGATTTGCAGTATCAAAAGAGAGTATGGTGACCGAATCTCAATTTTAAACCAAAATTAATCTGCTGGGGAGAGAGGATGATGCCCTTTGGCATTGTGAAGGTGGAGAAGAGGTAATTTGAAATCTAAGTTACCGCAGGTTGTTATAACTGCAAAAAGTGTCAGTAGTCTCATTGGGGGAAGAAAATTAGAGGTCATATTTCCAAAATGAAACGTTTTGATTCTAGACAATAAAAAACTCTGTACACAGTGGTAGTATTGACAATGTATCACATGCCAGGCTCTGTCTAACTGACTCATTTTGTCCTTCCCATGATCCTGGGAGGGAGGTACCATGGGCTCTCCATATCCATATTCTTCATCTGTGGGTTCACTCAACTGCCGATTGAAACTATTTGGAAAAAAACTTCCAGAAAGTTCCAAAGAGCAAAACTTCAATTTGCCACACGCCAGCAACTATTTGCATAATATTGTATTGGTTATTATAAGTAATTTAGAGGTGATTTAAAGTATGCAGGAGGATGTGCATAAGTTATATGCAAACACTCTGCCATTTTATATAAAGGACTTGAGCATCCCTGGATTTTGGTATCTGAGGGGGTTCCTGGAACAAATCCCCCTTGGATACCGAGGGACAACTGTACTGTTGTTATACCTGTTTTGCAGATGAGAAAATTAAAGCTTCAGTAGCTCCAGTAGTTGACTTGACCCAAATCTCGCAGCTCATAAGCTGTCTGGCTCCAGAGCTTCTGTCTGATCTTGCTCTAAAGGGCTGGCTTAGACAAAGGCTCGTTCCAGTGAACAGAACTTAAAATATAGACTTTGCTGCCTGAAAGAATTGTCTGAAGTGTTACCGTTTACGAGGCATCTCTTGTCTTTCACAAATGAAATTCTGCCTCCAACTTTTGTAATTCTAAGAGAGGGTGGAATTGTAAGAATTGACCCTTCATAACATTAAAGTAGCAAGGGTAGCTGTAAAAAATAATTTGCCCCCTAAATGCTTATCTTAGGTATTATCCTTTGATTTAGCTTTGTGTTTAATAAAGTTCAACATTTCCTCAGAGACCCCAGGCCTGAAATCTCACATGACGGAGAAAAGACACTATTCTGGGACCTGAGATTTAGTCATCAGTATTTAAAGCCATTTCTATGTGGAACACGGAGCTCCCTGTCTGAAGATGCAGAGATGGGTAGCACTAATTAATGTGTTCCCTGAGCAGGAGCAGGAAGCCCAGGTTGCAGGGAGGGAATGAGTTGCAGGAGCCGTGGACCATGGAGAACCATCCCTGGCAGGAGATGCCCCGTTAAGAAGGGGAGGATAATGTGAAGGTTAACTGCTACTTTTTTTTTTTTTTTAAGAAAGATACCATCTGAAGATCTTTCCCATCTGTTTTCACACTGAGCTGGTAAAGTTCAGCATTTTCCTGTTGATGTTAAAATTAATCAGTTTGGTCATTAATGATATAGATCTTTGGGGCCATGTGGTTGGGTCTCTGTAACACGTACACACACATTCACATATTCACACTTGATTATTATCTATGACTGAGTTAACGCCCAGAAACCATACCTTCTAAACTTCTGCTTTGTAGTGATCTGGATCGTCTACTTTGATCAAGGCAGTAGTGTGACTTTCACATTTCCCTCCTAACTTTGAGTTTTTAAAGCTTGTCCCTGTGTGTTTGTTATAAGGATGCTGTAAGATGATGAGACACTCCAGACGGATGGCCTTCCTTTGTAACTGCCATGAATCTCTGCCTCTCCTCCAGAGCCTGCACAAGACTGATCACTTTTCCTTTCAAATTCATCGAAGCCATAGAAAAGATATGCAGGCACTTCTTCAGCCAAGTGATTACTTAAAAGGAATGAAATATGGAACAGGGTTTTCTTTTTTAAAAAACAATGTTTAAATTTTCCCTATAACAAAAATAATGGCAACTTCATAGAGACACTTAGGAAAATACAGGAATAGAGAAATAAGAAAATATTTATATATTCCTTTCCCTTATTTTTCCCATGCATTTTTAAACATAAGACTGTAATGTATATCAACATTTATAGCTTTCTTTTATTACATAACATTCTAACACTGGCAACTTCCCATATCATTTAAATTCTTTGTAATCTTTATTTTTAATTTTGACAGAATATGATGCAGTCGTGCATGCCATGATTTACTTGCCCAGTCCCCTTTTAAAATTCACTTAGATTCTTGCCAGGTTTTCGCTGTAATACATTACACTGCATTGAATCCTTTGGATTCTAGTAAATGTGTGGAAAGATAAAATTTGCAGGATGGAGAGGGGGAAAATCTCCTATTTTTCTTTTTTCTTAAATTTTAATTAATTTATTTATTTATAAATTTTTATTGGAATATAGTTGATTTACAATGTTGTATTAGTTTCAGGTGCACAGCAAAGTGAATCTGTTATACATATACATATATCCACTCTTTTTTAGATTCTATTCCCATATAGGTCATTACAGAGTATTGAGTAGACTTCCCTGTACGATACAGTAGGTCCTTATTAGTTATCTATTTTATATATAGTAGTGCGTATGTGTCAATCCCTGTCTTCCAATTTCCAATTTTTCCATTTTGTCTTAAAACCATCCTTCCCTATTGTTACATACCAGAGTGAACCCATATATTTGAAAACACTCTTACATTCAGTGATGAAATACCACTATGTTGGCAGATTACCTTGTGATGATGATACTAGATCAACCAAGTGGGAGTAAGCATGCTTGCAGCTAATGCAAAGGTAACTTCAGTTTCTATCTGTGGAGAGACAGGACCAAAGGCTCCACTGGCAAATACAGTTGTACGTTGCAGAACAGCTATGGAAAAGGGAAGAATTGTCTCATGGAGAAAAATACAGGTTTCAAAGCTGTAGATTGGATTCGGTGCTTATCCTTTGGAGAAATAAATTGCTACAGGAATGGAAGCATCCTAACTCCCGTGGTTCAGGATATGATTTCCCTGATCATCTGCTGTTTATCTCTGTCTTACTTCAATTTATGAAAGGGAGTCCTTCATAGTAATATGCCTTAAAGCATAAATATAAAGTTAAAAACAGTCAATAAAATGAATAGAACTATGAAAGCAGTTACCAGCCCTACAAAATCGTGCTTGAAGCATTTAAAAGACATCAATATCTTAAAGCGACATTTATGAAAGAGAGCATGTACAAAGGTAGTGTTGTGTGGTGATGGTCAGGACATGGATGATTTACTACAAAAGCCAGACACAAACCCCAGCTATTTTCACTTGACCTCTCTCTGACCTTGAATGTTCTAAATACAAGATTATTTATCTAATCTTAAATACAAGATTATTTTCTTCCTTTCAAATCAAATCTTACATCAGTTAATTTTATTTTAGATAAAAGACATCTTTTTTCAAAGCCGTGTTCAGTTAACAAAGGACCGATGGAGTGACACCTTGAAATAGCTTCATTGGGGAAGACATTTGATAGAAAAGATGTGCTTACTTTGGAAGAAAATGCGTCCTGTTTTAAAAGCAGTTGGTGGACAGGAATATCAAGCAGCCCCTCTGCCTCATCTGTTTCTTGGTTTCCCAGCTCCAGAAGAAGAGCAGGACCCAACGTGATGTCGTGTCATCTGTTACGGACAGAATCGTGTCCCCTCACATTTAGATGCTGGAGTCCTAACTCCAGAACTTCAGAATGCGTATTTGGAGGCAGGGTCTTTAAAGAGGTGATTAAGGTTAAGTGAGGTAGTTAGGTAGGATGGGCCATAATCCAGTACAACTGGTGTCCTTATAGGAAGAGATTAGGACATAGACACATGCAGAAGGAAGAAGATGTGAAGACACAGGGAGAAGGCTCGGAGGGGACCAACCCTGCTGACACCTTGATCTTGGACTTCTAGCCTCCAGAACTGTGAGAGAATAAAATTTCTGTTGCATAAGCCACCCAGACCGTGGTACTCTGTTATAGCAGCCCTGGCAAACTGATACTGATTTTTAAGAGGTTAGACCTAATCTTTAGTTATTTAATAGATCTCAATGAGAAAATAAAATTTCCTAAATAGAACTTCCCCTACAAGTGTATGATATAGATTGAAGGGCAAAGTGTGCAGTGTTTCCTTTTTAATTTCTTTCAGTTTATTGGTGGGGGCTTTTGTCAAAGCTGAGTCTAAACACCTGAAAAAAATCAGTAGAATTTAACCTAATAATCCCTGGCCTGGCAACCTGATGACCTGCTTCGTGTTATGTCTGGTCTGTTAATTCCATGAGTCCAGGAAGTTCCCTCAGCACCCAGCACAGAGCCTGGCACATAGTAAGTACTCAATAAATATTTGTCTGATGAGTGAGTAAATAAATGGTTTGACCATGAATCTATGTTATGAATAACAGAATTTGCATCTCAAATAGTTACTTTCATTCTACATTCACATTCACAAAATTTCACTCTACTGGGTATGTAATGGGTTATACAACTCAAACTCAAATGCATTCATTATGAACTCCTGTGAAATATGTATAATTTTGATATAAATACTCCCTCATTCCTCCATAGGTTTGATTATATCAGATATCCACTGATTTCTGCTAACTCACAGGACAAGTCATACCCTGGAGTTACATAACATGTTCATATCTTGAGAGGTACTTTCACAGCCATCATTGGTTTTGATTTCCACAACTTCCGTATGAGGTAGAGAAGGCAAACAGATTTTTCTTTGGAACTGGGCTTCCTTCAGCATTGATCCCCCAGGAACAGTGTCACGCTGACGTCCTGAGCAATGACGGAGCTTCAGACATAAGTTCAGATTCATATCATTCATTATGTCTCTTCCCTTATCTGTTTGCATTGGATGGGATCAAAGTCACAGTAGCACTTGCCAGCCCCAAGGTAGTGAAATGGTGGTTAATTCTCTGCCCATCCTTCTGGGCCTCTAGGACCTCCTGCTGTAATGCCCACAGCCCCAGCACAGCCCCGAGGGCGTCTGTCCAGTGTGGGTGGCCCCAGGCTCCGGGTCGTGGCTCCCCGACTCAGCTCAGGTGTGCAGCAAGGTTGATGTAGCCAGAGTCAGCGCCCTGTCTGCCCTTGCTCCAGGCTGAGATGGCCTTAACTCATTCCTAGACACACACCCCTTGTTTCTGACGCTCATTGTTTATATCAAGGCCAAGGCTCTCATAGGATCTTGAGCCTAAAGGGTGGGGTACCCTCTTAATGTTGGAGACCAGAGTACGAGGAAGCCCGGTGTCCCCACAAGAATTACTGTTTGCTCCTTGCTGTATAGCTGTGGAATCCAAAGCTGCCTCCAAGGTCCTGTGGCCAGTCTGGGAGCCCCAGGCTCAGGAGGGACCTCAGGAGGTCCAAGTTCTGGCCCAGCATCCTTTCTATCTTATCTGTGCAGAAGAATCACCTGGCAGATCCTTAAAAATACAACTTCTGGGCCTTATGCCCTGAGATCCTGATTCACCTTAGGTCTTCAGAGGGAAGGGTTTAGAAATCTGCGTAAAATGCAGATTTAAATCCTAGGTGTTTTCTATGCAGGTGATCACTGGCCCAAACTTTGGGAAACAGTGCACTCTAAGACCAATGCTGCCCAGTTTCCAAGATGGGTATTTGTTTTCAAAGGCCAGGGTCAAAGGAGTTCCTTCTGGGTGTGATTATGCACTTTGTAGATTGCACGGGAACAATTATTATCAGAACGGAATTTAACTAAAACGGGAGCGATAGTGTTCGAGTCAAACAGCCTGGGGTTGGTACCAGGTGAACTTCAGTTTTCTTGTGGGTAAACAACAGCCATGGAACGGGCTAGGTGGAGGGTGGGGAGAGAGACAGAGGGGGAGGGGAGAGGGAGGTGCCTCAGGCATCCAGGTGGCTCTCAGCATTGCCAGGCCTATGCAATCAACTGGAAGCTTTAAAAAGCACGGATGCCTGGGGCCCCACCCCCAAGGATCCTAATGTAATTGTTGGAAATGAGGCCTGCGCAGTGGGGTTTTTACAAGCTCCCAGGCGGCTCATGTGTGTAACCTGGGCTGAGAACCGCTGAAGAGGAGGCTCTATCTTGAAAGAGGAGGTTTCAAGCAGAGCCTGGCTTACATTGGCCATCTGGAAAAAGGTAGCCATGGTGTTTCGATTTTTTAAAAAATGATTTTCAAAATGATGCTCCTATCCATTTTTTCTTCTTCTTCACCTATCTCTTGTCATCTTTTGAATTTGCAACTTACCGTGTCTCTTTATTATTTATTTTTTAACTTATATTGGAGTAGCGTTGATTTACAGTGTTACCATGTATCTTTCAAATATAACAACGAGTCAGGTGATGAAGAATGCCAGGAAAGCAAGGAAACAAAGGAAAAAACAGGAAGGACAAGCTCTCCCTCTTCTCGTGTCTAATAGTAAGGACTACTGAGTAATAGTACAACGCAATGAGTAAGGGCTGTTGGGTGGACATCACATGAGTGAGGGTCTTCCCCTCAGAAGCCCAGCTGGAGGAGAGCATTCCACTAGTTGAGTAAATGAATATTCATCCTGCTCTAAAGAAAAGGCCACTGTGCTTTCTTATCCCATCTTAGGAAAAGATAATAATTTGCTCTCATCAAACGCAGGCCCGCCCCCTTTTTGAAAAGACCAGCAGTCCCATGACTCTGTCAGTGTTTCTCAAAGTGTGTTCCCTGGATCACCTATATCAGGGTCCCAGGGATGTTGGTTAAAATGCAGATGCCTGGACCCTACCCACAGACCTACAGAATCAAAGTCTCTGGAGCCTGAGGAACCTACAAGTGTAACATCTCAGGTGCTTCTCAGGTACCTTGGCGTTTGAGAACTGCTGCTTAAGTGCTAAGCACCAGTTACGCCTTCAGGCCCCTGAAGTGAAGATTTTGCAGGCAGTGTGCGGTGAGCAGTTCCCAGGGTTATTTTGGATGCTGTGCAGTTCACGCAAGGGTTCATTTTAAGCACGTAGGTTAATGAATGTCAACATAGAGGCTCAGGATCCTGCAGGTATTCACTAGTGCTGGATGCACTCAGTCTTCCGTGTCGCTTTCTGAGGTGCTTCATGCACACACGTAATAAAAACAAAATGAGGGCAGAGTCTTCCTCCTGGTCTCAACCTGGTTAGATGCTTTATTAAAAATCATAGCACATTGTCTTGGACACACTAGTGATTTACTGTCAGGGCATAGGATCTGCTGATTAGAAAGCAGGGTCTGTTGATAAGGAAGCATGCAACACCTTGATCATTATACTGGACAAAAACTCATGCTTATGCAACTGAGCATTGAAATGCAGGAAAATCGCATCTGTCTTGTTCCAAATCCCCACCCCCATCCCATTCTGTTATGAGATTGTCATCAGTGTGTTAGTCTGGGCAATTGTCAAGCTTGGGCATTTGATTTCCATTGTTTTCATTTCTGGACTTTGACCCCTGTGATGCCAAGCCTGAGTGAGTGACTGAATTCCAGTCTAGACCAGCAAAGATGGAAGGTTGTGCTGGGGAGTTGGGGACTGAGGGTCGGGCGGAGCTCCTTGGAATAACATTTACTGTTTCCATGGAGGAGCATGGACTCATCTCCCACGTACCTGTGCCCCCAGATCCCAGCCCTCCTCCAGAATCCCGTCTTCCCTCCTCTGTGAGGCTGTGAACCTGTATTCAGGTGCTCCTGGGCCTGGTGAAGGTGATTATCGAAATTTGGCGATCCCCATGGACACAAACACCATTAAATAAACTAAGAGCAGACACCCAGCAGAGAAAAACCAATTCCCCAGTCAGAGGAATTCTCCCAGAACGTTTAATCATTTCACAAGCAGATCTGGGTTTCCTGCCCTTCAGATGCTCAGAGGTGTTGGGTGTCAGGTGTGTGTTGAAAGGCCTTGGATGAGAAACACTTGAGCGTTAGGAACAAAGATCTCCAGCATCCTCTTGGCCCTTGAAAGAGTTCCCTGCCTGCATTACAATGAACTGCTTGAATAATTGCCATCTCTTTCCATTTGCAGGGGACTCTGGCATCTCAGAACACAAAAATGATTTCATCCATAGTCATTTCACAGCTGATTGATGAGAATAAATCAAAAGAAAATGGGGCCGAGTTGCCTGTGCCGTGTGCGTATCCCATGAAGCTATCGCTGGCTAATCGCAGCGGAGTCACTATTAACAGGGCCTTCGAGTTCCTTCCTGGTGGACTAGGAATTCAGACACAGGCTGGGGAGCGAGGGCCTGCGACAGAGCCACCGCGCAAAGAGGAGAAGCCGTGCAGTGGCTCCCAGAAGGGATTTGCTTCCATCACCATCACGGCCAGGCGCGTGGGGCCCCCTGCCAGCACTCTAGTATGGGAGGCTGTCGGGGACCCGCTCTGCATCAAGTGCAGGGCCCAGGATGCTCTGCTTGGGGACCCCTCTGCTCTGGCTGGTGGTGCCGACCCAAGTCGGCACCATGGACCTTTCACCTGTACAGAATTCTCCAGAAACAGCTCTGTAATGGGGCTGAAGGTCCCTGAAGCCCACGCACGGCTGTGTGAGGGACACGAGTACTGGATCACCAATGTGGACAACAGGGAGGACCATTTTTCTCCAAGCACCCCACGGTCACAGGAGGGGAAGAGCCCGCTGGTGTTCAGCTCCTGTGTCCATCTCAGAGTGTCTCAGCCGTGTCCAAATTCCATCTACTATCTGGACAGGTCCCTCTCTGTCCCCATTGAGCCACCTCGACTTGCTGGCCCTAAGATGCACAGATCCGTTCTGTCCCTCAACCTCAATTGCAGTTCACACAGATTGACACCAGATGGAGTAGGTGGCACAGCTAACGGAGAGCCAATAAGCAGAGCCCTGAAGCTGGAGCTCACGGAGGGAAACCAGAACCTCCTAGGCCCTCGCTGGAACCTAGGTTTGCAAGAAAGTTTCTTGAAGGACAACCCATCGTTGGGGCGGGTACATTTGGGGACCGCGGGAACCGGCATGTGTCCTTGGAGAGGCTCTCCTCCACTGGAAAATACAGATGCGGGAAGTAACCAGATCTCTGTGAGAAAAGGGAAGGAGAACCATGCAGCTCATTGTCACACCGGCGGTCACGGTCATGCCAACCAACTGTCCATTCACATCCCGGGCTGGAGTTACACGGCAGGTGAGTGACACTGCAGACCCCTCCCCACTTCAGGTAATTGGTGTGATTGCCAAGGTGCGTAGTGAGTGAGTTTCTTCTACGTAACTTATTCCAAGAAGCAGTTCTCAGTAACTGCTTCCTCTCCTCCACTCAAAGTTGACCGTTGACAGCTCCGTGTTGATGTCTGGTTTGGATAGATTTTCTTAGATGATACTTTTGTAGATTATGAAAGGCCTTCCCTCAAACTTTGGTTTCCATCAGTAGCTCCAGACCCTATATAATGAGTAGGGGACTCTACCCCAAGTGAAGTTCATTTAGGCCCTTGTCATTCCAAAACGGGATGAGAAGAGCCAAGGGCCGTCCACTCCCAGATGTTTTGTCCCTCTGGTGTGAACATCTGCACATCTGGAAGTCTCCAGAGTTCTGCACGTTTAACTTTTCAGTCGGGTAGTTGATGTTGATGGGTTGGCCTTAGAAACCTAGACCACAAAGCTCCAGAATGGAGTCTTTGTGTGTGAGGGTGTGTCTAGTAATCATGGGACAAACCTGGGACTCTCCACACCAAACAGAAGAAGCAGTAGTTTTCTGATTCTTCAGTTGTGTTTTCTGGGGCAACTCGGCTGGGATTTGATACCTTTCCGCCACTGCCAGGGCCAGGCAGAATTCCCAAGGTCAGCTGTCCTGGGTACCCTTTACCTTTCTTGGGAGATCGGGGGTAGAGGGGGGAGCAGGCCTTAGCCAGAGGCCAGACTTCTCTCCTTCCCTGTGTACACTTCCGCAAGAGATTCTGATTTATGAATTAGTGACTTTCCACTTGGGGAAAATATTCAAAAATGATAGTGGTAAAGTTGAAAATGTGGCATATGCATAATAATTTTACAGTGCAATTTTTGTCCATGAAAAGCTTTATTAATTAATAAAAATGACTAAAATATTTTAAAGCTGTAATGTGCATAGAAATGTTAAATGATGCAATTAATTTTAACAAGTGTATATATATCGAATGCTCAGAGATTTTTAAGGCAATTTGACATGGCTTTCAGACTGATTAGACTGTTGAATGCGTCTGAGTCTGGCAGACTTACTGCAAAAAGGAAAACATAAGCAGCCGTCAGTGTTGCAGAGCTGGGCCTCGCTTTGGGTTTTAAAGACATTTCTCAAGCCAGCCATTTCTTCTTCCTTGTTGACGAAGAGTCTGGAAATATACGACCTACATTGTTGTATGCTCCCCCATTGAAGCATATCCTAGTCTTTGTGCTGTGTCTCATGGTATGAAATAGTAACTTGGATTTATAACACTTTCACCAAAGGAGCCTTAAAAATCACCAGCGCCAGATCTCAAACATTCATCTCAGAGGAGAGGAGCGTGAGCAGAGAAAATCCCTACATCTTATTTTTGGTTTTGGCGCAGACAAGATTTTTGATTGTGACTTTGTGAAATGACTACTCCTATAATTGATTTTCTTAGGCAAAGAGTGCAAGTTAATTTTTACTTCCCATGGGCCGACTTCCCCCCAGAATAGCTCTAATCCCAAAGATTCACCTGTGGAGCATTTGAGTGGCTCTAAATCACATGACCTTATCCTACCATTTGAGGAAGGAGATATTTATGGTGGCCAGGTCACCTCTCTTAGAGTTGCTGATCTATTATTTTCCAGCACGTTGAAGGTGGACATGCCACACTAACTCTGATTCTGTTTCCTCATCTGGGTAACTAGAGAAGGGGTTGGATTTGATGTTCAATTTTTCAAGCTTAAGATCCCCTTAAGCTTGAAAAAATTTCCACTCTATTTTTCTGAGGTGAAATGTATAAGGAAAAGAGGTTCCAGGTGACTCTGGGTCCCTCAGTCATGAAGTTCAAAGCTATAGAACCTTGGGCTCACTTTTTAGGACACATGTGTCCATGTTTACAAATGCACACTCACACACACACATACACGCATGCACACACACATCCCTGTATGGCTGTGCTCTCTCACTTAGAAACGAATTTGCAATGGAATGCATTTCTTCCCAGGTGATAAGAAAGCACTTCTTGTCCATGCTATAGAATTCTTGTCTGAAATTTATAAGCACAACTCACAGATTCTAACTACCACAGTCTGTCCTAGTATAATCTACACAAGGCTTCAAGCTCTCTGACCTTCAGTCTTGACAAAGCTTTTAAACCTTAATGCGAGTGCCTTCCGACAGTGGCGATGCTCATTAAAACTCCAATGAACTGTTTGTATTTGCTCATCTGAAACTGGAGTCTTGTCTGAGACATTCTTGACAGCTTCCTGTGGCTACATGTGCTGTTAGTGGTCATCACACTTTATAGTTACTGAATCTGATTCTTTGTATCTGAAAGATTCCAAAATACAGAATGAGCAGTATCCTTACTAGCCAACTTACATTCAGCTGCAAGGTAGGTGCAGCCTGGGAGATTCTACAAATGGAGGCAAAGTAATTTTAGCTCTAGTCATTGGGTCATCAGACAGACAGTCCTATAAATTGTATTGTTGAATGAGCCTCCAGGACACGCACCCAGAAAGATCGCTAAGATTAGGGAAAATGGGATGCCATCAAATGCTTTGTGCAGTGCAGATTGGCCGTGTCTGCTGGGAATTAACATTTTTAACAGAACCAGGGGTACCTGTTCTTTTTTCAGAGGTAGAGGGCTTGTGAATTGGTTCCCTCTTTGTTCATTTCCTTGGTCCTTGTAAGTTTGTTACTTACGTCTCCACTGTTAGAAGCATCCTGCTAGCACCTGCTAGATGGACATTGTACAAATCCCTGCCTCTGTTGTAAGGAATAATGTCACCATCACCATCATCATCATTATCATCATCCTATCAATACCCACAACATTTACTGTGGAAATCCTAGATGCCAAGCCCTGGGCTACTTCCATTGTATTTATTACTTTGAATCATTCAAACCATTCTGTAAAGAGAATGTCATGATTCCTATTTTGCCAACAAGACAAATGGGGCTTGAAGACTAAATAACTTGCCCAAGCCCACCTGGCCATGAAGTGCCAGAGCTGAGAACAATCGTGTGTGTTTGGCTCGCACTGTGCCATCCTCAGTGACAGCCCAAAGTAGAGCAGTTAGGATGGTGGGGACGCTGTCAATGGTGGGCCCCATCTCCACTATCACTGTCAAAGGTGATGTTCAAAGACTGCTCATAGACATATAAATAATACCCACATTTGGCGCCCAGTTACCGTGGGTAAAATCTATTAGGAGAGTAAGCTACACAGTTAATTTCTAACTAAATGTAACAAGCCATGCCATTTGAGATTTAAAACTTATTGGCCCAGAAATCCCTCCCAGCCTGAAATCTGTTCTCCTGGTGTTCTATGGGACGTACAGTGTTGATCTGAATGTTTCTCTCCTCACTGGGTGTTGCATGCCGAAACCAGTATTTTTTTTTTAAATAATAAATTTATTTATTTAGTTATTTTTGGCTGCGTTGGGTCTTCATTGCTGCACAGGCTTTCTCTAGTTACGGTGAGCGGGGGCTACTCTTTGTTGCGGAGCACGGGCTCTAGGCATGCGGGCTTCAATAGTTGAGGCACATGGCCTCAGTAGTTGTGGATTGTGGACTCTAGAGCGCAGGCTCAGTAGTTGTGGTTCACGGGCTTAGTTGCTCCGTGGCATGTGGGATCTTCCCGGACCAGGGCTCGAACCAGTGTCTCCTGCATTGGCAGGCGGATTCTTAACCACTGCATCACCAGGGAAGTCCTGCTAAACCAGTATCGACTTCAATGCGTTACTTACCGCCAGTTTAATTTCCTATTTGTGGCCAAGATCTGAAGCTTTCCCCTGTTCCTAAGACAACCAAGTAGATAGAGCAAAACCACCTGATTTTGTTAGATGCTTTTGGAGAAGACCCTGCTGAATGCACTGTTTGCCCACATCTGCCCCAGACACCAATGTTCTATGTGGACCCTCTGTCTTAGAATTGCTCTGGTGTCGTTGGTCTGGGAAGACCCCAGTGGAGTTTAGTATCACTAGTGGCCAAAGATGGGAATGACTGGAGAGGAAGACATCCCTGCCAGTTCATGGAAGGAATGCCGTGTTTACTAGTGTTCTGACGCAATAATCTAACACATTAGTGGTGAGTGAGGTTTATTTCATGAAGAAAGCACTTACACCACTCAAGGGAAGCCTACATGACACTGCACGTATACATGCCAAGTCTACCAGAGAAGCCTGCATTACACTCAGTTCCCCAAGCCCATGAAGATTTCTTGCTAGAGATGCCAGAAGACATTTGAGGAGGAACCCTTCTTTTACATCTGTGCTTTTTCTTTAATGATTAAGAACTGGGGTTGGCAAACTTTTTTTTTTTTTTGGAAAGGGCCCGGTAGCAATTAAGTTAGGCTTTGCAGGCCATGTGGTCTCTCTAGGAACTACTCAACGCTGCCATTGTAGAAGGAACGCAGCCAAAGACAACGCATAAATAAATGAGCATGGTTCTGTTCCAATAAAACTTTATTTACAAAACAGGCAGTGGGCCAGATTTGGCCCGCCAGCTGTAATTTGCCTGCTCCTATCGTCTGTCCTCCAAGACAAAGTTTACCCTGTTTGCCTATGTTCCACGTTGGAGTCTCTGGAAATCCAGCTCTGAGATGGAGATGAATGGACGTTTAATGGGCATTTATTGTGCTGTGAGAATGGCACTTGTGGATGGGGAGGGAAGTAGGTATGGGCAGAGAACATGAGTGTTCTGTGATGCAGTCATAATGAATGTCTTAGAGGGCTCTGAATTTAGGGTGGCCCTTCAGAGTTATTCTGACTGGGGGCAAGGAGGCTGGCCTTTCTAGCCCTGGGAAGGGGATATAAAGGGTGAGCCTTCCGGTTGCCAGAGCTGGGCTGGATTTCTGAGGACCGTCTTCCTGCAGGACTTCAAGCAACTGGGGGCAGGTGGGCGGGCGGCTACATCCTTTACTCCCAAGGGGATCTGAGTGCATCACACTCGGCTCTTCTGCCGTTTAATCTACTCTCTCCACTCTGTGGCCTCATAGTTCTCTAAAACAAGTCAAGGATCTTGCAAGGCTGAACCTGGGGTGGTGGGGTGTGGACCTTAGCACCTGTGTGCAGAGAATTCTGCTCTCCCACCCTGGATGATTTTCAGGTTTGTTTGTTTGTTTGTTTCTTAATAGGCACTCCACAAATCTAAGCTCTTTTGATTCCTCTGGCTTGTGCACTCTTCACTGCCCCACTCCCCAAAGGCACCCGTTTCTCTTTCTGCCTGCTCTGCCTTCGCCCTGCTATTCTCTTTTTTTTTTTTTTGCAGTACACGGGCCTCTCACTGCTGTGGCCTCTCCCGTTGTGGAGCACAGGCTCCAGACGTGCAGGCTCAGCGGCCATGGCTCACGGGCCCAGCCCCTCCGCGGCATGTGGGATCTTCCCACAGCGGGGCACGAACCCGTGTCCCCTGCATCGGCAGGCAGACTCCCAACCACTGCGCCACCAGGGAAGCCCTGCTATTCCCTTTGCCTAGGAAAGCCCCCTTCTCTCTTCAGCAGGTGCTGTTTTCTTGGAGTGTTGGTTCCTCTGGGAAGGCTCTCACACTTCCTGACTGGTCCTACCCTTGACGTTTAATCATTCACTCAACAAATGTAGATTGAGCAATGGCGTGGGAGCAGTGGCTTGGAACAGGGTGGCAGTGGTGCTGAGAAGTGGTCAGATTCGGGGGCTGTTTGGAGGGTAAAGCCCACGTGGTTGCCAATGATCATATGGGTTGGCAGTGCCCATGGTGACCGTAAGTGCCCGCAGGGTATATCTAACCCTCCGCAGGTCCCTGAGGCCACTCGCCTCTCAGTAATTCCCAACCAGAGGGGGACATTTCCACCCCCTGCCAGTGCCTGGCCAGCACTCACACCAGGACTGCATGCTCTTCTGCTGCGGGAGTGGTTTTGAGGACGAGGCGAACAGTCTCAGGACGGTGCCTTCTTACTGGGAATTTGTTAAGAAGACAATTGGGTAGAATGAGTGTGTGTGTTTTGTTTTATCATTAATAGCAAGAGACGCAAGGGAGTGTTAGAATCAGCTGGCAAATGGACAGTGAAATGGGACCCCTGGCACGCAGCAACAGCTGAGAGCAGGGATGAGCAAACCTCAGCCCAGGGATTTACCGCCTGTTCTTGTAAATCAAGCTTCATTGGAACACAGCCGTGCTTGTTCATCCACACGCTGTTCTGTGGCTGCTTTTGCGCCGCACAGTGAGTTGAGGAGTCAGGACAGAGACCGTGTGACCCACAAAGCCTGCAGTATTTACTACCTGAGCCTTTACAGAACAGGTGTGCCAGCCCTGCTCAAGGGCGAGCTCCAGGTGACTTTGGGCAGGTCTCTTCCCCCCATGGTCTCCACTTCTTCCTCTGTGGAGTGAGAGATGTAAACCAGATTCTCTCTTCAACTCTCCTCTCCTAGTCCATTAATGTATTCACTTTTCTGGCTCTGGTTCTCTGTCACAATGGCTGTGTAGACAAGTCCAATTTTCAGGTAGGAGAGATGCTCAGAGTCCAGGGGCAAAGCTCTCTCCCCCTCGACCCCCATCACACTGTTTACTCTGGGTTCTCCTCTGCCTTTTCTCACCAGTCCCTTCCTGGCTTCCTCGGATTCTTTCTTCCCCCTCCCCAGATGCAGGTGCTCACTAAGGTTCATCCTTGGCACGTGGCTCTCCTGCCTCTTTTCACGTCAGCAGAAAGATCAGGCCTTTCTGTGCCTTCCACCACCCTCAGTAAGTGGTTGGGGCATGTGCCCAACCCTGGCACCTCCTGCTCATGCCAGACCAGAGTCCCATCTAGAGAGCCTTCCCTCAATCACGTGACATTTATTGTGGCAGCCATGGTTACCAGGCCCTGGGTGAGCCTTTGGTTCCATGGAGCTGAAACGAAGCCCAGGTATGGTCTCCCCACCATGCAGGTTACAGTCTGGTGGGGACACAGACGTCCAACTGAGACCCCTAAATACGCATGTCATTATAGATTGTGGTCCGTGCTCTAAGGGTAGGAGAGGACCGAGAGAGAGCTTAACAAGGGAGGCTTCATTTAGAAGAGGGAGTTGGTCAAGAAAATATTTCTGAGGGAGGAACTTTTATTTTATTTTTAAAATTTTCATTGGAGTATAGTTGATTTACAATGTTGTGTTAGTTTCAGGTGCACAGCAAAGTGATTCGGTTATATTAATACATATATTCATGCTTTTTCAGATTCTTTTCCTGTATAGGTTATTACAAAATACTGAGTAGAGTTCCCTGTGCTATACAACTAGTCCTTGTTGGTTATCTATTTTATATGTAGTAGTGTGTGTATGTGATTCTCAGAGCATAGAAGTACAGGGACCAGCATGTGTCAAGGTTTTGAGGCAGAGATGAGCTTGGCATTTTGGAGGAGCTGAGAAGGCCAGTGTGTCTGCAACATAGCAAGTAGTGCCATGAGGCTGAAGCTCGAAGCTGAAGAGGTGAGCTCGGGAAATGGTTTGGGTTGGGGCTTTGAGACCAGAATAAGGATTTACAGTTTTCTCCTAACAGCAGTGAGATGCTATGATATAGTGTATGCTTTAAGAAGATCACTCTTACTCATTGGAAGGTGAGGGATGGAAAGGGGGGAGATTATTGCCATGGAGTAGGTGAGAATCATACTGGAGGCCTGAGAGGAGGGAAAAAGAGCCTGATGGTGGAATTCACAAGTCTCGAGTGTCAACGAGGTCATGGGGGAAGTGGGGGGATGGCAAGGTTGACATCTGACTTTCTGGCTTGGGCACTGGGAGCTTTGGGGGCTTTTATAAAAGACTTCATGTTTTTAGAGCAGTTTTAGGTTCGCAGCAAAGTTGAGGGGAAAGTATAGAGGTTCCCCATATACCCCACCTGCACACATTTACAGCCTCTCCTACTATCAGCAATCCCACCAGAGTGGCGTATTTGTTACAACTGATGAACCTACGCTGACACGTCATTATCACCCAAAGTCGATAGTTTTCATTAGGGTTCACTCGTGGTGTTGTACCTTCTATGGGTTCAGGAAAATGTATAATGACATGTATCCACAATTATAGTATCATATAGAGTCTCACTGCCCTAAAAATCCTCTGTGCTCCCTCTATTCATCCCTCCCCACCCAAACTCTGGCAACCACTGATCCTTTTACTGACTCTATAGTTTCACCTTTTCCAGAATGTTATATACTTGGAATCATACAATATGTAGACTTTTCAAACGCTTCCTTCACTTACTAATTTGCATTTAAATTTCTTCCATGTCTTTCCATTGTGTGACAGCTCATTTCAAGCACTGAATAATATTCCATTGTCTGGATGTACCTAATTTTATTAATCCATTGACCTAAACAAGGATGTCGTGATTGCGTCCAAGTTTTGGCAATTATTAATAAAGCTGCTATAAACATCATGTGCAGTTTTTTTGTGTGGACATAAGTTTTTAGCTCCTTTGGGTAAATACCAAGGAATGTCATTGCTGGATTATAAGGTAAGAGTATGTTTGGTTTAGTAAGAACCTGACAAACTGTCTTCCAAAGTGGCTGCACCATTTTGCATTCCCACCAGTGACGAATGAGAGTTCCTGTTGCTCCACATCCTTGCCAGCATTTGGTAGTGTCAGTGTTCTGGATTTCGGCTATTCTAATAGTTACCTAGTGTATCTTGTTGTTTTAACTTGCATTTCCCTGATGACATATTGTGAGGAGCATCTTTTCATTTGCTTATTTGCCATCTGTATATCTTCTTTGGTGAGCTATCTGTAAAGGGCTTTGGCCTATTTTTTATTTGAGTTGTTTATTTTCTTACTGTTGAATTTTAAGAGTCCTTCATATATTGTGAATAACAGGGGAGAAGGTTTATATTCAGGTAGGGAAGATGTGGGGAGCGGTGGAGAAGATCCCAGGTGCCATGAGGACAGGTTATGTTTGAAGTGTCAGTGGGACAGGCAGGTGCAGATGGGAAGCTGGGAGTTGGACCCATGAATCTGGAGCCCAAAACAAAGCTCTAGGATAGAGTTATGGTTTGGGGAATGTTATTCCTAGAGTTGGTGTTTTATGCCACGGAAATATTTGAGAACACCTAGGCAATGAGAAGGACAGGAAGTGACAAGGGCCTGGGAATGCTGGCATTTAGAGGTCTGGCAGGAGCAACTGTGTTTCAACTCAGTACCAGGACTGCAACCACCAAGGCCCCTGCTCTTGTTTCTAACATTTTACTGTGTGTCCTGCGCTGTTCCATGTACTCCATGGGTTTTAATTCATTTACTCCTCAGTAAAAGTCCATAGGAAATGTACGTTATTTACGTTCGTTTTCCAGGCATACACAGCTAGTTGGGTGGGGGGGGGCAGACTCCAGGCTCATGCATCTGGCTGTGTTCCACGGCCTTCCAATGGTACCTCCCAGGCCACTGTTGTCACTTTTCGGCTCAGATTTTCTCCTGCTCTTAGTAACAGTTCCCTTACCTCCTGGATCCCAGGCTCACAAGTTGGAGTCATCTTTGAACGCTTCCTTCCTCTCCCTTGCTGCTACATCAAATCATTGGCAAGGTGGAAAGTCTCTCATGCCCATCCCTTCTTTCCCATGTCTACAGCCTCTATCCTCACTCAGGCCTTTATTACCTTCATGAAATTTCTATGCCCAAGTAGATTTATGTTCCTGACTATAAAATTAATACATTATAGGCAACCGAGAATGATAGAAAGCTCAGTCCCTTTTAAATAATCACGGTTTATATTTTGGTATATTTTCTTCCATTCTCTTTCTATGCATGTCTATTTTTTTCTTACAAGTAGCTGAGATCCTCCTGCATATGTAATTTCCCTCTGGGTCTCTGCCACCTAGTGCTATATCATAAATTTTTCCTGATATTAACAGTACTTTACAAAGATAACTTTTATGGACTATGAAACGGTGTGTTTTATGGATATATTGTAGTTTAACTGTTTCTTCATTGTTGGTCCTTAAAGTAGTTATTTGTTTTTCACTTTTGGGAATCATATTAATGTGAACACTGGGCATATGAGGCTTTTCTGTATACTGGATTATTTCCTTTTGAAAAAACAAAAACCCTTGAAATGGAATGTATCGAAAATGGAATGTATCTAAATCAGAGAGCATCAGCCTTTTTAAGGTTCTTGACACACATGCCAAATTAGACTTCAGGAGAAATCTAGGTGAAGGGCCTTTCTGTATGTGCTGGGCCAAGATTAGGTATTAGTTTGTAAATGTTCCCAAATTTCCAGATGAAAAATACTGCTCTGTTGTAGTTTGAGCTGGCATCTCTTTGGTTGCTAGTAAAAGGGAACATTTTGCTTCATGGTTCCTGCCTCTCACCTTGACCTTGGCCCCCTCACCCCAGTGTTGCCTTCCCTCTCTAGGTCTTGGCAGGATCAACATTTGGAGCCAGATGATTCCCTGTGTGAGGGCTCTCTGTGCACCATAGGATGTTTAACAGCATCCCTAGCCTCTGCCCGTGAGATGCCAATAGCCCTCCCTCCCGGTTGTGACAAACACCGACCTCTCCAGACATTATCTGGATTTGGGGAGAGATGACAAAATCATCTTGGTTGAGAACCACTGGCCTGCACTGTGCCCTAACCTCCCTATAGTCCACTGTTACTGTGGACCACCTGCTTGTCAATTCTCATCACTCAGCGGACTGTGACGTACGTAGCCTCAGTGCATCTTCCCAGTTCCATCTCTCAAGCACTTGACTCCCAAGAATATTATTGCCTTTCAATGTGACATACTTGCTATGTCGTGGGGGCCATTTTTCTTCTTCTAGACTGCACTGACCTGGAGGTCAGGATCCAAGTCTGAGTCAGTGGCAATGAGCTCTCCACGCCCAGCAGTGAGCCATGGAGCACAGCACACTTGCTCAGGACCTGGGTGCTGGGCAGAGGACAGGTCATTCTGATGACCCAACAAAGCCTTGCTGATGTCAGGGTCACTTAAAAGCTCACTCCCTTTCCTTCTTCAAACCACCTCTCCCCATGGCATCCAAAACATCTCTGGCCAGGAAAGGGTGGGGAGCCACATCCAGAGGTAGGTTGTGAAAAGTAAAGTGAAGTCTATAGCATCCCCACTTCTTTTTAAAATGGAGGGAAGAAAGTCTCAAAATATTGTGTCTCTCCAAGTACTTAGTAAGAATAATCAAGTTTTGTCAAGGAAGAACTTTATTATCCTGCAGATGGTCAAATTTAATGTAAAAGACAGAAAAGGCATGAACAATGTTACAAAAATATTTTGAAGGGTTTTTTTGGGGGGGAGATTTTTTCTAGTCACTAGTTTTCCATGTTAGGTTGGAGCCACATGAAGGCATTACTGTGGATGAAGTACCACAGTTCACATAAGGGGCATTCTAGCGATCTTACATTGTTCATGGCTGTTATCAGAGAGTGTGAAAAAGGTGTTCGTAACCAGGGGAGGGCGTCAGACACATTAGGGATGCTTTTTCAAACTGCCTATATTAGACCCTATTCTGGAATCTGAGTCAGTGCCTCCCTGCTTAAGAGCTCTGTCCTGGAGGATGTAAGGAAGGGAAAATAATTTTCCTTCCACCCTTCCAAGTTCTCTCTGGGGCACCTATAACAAAAGACAGATTAACAAGAGAAAAACAAAGAGAAGTTTATTAACATGTATTCCTCATATGTACATGGGAGAAAACCAGAAGAAAATGAGTAGCTCAAAGCAGTGGTTTAGAACTCTGGCTTATATAGCATCTTCAACAAAGAACAGTGATTTTGTGGAGAAATGAAAAGACAAAGGAGAGCAGTTTTAGGCTTCCAAGGTTGTCAAAGTGGAAGAGTAAATATATGGGAGGAAACTAATGGTAGATAAAGGCTAGTTAGTGAAGTTTGTTATGTTGACTCCTCTGGTGTCTTCTTCCTCAGTTGCCTTCAGCTCAAAGGGGGTGGCATGTTCTGCTACTCTTCAAGGACAGCTCTTCCCTGCAGGTCAGCATGTCCTCTTTACTGTGCATCCTAATTCTCACTACTTAGGGGTAATTGTCAGACTGTTCAAAGTTGAAGTCACCAAGAAGTCCTGAGGGCAGGAGCGCAGCATAGGTATTCTCTTTGCAGGGAACACAGCCTTTGTCATGCCACTTGCGGTTAGAACCGGCTCCCTCAAATGCCTGCTCTTTCCCACTCTGATTTTTGTGATAAGTGCCCCGAAGGAACACTCAAGCACATAGTCTAGGTGAGGAGTGTATAAGTTGGCCCAGTAGGTGGTGGTTGTCTGTAGAATCAGAAGTTAAAGACAAACGCTACAAAAATTCAGATTTTAAAAGATCAGTTTCTCAATTAGTTGAAGCATTGCATACAAGGACTGCGCCATTCTGGTCTTCTGTAGAGCTACCTTTGTTTTCATTGTGTTTTGGTCTTGTGTCATAAGCCTACATTAAGGATGGGGTCATTCGTATTATACAGACCATTGACGTGGGCCCCGCAGGGAAAAAAATCTCCACTCTCCCTCTTCGAGAGTTGTGCATCTCCTGAGCAACTCTGATTTTTAACCTCTCAGAGCGTTTAACCCTTGCAGCTCCTAATGTTTCTCCTTCAACATTATCTGTTAGACAATTCAGAGGCAACTTTGGGGCCCATCTCTTGGAAATATGCAGAATATTATGGTGATATTTGGTGCTCTGGCTTTGTGTTGTCTTTCCCATGTATAAATTTATAAGTTGGCTGAAATGAAGGGAAAAAGTATAGAGTTTTACTTAAAATCTGCTCCCTCCTTGGGCAGGGGGCTGAAGTGAAGGGCCAGGCTTGCAGTTGAATGAGGTGATATGGAATCTTTGGTGTCTATTCAGCAGAAAAATGGCTCTGGTGTTTTAAGAAGATAGAGGCTTATCCATTTTTGAGTATAGGTGGACAATATTTAGGTGATTTTGTTCAGATGGCCTATGTAGATAGTGAACAAATGACTTTGAGGTCCTGTGGCATCCTGTCTTGCACCCTTACAAATACACGTGTGTGTGCAAGACCAAGTGACCCACTTCAGTTCAGAAACGGTAGCAAAGGAGCTGTGAAGAATGGAGCATCAGAGCCCAGGCAGCAGGCTTTGGGAGAGGTGGTCCAGGAAACGTACGGAGCATCACAGTGTTGTGCATTTGGGAGACAGAGCTGAGGGAGACATTGGGGAGAATTTGTGATGATGTGATTGGTTGTCGCAAAGCCTGTCGTGATGCTCTCCACCCCAAGGTCTACCTTGGCTGTTGGCACTGCCGGTTGAACTGTGGTTTCTCTCCAGGTCTAAAATCATACATGAAAATGCTCCTTAGAATAGGGAGTAAATGTAATCAGTTTCTTCTTCAATTCCATTGCTTTTGTAATGTTTTTTCCCCCTCTTATTGAAAAAGTAAAACATGTGCATTGTAAAAATTAAAATGTAGATAAGCAAAAAGAGGAAAAGAAAAACCAGCCATAATCCTACTATCCACAGGTAACATCACTGTTAATGTTTCAGTGGATCTTCCCAAGTAGATTACTTGGATCCTCTCATGTATGAAACAATATTTTAGTTTTTAATTTCTCTTTCCTTTTCTTAACAAACAGAGGATCATGTAAAAGCATCATTAGAGGTTGCTTTTTCTTAACAATAGATTGTCAACTTCCCTTTCATGTCCTACATATTCCCCTATTAATCATTTCACAGCTACTTAGGCTTCTGTTATAAAGATTTACCTAAGCTATTTTTTGAAAATCTTCCTGTTAAATAGATTGTTTCCATTTTTGCATTTTTATAACAATGTGTTGATAAATGTCCTCATAGAGAAATCTTTCTGGGCATTTCATGTGATTTATTTAAGCCACATTCGTAGAATTTCTGGGTCCAAGGAGAGGCACAATTTTAAGGCTTTTTAGTATAGATTTCCAAATGATACTCTGTAACAGTTGTATCAAACTAGACTATCAATACCTAAATAGTGGCTGCCTTGAGCATGCAGAAGCATGCTTGAGTATTGACATTACAAAAACTTCCATGTGATTTTGATAAGTGAAAAATATAATATTTATGATATATTAATTTGTATTTTTTTGATGGAGAAGTTGAACTTTCTCATGTGTTTGTTATACATCTATACTTCTTCTTTTGTAAATTTCCTCTATTTATTTTTTTGGCCTTTTTTCTTTAGTCTTTTTTCTTTTGAATTTTATTTATGTTAAAAATATCCCTTTGTATTTATATTTTAATGTTTACCGTACTTTTTTTTTTTTTTTTTTTTTTTTTTTGCGGTACGCGGGCCTCTCACTGTTGTGGCCTCTCCCGTTGTGGAGCACAGGCTCCGAATGCGCAGGCTCAGCGGCCATGGCTCACGGGCCCATCCGCTCCGCGGCACGTGGGATCTTCCCAGACCGGGGCACGAACCCGTGTCCCCTGAATCGGCAGGCGGACTTTCAACCACTGCCACGCCGCGCCACCAGAGAAGCCCTATCATACTTTTTTAAATTTTGGATTTTGAAATCATTTTAGATTAACAGGAGAGTTACAAAGGTGGTACAGAGAGTTCCTGAGTATCCTGTATATATAGCTTCTCCTTATCGTCACAGTACTTCTATCCAAGCCAGAGTTTCTCAGCCTTGGCACTACCCGCGTGTCGGGGATGACTCTCGGTTGTGGAGGGCTGTCGTGTGTCTTGTAGGATGCTTAGGAGCATCTCTGGCCTCTACCCATGAAATGCTAGTAACACCTCCCCCTTTCTCCCTTTATAAACAACAATGCCTCTAGACATTGCCAAATGTTCCCTGGGGAGCAAAATCACTCACATTTTGAGAATCACTGGTCTGAACTAAGCAATTAATATTGCTACTGTATTATTAACTAAACGACAGACTTTATTCAGAGTTCACCAATTTTTCCACTAATGTCCTTTTTTCTGTTCCAGAATCCCATCCAAGGATACCACATGGAATTTAGTCATCATGTCTGTTTATGGTAATTTTTGACATTCAGATGTTTTTATTATCTTCTTTGTCCTTGTCCTTTTGTTTTCACTGACAGGTTTAGAATGGCCTTTTCTGGCCTACATTCCTCTCTAGCTCCTTTATTTAAATCTGTAATCCCTCTGGATATATTTCCTCAGATGGTGTAAGGTTGGGATCTATTTTACATAAATGGTTTGCCAGTTGTCTATGGACTATTGACGGGGTAATCCATTATTTCTTTACTGGTCGGAAATGCCGATCATGTATATATTTTGTGTTTATACAAGGATTTCCTGACTTATGCAGTTGTTTTCTTCTAGAAATTTTCATGCCACTTGAATATTATATGACTTATAAAAGCTATCCTGTTACTCTCTATGGATTTAAAAGATGGGGAATCTTTCAGATACTCCTAAGTGTAAAATGTTGGCATTTGATATATTGCATTACTGCACGATTCAGGTGGTGAGAGACTCTGGCTACCGTTACACATTTTCCAAATTTTAATTTTATATTTCAAAAAGACCTTCTCAATCTGATCCTATACTCTGCTTTTTGTTTTTGATTAGCTATATTGAGGTATAATTTACTTACATTAAATTGCACACATTTAATGTATATAAGCCCATGTAACCAATACCACAATGATATACAGAGTATTTCTATCGCCTCAGAGAAACATTTGGCTCCTTTTCCGTCAATTTACTCCCTCCTCCAGCCTCAGGAAATCACTGATGTTTTTTCTGTTGTTATTCTAGAATTTATACATATTAAGGCAACTTGGGCTTTCTTTGTATAAGGTTTCTTTCACTCAGACTAATGCCTTTGAAATTCTTCCATGTCACTGCATCTATCTCTAATTTCTCTCCACAAAGTTTTGTAGTTTTCATTATAAAGATCTTTCACATGTTTTGTTAAATATATCCTTATTTATTTCATATTCCGAATGCTGCTGTAAATGCATGACACTGATCTTTACAAATTTAATTTCCAACTTTTTTTAGTTACACATAGAAATATAGATAATTGATATCTGTATAGTGACCTTGAATCCTGCAACCTTGCTAAAAGCACTTAGTTGTAGTAGTGGGGTTTTTTTTTGTAGATTCCTTAGGATTTTCTATGTACTCGATGATATTATGTATGAACAAAGTTTTACTTATTCTTTTTCCGTCTTGATTCCTTTAATTTGCTTTTTTCTTGCCTTATTGCACCAGGTAAGACACAGTAAAATGTTGAATAGAAGTGATGAAAGTGAGCATCTTTGACTTATTCCCTGGTTAGCTCTAAGGACTTAACAGAGATAGATAGATACATACATACATAGATTTCATCTACCAGGTTCCTTCTATTCCTAATTTATTCTCTTTCTTTTTTCATTCTGATAAACATACATAACGTGGCATTTGCCACCTTAATCATCTTTCTGTGCTCAGTTCTGTGGCATTAAGTATATTCACTTTGTTTTGCAACCATCACAACCATTCATCCACAGAAATGTTTTCATCTTGCAAAAATGAAACTCCATACCCATTAACCATTAATTACATCCCCCTACTCCACAGTCCTTGGTAACCACCATTCTACTTTGCTTCTATGAATTTGCCTATTCTAGGCACCATATATAAGAATCATACAGTATTTGTCCTTTTGTGATGGCTTATTTCACTTAGCATAATGTCCTCAGGGTTTATCCATGTTGTCTCATGTATCAGAATTTCTGTCTTTGTTAAGGCTGAATAATATTCTGTTGTACAGATAATGCCACACTGTGTTTATCCCATTCATCTGTTGATGGACACTTGGATTGCTTCCACCTTTTGGCCGTTGTGAATAATGCTGCTATGGACATAGGTGTAAAAATGTTTGTTTCTGCTTTTAATTCTTTGGGTATCTACCCAGAAGAAGAATTGCTGGATAATGTATAATTCTATGCTTAATTTTCTGAGGGACCTCCATACTGTTTTCCACAACAGTTGCACCATTTCACATTCTCACAAGGCTGCCAGTTTCTCCACATCCTTGCCAACACTTGTTGTTTTCTGTTTTTTTTTCTATAATAGCTATCCTAATGGGTGTAAAGTGGTATCTCATTGTGGTTTTGATTTGCATTTCCCTAATGATTCCCTAGTGATGTTGAACATCTTTTTATGTGCATATTGACCATGTGTATATCTTCTTTGGAGAAGTGTCTATTCAAATCCTTTGCCAATTTATGTTCAGATTCTTTTGTTGTTTGTTTCTATTCCTAATGTGGTGAAAGCTTTTATCATGCACGGATGTTGAATACTGAAATACTTTTAATGCACCTATTGGGATAATAATAGAGTTTTTCTCCTTCATTTTATAAGTATGGGGAATTACATGGATTTTCGTATGTTAAATTAACTATTTATTTCTAGGTTAAAATCTATTTAGTCATGATGCATTATACTTTTAAAAAATAAACATATTGCTGGATTCTATTTGCTAATCTTTTTAGGAATTTTTTTTTTCATCTATGTTCTTTAAGAATGTTGGCATGTCATTTTCCTTTTTGAAATGTTTTTGGTTTTGATATCAGGAAAATACCAGCTTTATATAATAAACTGGGAAGTGTTCTCTTTCTGAAAAAGATTTTGGAAGATTAACATTATTTCTTGAGTGTTTTATAGAAATCACCAGTGAAATCATGTTGGCTTGAAGTTTACCTTGAGGGAAAGTTTTAATTATGAATTCAATTTTTTAAAATTGTTATATGACTAGTCAGGGTTGCTACAACTTCTTGAGTCTGGTAATTTTTAAATTTACCTTCTTTCAAGGAATTTACCATTTCATCAAAGTTGTTGAAATTATTGCCGTAAAGTTGTTCATAATATTTTCTTATTATCCTGGGTCGTGTAGTGATGTCCTCACTTTTATTCCTGATACTGGTAATTTGTGTCTTCTCTTTTTATCAGTCTAGCTAGAGCTTTATCCATGTTATTGATTTTTTTCCCAAAGCTCTATTGATTTTTCTCTATTGTTTGTTGATTTTCTATTACATTGATTCTGCTTTTAGCTTTATTATTTCCATTTCTATTTACTCTCTCCTAAATTTCCTCCTCTTCTTCTTCTTTTTAATTTTTTAGCTTAAGGGGGAAGCTTAGACCAAATGCTCATATCAAATGCTTTTGTATAATCAGTTCAAGATATAAATTTCCTCCTAATTTTGAAATGTATTTTTTCATTTTCATTCAGTTCCAGATATTTTCTGTGTATACTACAATATCACTTTGTTTTAATTGTAACTTCGTAGTAAGCTTTAATATCTGACAGGGAAAGATTAGATTACAACCATTCTTCTTTTTTGGTTTGTTTGTTTGTTTTTGCAAAATTTTATTAGCTATCTTATGTATTTATTTTAACTAGGAAATCCAGACCATTTATACTCTTTTTTTTTTTTTTTTTTTTTTTGCGATACGCGGGCCTCTCACTGTTGTGGCCTCTCCCGTTGTGGAGCACAGTCTCCGGACACGCAGGCTCAGCGGCCATGGCTCACGGGCCCAGCCGCTCCGCGGCATGTGGGATCCTCCCAGACCGGGGCACGAACCAGCGTCCCCTGCATCGGCAGGCAGACTCTCAACCACTGCGCCACCAGGGAAGCCCTATACTCATTTTTATTATTGATATATATGGATTTACTTCTATCATATTATTTAGGTTTTCTGTTTGTCCTACCTTTCTATCTTTTTAATAGCCTTGTATTCAATTAATTTTTTTCTCCTTCTATTTTTTCCTCTGCTAGTTGGAAGTTATACTATTTATTTTTATCATTTCAGTCACAGTTTAACATGTGAACTTAACAAAGCCAAAAGGTGATCAGTATTTTTAGTCATGTCTCAAACAACTTATTAACTTAGAGCTCTTTAGCTACGATCACTCAAGATACGTTACTGCTATTATATGTTTTGGTTCTGTCTTGTTTTGTTTCTGTGATTCCTCCAAATGGACTGTTACTTTTATAAAATCAGTGTTTAGATTTACCTTATGTTTTCCATTTTTGTGCTCGCCATTTCTTTAAGAATGTTAGATCTTCTCTGTTGATAGCAGTTTTCGTCTTTCTAAAGTACATGGTTTAGATGTTCCTTTTGGTGATGCATCAAGTGAAGGGACTTTTGGTGGTAAACTCTCCCAGGTTTGTCTGGGAGTTGGGAAAGGTGGGAATTCTAAAAACATCTTCATTTCACTGTGTTCTTGAAAGAAGACTGCAGGGTATACAATTCTATGTTTACAATTATTTCCCCTCCGTCCTTTGAAAATATTATCCCAGTGCCTTAGGCATCTGCTGTTGCTATAGAGAAGGCAACTCTAAGTCTAATCATCATAGCTGCCTACCTTTTCTTTGAGCTGTTTGGAAGGTCTCCTTGTGATTGGTGTTATGCTTCATTATGGTGTTTCTAGATATGGATTTCTTTTTGGTTATTTTCAGAATTGTGCTTCATGAATCTGATGGTTCTTTTTCATAGTTCTGGAAATTTGCCAGCCATTTCTTTATTTCCTCTCCTTCATTTGCTCTATTATCTCCTTTCAATTCTGATCAGGTGTATCTCCTACTGTCCTACTCCATCCTCCTTTCTCCTAGCCTGTCTTTTCACACTTTCTGTTTGACTCTCTATGACACATTCAGTAAACGTTTTTAGGTTTGTATTCTACTTCACTCATTCTACTTTCAGCTGTACCTACATTCATCAGAGTTTTAAATCTCAATTGCTGTATTTTTAAAATTTATTTTTAGGAGTGTGTTTTAGTTTTTTTTGAAATCACTCTGGTGAGTTTTGTAGTCTCTTGTTCTTCATAATTTTGGTTAATTCTTTTATTCCTTGAAACATACCATTATTTTATGTCCTGTAGCTGGTATTTCTGATATCTAGGGTATCTGTGGCTCTGATTCTACAGTCTTGCTTATATGGTCGTTTTCCCTTGGATGAGTTGTGATTTCTGTTTCATACATATTGCTGCTGTAATTCTGAACTCATGCTCATTGGAACTCTACCTGTGGAAATTCTCTGAGTCCTAGATAGAGGACAAGTTCCTTCAGAGACTTCCATGCTCTCAGGTGGGCTCACATGACGCTACCTTTTCAGCTCGTAGTTGCTCACATTAGGCAAGTTGTGTGAATTTGTCCCTGAGCCTGTGATTATGAATTGAGCGTCTGTGTAGTGGTGTCCAGTCCCACATTCTCAGGGACCAGGTTTTGTCTCATTCCCTCTATTTGTCCTCAAATCCAAAGCTCCAGATGACCATAAATCAGCAGTTGCCTTTAGGGCAACTGGATTTGTTCTCCACTTGAGTTCTTCTTAAGCTCTGAAGGGTTTCTTTACTTTTCTACAAGCTGAGCTATCCAGGTAAAATATATATTTCTATTTATGCCCAAGGTTTTTAGTTGTTTTGTAGCATAAGGGTTTTTGGCTATCTATCTAATGTACCATATTACACGAAATAAAAGATCTCATTCATTTATGTTTTTTCTAGTAGAATTTTGTTAAGTTGGCCATCCATAAAAAAAATAATTTTAGGATTTTGGGGGGGTTTCAAAAATTAAATCTGTAGATTAATTTAATGGTCATCATTACAATACTAATTTTCCTGTATTGAATGCCTCTTCATTCATGCAAGTAGACAAATGATGTCTATTCTTTAAGTTTTATTGTTGTTGACATTATTAAGCTTTTTCTAACATCATTATAGTTTTTATCAAGGTATGAATTACTAAAATTTCTCTGAGAACATAAGAGATAATTGTCTAACATGTAGATCATGTGGCGATATAAATTTTTAAACCATTGATGTTGGGCATTTAGCTTGTTTCCTAATTTTCACCACTATAAATAATACTTAATGTATATCTTTGTGTGTACAGTTTCGACCACACTCTGATTGTCTTCTTAAGCTGTATTCCTGGAAGGAGAATTGTTGGATAAATGATTTGAAATTGTTTAAGGCCTTTGATTCTATATTGCCAATTGCTTTACAAAAATGTTGCAGCAGTGTGTGCTACCAGTGGCATTGTAGGAGAGTTTCTGTCTCCTTATATTCGCTCTAGAATTGAGTACATATATCTTTACCCTTTGCTAATTTGATAGGTGAAAGTATCTTCTTGTTTAATTTCAAACTGCAAGTAAGACAGAATTCCAGTAGACCCTTAAACAACACGGGTCTGAACTGCGTGGGTCCACTTATACGCAGATTTTTTCCATAGTAGATACCACGGTACTACACGGTCTGCAGTTGGTTGAATCTGTGTATGTGGAAGGGCGTATATGGAGAGCTGACTGTAAAATTATATGCAGATTTTTGATGTCAGTGCTCCTAACCTCCGTATTGTTCAAGGGTCAACTGTATTTGTTTGTTTATTGGCTGTGTATATTTCCTGCTTTGGAAATTATCTTCTATCTTCCCTTCAGCTCTTTGGGTTTTTCCTAGGAGTCTTTAATGTACTATTTTATGTCACTAGGGACCTCAATGATTAGCCTGCCCCTTTTGGGCCACTGCGTCCTGAGCCCTAAGTCATTTTGAACTTCATCTGACATTCCCACTACCGAGTTCTGACTTCTTTGTCTTTAGAGAGTTGGAGTTGTTGTGACAACAAAAAATAATGATGGATCTAGAGGGAATTGGCAGGTATGTGGAGAGACCTGGAATGGAACTTTAACACATTTTAAAGTTTTGTTGAAAACAGAACTACTGTGCTGTGCACTACTGGTAACACAGGGAAGAGAAAAAGCACATTCTCTGTCCCAAGTTACACACAGGCTAATGAGAAAGATAGAAATGCAAAATGAGTCAAAGTCAGGCTGATGGGGTAATCCACATTCTATGCTGAGCCTGCAGAGAGAGGGGGATTGGTTTCCAGCAAGCGAACTGGTGAATTCCAGGGAGAAGGTGCCATTTGTGTGATGGAGCCCATGGCAGTTACGGACATGCAGGACATCTTGGAGAATGACAAATAGAATGTATATTTGGATCCCTGGAGGCTTGAAGCACTGCAAACAGGATACAGTAATAGGGAAGTTCAGGACCCAGTGTGGAGGGTGATCCACAGCCAAGATTTCAGGCCTCCTTCAGGGGCATCGTGGTGCTCTCCAGGGCTCCAAGAAACGAAGTGATTGGTATGACAGCCATGTTCTCGGAGCTAATGTGAAAACCTCATTCTGAAGATATAGTCCTATATTCTTAGGCTTTCCTTACAGAAAGGCATCTGGTGGTCTCAAATCACAAGCTGAAAGCAGGCATGTATTTTCAGACAACTTTGACTAGACTAAAATATCAGCGATCACGGCAGGCTCAGCTCTGTGCTTGCCAATGAGCTTTCTGCTTTTCTCCTGAGCATTGATCCAGTCAGCACACAGGCACCACGCCCAGGATTAGTAGAGAAAAGATTGGAAAAGGATTTTTAACATGATGTAATTGGATGTGAATCGTTAATTACATTATAGAACTAAAAGCACAAAACCTGGTCTTTACAGCTGAGTTGAATTAGTTACTCAACCAAAAGAAATCAGGCTACAAGTCAGAAGACTAGCAAAGACCAGAATGCTAAGTGTTCAAGAGCATATTTCACTGAGGCTCCACCTGCCAAGCATGAAATGCTCTTAATTTAATACCGTGCAACTCCCAGCTGTCCTGGCCTTGTGCAAAACCTGCCGGCCACATGCCTATCAACAGGGTGAACGGTCTTGCTTTTTAAAAGATTTACTTAATAACAGCTTCATTGGGGTATAAACCATTTAAGTGTCTTGCATTGTGTTGCTTCGGCCAGCAATGTCTTCCAGACGGTAATCTTAAAATGCATTGAATTTCTGAATGTTGCCTCTTGCCTATTATTCAGCAAGAATGCCTAATGTCACAGGTGCAGGAAACTGAAAATTAAGGGTCGCCCAAACCAAACGTGTTCCTTAACTCCTTTTCCAGCAGAGAAACTTCCCTTTAAAATTTGGATTAATTTTTCTTGCAAGGAAATGCACCTCCCGACCTTCTAATCTCAGACAAAGTCTGACCATCTTTGTCTCCCCAGTGACACATCAGGGTTTGCTGTCTGGTCTGCACGGCCTGGAAAGCTGATCTGCTGCTTCCTTCCTGAAAATTGCCCTCACATGGCTAGTCTGGTGGTCTCGTGTCGGAAATGAAAAATGTGTAATTTCAAATCCAGGGAAAAGCCATAGCAACAACCACTAGCTGTTTAGGAAGTAAATGATTTCAGTCAAAGTGTAATTGAGCTCTTTGCTTCTCCATCTCCCCTCTTCTGTCCACCTGGCTTTTGTCTAATTTTCTATCCATCTGTGCTTTTGCTAAGATAGCATGCAAGGAGAGAATGTGAAGTTGGCATTGGTCAGGTTTGCCACTCAGTTATGAAAGTTGGAAAAGAAAAGGGCATGAACTGATGTCCATGGTGAAATGGTTATAATGGGATCTGTACCTCTGAATTTTTGCTAATGTCCGGTCTCCATTTGGCTGGGATGCCCACAACCCAACATTCTCCCCTCCCCCCTTGTCCTTTTTGCTAAATGGATGTGCAGCCCCTGACGATAGGGTAGCCCAGTTAAGCAAGGTTTCCAGACCCTCCTGGGCAGGGTGAATGATTTAGAAAAACAAAGGGCCAGAAGAGTACAGAAATGGCTGTGCCATTCAGGAATTAGGCTTAGTCTCAAATTTTCCTTTCCTTGAGGCCATTGAAATTGAGAGAACTCAGCCTCCTCTAAAATAATGTTTTTGTTATAAGAATGAGGATGGAATTATCCCCAAGTTTAAGGCATTTATCCTTCTGTCACAAATTCTCCAACTTGCCCACTCTGTGGGCCCCGTAGCCACATCTCTTTGCTCAGATCATACCCCTAGCTCATAATAGGGTGCCTGATCATACGAGGTACCTAAGAAAGACTTGTGAATTATTAAGTTAATATTCACCCCTAAGAAACTGTCAAAATTTCCCTGATGATACTTTTGGGTGGGGATTCTGTATCTCTTCATTATCTCCTATTACCTGCTAAAAGCTTGTGAAGACAGGAGCCATCAGTTAAATGATGATGTGTCACCTGAGAAATGTTTATTGAGTTTTCCAGGTATCATATGGGTACTGCAGTAAGCAGAGCAAGGTCCCTGCTCTCATGGAGTCTACTGTTGAGTGGCTAGAGATGGACAACAAATAGAAGCATTAATGTGAGAAGTTTCAGGTGGGGATACAGCTTTTGCAGAGCATTAGAATCAGGTGATATGATTGAGTTGGCTACTTGTTGGCTTTTTAGGGCGGTCGGGGAAGGCAGCTCTGAGTAAATGACATTTCAGCAGGGATCTACATAATGAGGAGTCCACTTTGTGAAGGTAGAGAGGATGAGCATTTTAGACAAGAGGAATGACTGGCGAGAAGCCCTTGATGTGATAAAGAATGGAGATGGTGCATTCAAGGGACAAGACCAAAGCCAGTGGGGCTGGGCTGGGAGGGGGGTAGGCAGCAGAGGGCAGAGGGGCCAGGGGAGGGGCCATGTGAGCTCAGGGAGAAGACCAGATCATGCGGGGAGGAGTTTGTGATTTATTTTAGGTGGGATGGAAAAGCCGTGGGAGGGATTTGAGCAGAGGACTGTCATGATTTGACTTACAGTTTCTCAAGATCTCAGGTGGAAGCAGGACAGTCAGCAGAGCAGGAAAGCCACCCAGGTGAGTGGTGTGAGTGGAGATGGAGAAGTGTGAGTGGTCCAGGTACGTTCTAGGTGGGTAGACTTAGCAGGACTTGCTGATGGATTCCATGCAGAGAGGAGGGAAGGAGGGAATCAAGGTAATGCCTAGATTTGGGCATAAATAAGACACTGAATTAAGGGACAGGATGCTTAGCTCAGGTGCTGCTTAGGCATTTTCAAATGTATGAGGTGGTGAGTAGACCTCCGTATGTTCACAGGTCCCTGGGAGAAACCTTCATTGCCAGACAGACTGGATGTGTCTATAGGTTCTAAGCACTGGACCAAATTCTGCACTGAGGTGTGGCCAATGCTTAAAGATGCCCGTAAATTCAAGTGATGGAAAAAATAAAACAAACGGTGAAATGCTTCTAGATGGAAATTAGAAATGTTAATGCCAATAGAAGATTGAGAAAATTTAGCCAATTTTTAGAAAATACTATGCTTATGTGAGACAAGGCAGACCAAAAGTTCATTTTCAGTGCTGCTAAGTTTTGAGTTTGGCCCACGGTGCTGTTGGTATTTTGAATGCTATTAACATTTTTATCACCACCTTTTCTTTAACTGTGTAACTACAAAAGGATGTTGGTGTTTTTAACTGTGATTTTTTTTATATCCAAGAGGTAATTTTAAAATCCTTACTATACATAATTATAAGCAAATCATGAAAGTCATTAGGAAAATAAAATTCCCTTTTTAGTCATTTTCTTTACAGTAAACTTTTCTGGAATACACCTTTTCTTTTGAACCATAACATATGACCATTCCATAGTCTACTAAAAAAAACCTTTTGGTATCCTGGTCATCAAAGAAAAGATGGGATGTATTTTTCAAGGGATAAAAAAAAAGCATTACTTAAACTGTGCTCATATAACAAATTGAGCAGGACTTCAGATCGCCCCACACCTAAACCTACTTAATGACGAGTAACCTTATCTGCTGTGATAATCGAGAAGGATTGGGCCATGAATCTCCCTGGTTCCTTTGGTTTGTGTTTTTACAATCCCAAATAGAAACAGTACATATGTTTTCCATCACCACATTTTACTTTTAGAAAATCTGGAAAATGAAATGCCTTCATTTCAGCCACATGACTCCTATTAGTCTTAATGGGAGAAAGGCCTCTTCATGCAGGAAAGGAATCATCCCTGAGTGTGTAAATAACATCAGGCTGGTGGCCACAGTGAGGACTATCTGCACTGCCCATCATCAGCTGTGTCCTTGGGGGTGGGTCCACCCAAATCAGACCCCACTGGGGATGTGTTGGAATTGAACTGTCAGGGTCTCTTGGGAACTCCACACCCAGAGAGTCTTCTCTGGCCCACCTGAAGCCCCCCACCTCTGGGCAGGGTGGGATCTGCTGTGCTTATTGGCAAACCCATCCATTGCTGATTGAACCCCCTTCTCACTGCATTCTCTTCCCCAATGCTGGAGCTTACATATGTGACCCTAGAGCTTAAGACTGGACTTTGCCAAGAAATTCTGTTTCTATGCAGGGTTGACTGTGTTGGTTGCTGTCAGGGGCCTGGGGCTGGGCAGAGGTCTGTCATGAATCTCACTGTGTGTTCCTCTCCACTTCCCCCACCCCAGTGCAGATATTTGCATCCCTTTAAATCTGACTTGAAGTGGTCAGGGCATCTTTGGAGGTGAGAAGGGTTAAAGGAAAAATGCAGAAGAGGCAGGGGCTGGTGTTCCCCACTTCAGGCTCATTTTTGCATTTGAAGTTCACCCGAGGGCCTCTGATCTCCCTGCAGGTGGCTCCACATCCTTCTCTCTTCCTTGCTCCCCAGCAGAAAAGCCCCTGCATGACACAAGGAGGGGGCCTGGCACAGTCAAGGGACAGACCAAGGCCTCTGGGGCTGGAGAGCAGGGATCCCTCCCCCAGAGCTCCTGCAGGGCCAGGAGGATGGCTCGGTTTGTCCCACTCAAAGGACAGCTCTCATCCCACTATATAAGATGCCCCCCAAACCTAACCCGCATTGACCTTCACTGGCCTTCATCCAGTAAGTTGGCAGAATGGGCAGGAAGTAGACTTTGGGCATTTGGGGGTAGGACATGGTGAAAAGACTGAACAAACTGTCTTCCTGCCTATCTATGCCTCCTTGTGTGTATATTATTCCTAAATTTGAAAGAAAGGACAAAGTCTATCTGTATCCCTTATGGATCATATCTTTAAGGCTGTGCCTTAGATATGGACCACCTTAGGGCTGTGTAAACTATAATGAAGGTTCACCTTTGCGCAATGCATTATTATTTTTGAGTTTTCACATTGTCCTGTGTTCTCACAGAGCAGGATGGTTATTATCCCATTGTATAGATGAGTAACGAGGCCAGAAGGACGGGCTGAGCTGTGCACTGGTTAGTGGGAGGCAGAACCAGGAGGGAGTAGAGCTCCAGGGTTCTGGGGTGTGTCCCGAAGTCCTTCCGTCATGTGTGTCCCGAAGTCCTTCCGTCATGTGTGTCCCGAAGTCCTTCCTTCCGTCATGTGTGTCCCGAAGTCCTTCCGTCATGTGTGTCCTGAAGTCCTTCCTTCCGTCATGTGTGTCCCGAAGTCCTTCCGTCATGTGTGTCCCGGATGCCTTCCGTCATTTGTGTCCCGAATGCCTTCCGTCATTTGTGATCCGAATGCCTTCCGTCATGTGTGTTCCGAAGTCCTTCCGTCATGTGTGATCCGAATGCCTTCCGTCATGTGTGTTCCGAAGTCCTTCCGTCATGTGTGTTCCGAATGCCTTCCGTCATGTGTGTTCCGAAGTCCTTCCGTCATGTGTGTTCCGAATGCCTTCCGTCATGTGTGTTCCGAATGCCTTCCGTCATGTGTGTCCCGAAGTCCTTCCGTCATGTGTGTCCCAAATGCCTTCCGTCATGTGTGTTCCGAATGCCTTCCGTCATGTGTGTCCCGAAGTCCTTCCATCATGTGTGTCCCAAATGCCTTCCGTCATGTGTGTTCCGAATGCCTTCCGTCATGTGTGTTCCGAAGTCCTTCCGTCATGTGTGATCCGAATGCCTTCCGTCATGTGTGTTCCGAAGTCCTTCCGTCATGTGTGTTCCGAATGCCTTCCGTCATGTGTGTTCCGAATGCCTTCCGTCATGTGTGTCCCGAAGTCCTTCCGTCATGTGTGTCCCAAATGCCTTCCGTCATGTGTGTTCCGAATGCCTTCCGTCATGTGTGTCCCGAAGTCCTTCCGTCATGTGTGTCCCAAATGCCTTCCGTCATGTGTGTTCCGAATGCCTTCCGTCATGTGTGTTCCGAAGTCCTTCCGTCATGTGTGTCCCGAATGCCTTCCGTCATGTGTGTCCCGAATGCCTTCCGTCATGTGTGTCCCGAATGCCTTCCGTCATGTGTGTCCCGAAGTCCTTCCGTCATGTGTGTTCCGAAGTCCTTCCGTCATGTGTGTTCCGAATGCCTTCCGTCATGTGTGTTCCGAATGCCTTCCGTCATGTGTGTCCCGAAGTCCTTCCGTCATGTGTGTCCCAAATGCCTTCCGTCATGTGTGTTCCGAATGCCTTCCGTCATGTGTGTCCCGAAGTCCTTCCATCATGTGTGTCCCGAATGCCTTCCGTCATCTGTGTCCCGAATGCCTTCCGTCATGTGTGTCCCGAAGTCCTTCCGTCATCTGTGTCCCGAAGTCCTTCCGTCATCTGTGTCCCGAATGCCTTCCGTCATGTGTGTCCCGAATGCCTTCCGTCATGTGTGTCCCGAATGCCTTCCGTCATGTGTGTCCCGAAGTCCTTCCGTCATGTGTGTTCCGAATGCCTTCCGTCATGTGTGTTCCGAATGCCTTCCGTCATTTGTGTTCCGAATGCCTTCCGTCATTTGTGTTCCGAATGCCTTCCATCTTTCTGAGATGACATCTCGGTACAAACTTGACATCCTGGGCAGATTGGTGACCCTTCCTTTCTGAGGGATCATGCAGATACCAGATAAATGGACCCGACCTTGGTGGGATTCCAAGTAGCTGATGACCCATCTCTGCTCACCAGCAAATTGTTGGAAACTGTAAACCCTGCTGAGATGCATCAGGATGTTTTAATAAGTATGGTGCAGGATTTTACAAACATGTCTGTGCCATGTTTGGTGAATCAACAAATACAGAGATAGTGAGTCACAGAACAGAGTTACTGAGAAGTGACTTTCAACTATCTGAAAAGTGTTGCTCTGTGAAGTTTTTTTGTTTTTTAACGTATCACAAATGACTATTTTTGAAAAGTTTAACTTTGAGCTAATTTTCAACTTACAGTGAAAAAATAGCACAGAGTTTCCTTGTACCCCTCACCCTGCTTCCCCTAATGCTAAAACGTGCGATGTTAACTGACCATTTTAAAAAACATTTTCTTAAATCAACAAGATGCAATGCAACCTAAAGACCAACTGCCTGGAAAGTCACTTTTAAGGGATGCTGTACTTACCGCACAGCTTGACCCCAAAGAGTCCTTTGAAAGACACCGGGAGAAACAGAGTGGCTCCAAGGACAGGACGAACTGGATAGAACCAGAGAGTGTGAAATGCAGTGACCCACCTTCCTAAGAGAAGTTGTGGAAATCTCGTTTGGGGCGTTCAGAAGTTTTAAAGCCCAGTGAAAACCAATCCACTATCCTTTTTTCTTACTGCTTTGAAATCAAGAATAAGTCGGGTATTCTGACCAAAAAAAAAAAAAAAAAATGGGAGGGAGTTTTGGTGTGGGAAGAAAAGTGCACATCCTGCCATCATTCTGTATAATTCACTGCTAGAGGTGCCACTTCATACAAAACAACACTCAGCTGTATTAATTGAACATTTAAAAATGTCACAAGAGGGCTTCCCTGGTGGCGCAGTGGTTGAGAGTCCGCCTGCCGATGCAGGGGACACGGGTTCGTGCCCCGGTCTGGGAAGATCCCGCATGCCGCGGAGCGGCTGGGCCCGTGAGCCATGGCCGCGGAGCCTGCGCGTCCGGAGCCTGTGCTCCACAACGGGAGAGGCCACGACAGTGAGAGGCCCACATACAGAAAAAGAAAAAAAAAATGTCACAAGAAAGTGATTTCCTATTCTAGCCAACATGAGACAGCTCGAAAGAATAAAAATACATGGGGCCTCTCTCCGTTCCCCAGGCTCGTGTATTAGATACTGGTTCAGAAGGAGCTTGTAATTGTTTGTGATTTTGCCTCCTCCACTTTGCTCCAAAATAATGACTTTTCAGTAAGATGATAAGTTTATTTTTGCAAAGAAATCCCTCCCCTCTTTCGGATGTAAGGGAGATGCTTCTGCCAGACACAGATACTCACTGTAGCAATTAGAAACAGTTCAATATCTTCCCGTTTTTCCGTACCTAAGTGGCTTCCTGGGACAAGCCCATAAACAAAATATGTTTTGTTCCTTCTGACAAGAAGTAAATAAGTGAGGAAGTCCACGTGAAACCCGAGGGATTAGAAAGTGAGCACTTGTTGGGTGCAACGCCACCTGTTTATTTCATAGGGAGATGATGGCCTTCGGGGGGAGGGGGTGGGGAATGAAAGTACATGTGCTGTACACGCCTCATAGTCCTGGGAGATGGAGACAGGGCAAACCAGCTGGCCTCAGGGTCTCATCCTCTGCGTATTGACTGCGGCCTGGCAGGCTCTGATTCAGGCTCTTTTGGCTGCTTGATTTATTCTTTGTTACTATTTTCACGTGGCCTGTGCTTCTCTGAAGAGGCCTTGGGGAGTCTCTCCAATTCTGATTTTCAAAAATAGTTCTTCAAAGGGTGCAGCATTCTTAGAAGAAGATGCACACAGGGCCCCATGTTTCCAGCTGAGTTTGGGTTGACATGATTGAGGTTTGTAAAAAGCATCTGAGAAAACCAGAAGAATGCCATCAGCCAGGCAAGGAAGTGCTTCCAGCCGGTGGCAATAGCACTGAGAAGGAGAACCCAGAGCCTTTTCCACGGGAATCCCGCAGCCTTGGAATTCACTTCCTTTTCTGACATGGAACCCTCAGAGGTATTTATATCTTCTCCAAATGGAGTTTCCAGATCCTGGAGTGGAAATGAGGGTCTGGCTGGGGTTGGAGGGAGGAACCCGCCTGACCTGGGAAGGCGGGAAGTGGAAGTATTGTATGTCAGGCAATCGCCTCTCTTCCTGGCCCAGCCCCACAAAGCAAAGAAATAGGGGATTCTTTACAGCCAGAGTCCTGAAACCACACGTGGAAATGGACTGTGTACAGGAAAACACTTTGAGAAAGGGAATTCTGAGATCAGAGCCCTCAACAGTTTTCTAAAATCCCTAATTTTGTAACTCACTCTTTGAGCCCAGACTTTGATCATTTTAAGCACTTCAAATTGGCTCTTTAATTTTGTTCATTTCCTTCACAACTCAGCACAGAATCAACCAGTTTCTGGCTTACGTCCAGTGACCGCTGAGTTAAGGTTAAAGGTTTGCTTCTTCTAACACCTGATGATTTCTATCTTCATCTTAATTATATTAAATGAGTCCCAAACAGATTCATAGGCCCATTTTCTACTCACGTTTGAAAAGAAGGGGAAATGCAGTGTATATTCAAATGATTGCCAGAGAACAAGCAGTCCAAACGAGGATGACAGCCGTGCCGATGCTGGGGGCTGCATTGGGATACGGCAACATTTAGCCTCCGAGGGTGGAAGACGTCGTGGAGGGTGTTGCTCTAAAATGTGGGAACGTCAAGATATGCCTGTGTGGACCGCCCAGGGGCTTACGTCAGATCAGCCCAAGGGGATTACAGCTTTCATCTGGCCGTAAGCTACTCTGGATGAGCCCTCAATTGCTGGTTTAGCCGGAGGCCTCCCTGAACTGCCTGGAAGGGTTAGTTTCATTACAGATACTAACACATTTTGTGTTTTGCTGCCTTTTGGCTTTCAAATCAGCCTTTTCTACATCACTTTGACATGTTCATGAACTAGAAGACCCCTCTGGGCTCCATGAGTCAGTTCCCACAGAGCGGCTTCATTCATCGTTTGGTCGTTTGGACTTCTCGAACAGGCGACAACACCCTCAGTTCAGTGCGGGAGCCAGAATTAGCTGCTTGGCGGTTCTACGCCAGGTCTGTCCAAGTGATGTCTGTTGATTCTGTGGTAGGGCCATTATTCCCCAGGGGCCTGATCCCTCTTCCTTAGATCTGTGCCTTTTGCCCTTGGCTTGTTTGCCGACAGAGGACCAGAGCAGACTGGCCAGCGATTCAGGCCAGGTCTGCGAACCATCTTGGGAGCCCCCTAGAGTGGATTCCTAGTGGGGGCATTTCTGGGCTGAAAAGTAAGTTCACATGTGATTCTGTTGGGCATTGCCAAAGTTCCCTGCCCTGCAAGCTGCATTGAAAGGCTTTTTCTTTTAATAAGCGAGTTAAGTCCATTTGTATTCATGGAAAGATTGATGTCTGGTGCCAACTTTGTCATAAATGCATAATTTGTTTGGTTATATTTGCTATATCTCTTCATCTCTAACATGTGTTCATTGCTTTTTATTTATAATTTTTTCCTAGTTTTTAAGAAGGTTTGGATCTTCGTTCTAGTCATTACATTTCTACTGGTGCCTTTTTAAAACTGTAGTTAGTTTACAATGTTGTGTTAGTTTCAAGTGTACAGTTCAGTTCAGTTACATATATTTCAGATTCTTTTCCATGATCGGTTATTACAAGATATTGAGCATAGTTCCCTGTGCTATACAGTAGGTCTCTGTTGTTTACCTATTTTATATATTGTAGTGTGCATCTGTTCAACCCAAACTCCTAATTTCTCTCTCCCTTTGTACTTGTACCTTTTTGAATGTCCTTCGTCCCTAGTCTGAGAGCAGCTGAAGGGATAAGAGAGGCTGGGAAACTGGAAGGCTGGTCTGGGAGTCTTTAAGACTGTTCTTCCACATTCTTGCTCTCCTTGTAGGTGCATGGCAGGACTGCACATCCCTCCACTTTGACAGTCTGCTGTGGCCAGTGAAACTGAGCTATCGGAGGACTTGGGAGTGGAAGCCCTGATGGGCCAGTGCAGACAGTCTGTGCCCTTTCTCTCAGGGGTCACAGAAGCAGAGGCCCCGGTGGAGCCTGCATGAGCCTCTGTGATGAGAAGAGCCCCTTGGGCTGGCTCTGGGGGTGTAACTTGTGCTGCACCCACCTGGGAAGGGGCTCCAGGGAAGATTCTGATTCAGTAGGTCAGAGGTGAGGGCTGAGGCTCTGCGTCTCTAACAAGGTCCCAGGTGTGGTCGGTGGTGGCGTTCATAGACCACATTTTTAGTAGCCAGGTACTGAGTCACAAAAATGTGTTTTTGTTTTTTGTTTATTTACCGCATTGTAACCTAACTTAGTAGTTCTCAAAGTGTGGTTCCTGGAATAGCAGCCTCAGGACCACCACCTGGGAACTCAGAAATGCCCATTTCTGGGCTCTACTTCAAGTCTACTGAGTTGGAAGCGCTGGAGCTGGGCTGCCCTGGATAGTGGATGTCAACAAGGCCTCCCTGTGATTCTGATGCATGCTACCACTAACCTGGCCGATCCAGACCCATACCTTGATAGGTGGGGTCAGATCAATTACGACTTGCATTTAGTTTTGAGTAACAACACATCCAAAAATCAGTGGCTTGAAAATGTAAGGGTTTATTTTTGTTATAAAAGAAATCCAGGGGTGGGCAAACAAGGACCTGCTATATAGCACAGGGAACTATACTAAATATTTTGTAATAACCTATAAGGGAAAAGACTCTGAAAAAGAATATATATATATATGAATATATATATGTATACATATGTATCACTGTGTTGTACACCTGAAACTAATACAACATTGTAAATCAACTGTACTTCATTTTTTAAAAAAAGATATTTAGGGATGGGCAATCTGGGGCAGGTATGGCAGGCCCACAGTGTCCTCAGGAGCTCACTCCTCTGCTTTCTGCTCCACTTTCCTTCAGGTGTGACCCTCATCATGATGCTTGTAGAATAGTTGCCAGGACTCCAGCCATCACGTCCACATCCACAGTGAATACCAGCTGAACATCCCCTCTTGAGACCCTCCTGGAAGTTCTCCCAAAGGACTTCTGCTTATATCTCACTGGCTGGAGCAGTAGCATACCACAAAAAATATGATTTTTTAGCTGGGCCCATTATCATCTTGAACAAAACGAGGATTCTCTAAGTTAAGAAAAAAGATAAGAATGGATATTGAGTAGGCAACCAGCTGAGTCTACCAGAGGTGGTGGGGACTTAAGGTCTTCAGTGATGATGTTAAAGGCATGGAGAGAGCATTCTGTGAGCTGAAAGAGTTGTTGGATCTCGTCAGAGAGTAGGAGGTTTTAATTTACTGGTTCAGGGGAGAAGCAGCTCTGGGTATGGGTACATTTCAGGTATGGAATGTGGCTGTAGGAGTGGGGACTGAAGTGGAGGTGATGGTCATTGGCTGTAGGAATGGAGGTGATGGTCATTGGCTGTAGGAGTGGAGGTGATGGTACTGGTTATAGGAGTGGAGGTGATGGTCATTGGCTATAGGAGTGGAGGTGATGGTACTGGTTATAGGAGTGGAGGTGATGGTCATTGGCTATAGGAGTGGAGTTGATGGTCATTGGCTGTAGGAGTGGAGGTGATGTCATTGGTTGGGAGCTGGATGGAAGTGATGGTCATTGGCTGTAGGAGGGGCTGGAGCAAGCAGTCCTTGACATGAGATCAGGAATTTTATTGTTTTTACTCTGCATCCCAAGCATTCTATATCAGTACCTGGTATATAGTAGGTACTCAGTGGATAGTTGTTGAATTGAAGATAAAGAGGTCAAGCAATTTCTTTGAAAGAGCAGGTAATGGGGTAAAAATCAGACCTTGCCCTCACCACACACACACACACACACACACACACACACACACACACACACACACACACACACACACACACACGCGCGCGCGATTCTGGGATGAGACCTGGCTCTGAGCAGGCATTTCACTCTGCAGGAGACTTAACTAAGCTTCTTCTCTGCCGCTCCCCTTGACACCTGGCAGGTCGGTTTGATCTTTGTTTTACCAGTTTTTACCGTGCAGAATTACCTGCTTGGTAATTCTCAGAGAACCCAGGAAAAGCCAGAGGAGGAGGAGAGATGAAAGCCTGACAGAATTATTAAACAGAATGGAAAGGTGGCCATCAACAGCAATAAGTCTCCCAAATAATAGTATGATAATGAACCTGTGCTTTTGTGTACCACTGGTATGGCACAGGGTGGTCCTGTCTAGTTATAAGCTGTACCCAAAATGGAAATGAAAGGGGAAACAGCCGTGTATTACTCCACTAGAAATGTGCTGTACCTCCCAAAGAAAACCACTGTGAACATTCTTGTGAGTGACAGATTGTCAATAATTTTTATTTTTTTAATATTTCAAATTTGATGGTGATAATTTATTGCTTTTATAATTTACAAAATGTTTCTTAAAAGGAAATATGACTTACTGAAAAAAAATTATCACCTCAAATAGTCACTTCTGGAAACTAGCAGCAAGTTTTGAGAAAAGCTTAAAATGTTTTTTTCTGTGCTTCAGGAATCTGAGTCATGCTTTGGGATAAAGGATTATGGGAAAATTGATAATTTGGGACTCTGTTTCCTTGGTGTCAGGTAGAAAGGTGTGATCTAATCATTGACTGGAACTTGTGTCTCTTATCACCTGCAAGAGAGTCCAGGTAACTCACTTATTAGAAAACAGGCAGGTTTGTGTGTGTTTTCATGTGTGCATGTGTGTATGTATGTGTGGGTTTTATTTTTGCCTTCCAAATATTTGTTTGTATGTTTTGAGATTTTTGTTCAACAGTCTTAAAACTCTAGGATAATGACATAATTGGAAAAAGAGCTCTGTCCAGTTACTCAGTGTCCATTCTAGATACTCTCAATGCGTGAATGAATGACCCTTTACTGTACATGAAAGCTGTGTGCAAACTCCCCACATAGTATTTTTTTTTAATTGAAGTATAGTTGATTTACAATGCTGTGTTAGTTTCAGGTGTACAGTGCAGTGATTCAGATATATATATATCTATATCTATCTATCTATCTATATATATATATATCAGATTCTTTTCCTTTATAGGTTATTACAAAATATCGAGTAGAGTTCTCTGTACTATACAGTAGGTCCTTGTTAGTTATCTATTTTATGTATAGTAGTGTGTATATGTTAATCCCAAACTCCTAATTTATACCTTTCCTCCTTTCCCTTTTGGTAACCATAAGTTTGTTTTCTATGTCTGTGGGTCTCTTTCTGTTTTGTCAGTAACTTCATTTGTATCTTTTTTTCTAGATTCCACATATAAGCAATACTATATAATATTTTTCTTTCTGTGATTTACTTCACTTAGTATGATATTCCCCAAGTCCACCCATGTTGCTGCAAATGGCTTTTCCTTCTTTTTTCATGGCTGAGTAGTATTCCATTTTCTGTGTGTGTGTGTGTGTGTGTGTGTGTGTGTGTGTGTGTGTGTGCGTGTTTGTATTGCAGGATCATATGGTAACTATTTTTAGTTTTTTAAGGAACCTCCATACAGTTCTCCACAATGGCTTTAACCCACATGGTATCTTGAAACTTGACCCTAGAACAGTAATAATGCACATACTGCATCTTCCCCCTTTTCCCTCTGAATGCAGGGTTCTTCCAATCCCTTGCATATTTTGTCCTAACACTGTATTGACATCTTAACAACAGTTCTCGGCACCCTCCGCCACCCCTATCTGCTCCGGGTTCCAAAAAGGCAAGGTTCCTTTTAGAGGTCTGTAGCTACCGCCACCACTTTTCCCAAGTCGGTTTAATTTCTTGGCCGTCGCCCCTCCCCACTTAGGTCGCCTTCTTCTTTTTTTTTTTTTTTTTTAATCTTTAACTTGAGATGTCTGTGTGGTTATCTAAGATGTTGGGGGTAGGAGTTTCTTAGTTTATTTATTTATTTTTGCTGTGTTGGGTCTTCGTTTCTGTGTGAGGACTTTCTCTAGTTGTGGCAAGCGGAGACCACTCTTCATCGCGGTGCGCGGGCCTCTCACTATCGCGGCCTCTCTTGTTGCGGAGCACAGGCTCCAGACGCTCAGGCTCAGTAGACGTGGCTCACGGGCCTAGTTGCCCCGCAACTAGGGATCCTCCCAGACCAGGGCTCGAACCCGTGTCCCCTGCATTAGCAGGCAGATTCTCAACCACTGTGCCACCAGGGAAGCCCCGGTCTCCTTCTTTAGGGAGAGATATTTACCGCTTACAGCAGAAGAAACCTGTTTACTGTCTAGGAAGGGCTCATATGGACAGGAAGTCTCGTTTCCTGGAAAGGAAAGGACTCGCTCGTGTGTTTCCGCTGGCCCCGCTGCCTTTGGACGCCCCTTCCTCCTTGCTGTCTGACCTTCAAGTTGCTGTCTGTTCCCCTGATTTCTTCTCTTCCTGAAGGCGCCAGCTCCAGCCCTGCTCCGGCTGAGTGGATGGGCTTTGGGACATGCAGGTTCCCAAACACAGCTTCTCTTCCCGATCCGATCCTCTCCTCTCTGCCAGGAGCCGTTTGTCTCATTTGTTGCCGCACCCCGCCTCCTCTTTCCCCCCTTTCTGACTCCCTGCCTGGGCTGCAACATCTCTATGTAGAAATTTAACAGAAATATGCTGAAACAATTATTGGCTGATTTTAAACAGAAGTCTAGATCGGGTCGGAGGCAGGGTACCAAATGGACACCTCTTTCCATGAGGAAATCAAGTTTTCATCTGCTGCCAGAAGATGAAGTCTTGACCAGTTAAAAAGCAGAGAAAGTACCCACCAGCCTCGTCCATTGTAAAAGCTTGTTGTCTGCTTTCTCTGTTGGTTGTTTCTCTATGAGTCATCAACAGACTCTTTTATGTCATCTTCTGTGTACTGTAATTGCAGGTAGTTTGAGGATTTCTCTCCTGTTAAAAGGGGAGAGAATTTCACCTGCTGGAGAAATTGTGTGTGTTTTGAGTACCCAGGGTTACCGCCTTTTCCTTCCTCTTTAGCAATATCTGTGTCCACGAATTAGCATGTATTGAGCAGAGAATACCTTGCCTTTCCCCTCAGCAGCAGCCTCCTGTGTCCCTGTGTCAAAACTGGGGACAGCAAAATCCTGCCTAAAGTGAGGGGGTCCGTGATTCAGCCCCGGACGCTGTTCAGAGTGGCTTTCCATTTGATGGATACACAGTCCTCTCCAGCTCACTTTTTTGATTTCCAGTGAGATGCACAGTTATGGGGTTTGCTGGAGGAAGGCCCACAGCTGAGGCAGGAAGATCAGATAGGTAAGCTATACATAAAATGTAGATGCAGGAGCTTTAAAAAGGTGGTGATGGGCGAAGGGAAGTCTGGGGCCACTCAGGGTAGTGGCAAATAACATCAGATTTTTAGGAGAGCCTGAGACCCACTGTAGTTGCATTTAGAAACTGGTATTTTTATCGATGACCCAGAAATATCAACACAAGCTTCAGTTACTGTTATTTCTAAGACAGTCTGTTGTAAGATGGTCTAGCGTTTGAGGGGAGAAAATATAACTTCCCGAAACATTAAAATGTGCGAGAAGATGTGGCCTTGGATTCAAGGAAGCCTACTTTGCTTGGAAACATCTCTTTGGTTGATTGGCTGGTGTTAGAAGGCAGGAAGGTGTATGGAGCTGAGACCCAAACCCTAAGAGAGGATCTTTCTAGAGAACTGGTTTCAGTTTTGACACCAAAACACCTGTAACAAATCTAAGCTGACTTGGAGATAAATGACCCTAAAATGTGTTCCCTGTGTTATTTACCTGCCTTGGGCTGTTAAGGGTCCCCATACAGCTATGCTCTCTGGGACTGTGTGTGGTTTTTATGGTTTTCTCGCTCATCCTTTGCGATTCCACTGACAGAGTCTGGCGACTGTGCTGGTCCGCTGCTTAGCAACCGCTCTCCACTTGCTCGTTTCCTATCGTGAGCCCAAATTGCCAGTTATTAGAATTGTGTGACAGTGTGGGGCTCGTCTGAGAACACGAAAGATTATGTATCACCTCAATATTTGGAAAGAAGCAGCAAAGTATCTTTTTCTATCAAATTGGTTCATTATGACACTTTCTGGCCCGTGGAGGCACATTGTCTTGAGGCTCGGGCAGCTTTTCCTCATTTTGTACTAGGGATCTGCGTGCGCTGGTGGTGCCCTCGCCTGGCCCAGATTCAAGTCTCTTCTTGGCTGGTCTTGATGCTGTCGGTGAGGTCTCCATTCTTCCCTCCCTGCCCTGCACTTGGGGCAGCTCAGGGCCCACATTTCAGCGCAGAGAAGCGCCCTGCTGGAACTTCGCCCTGAGGTCTGCAGTTGGACATGGTGAGGTCAGGAACAGAAAATCCAGCACAGCCCACTGCCCTGATTGTACTGCTGCCCGCCAGCCCCGCCTGCCACCCTGACTGTGGTCAGCCCCTTGTTTTCAGGACTCATTCGCGGCTCATCACTGTCTTCCCCAGAATCACACCCCATCAAGTCTCAGGAAAGCAATGGCCCTGAGATGCTGAACTCTCTTCTCCTGAAAGCTTTTTTCCTAATGGATACAGTGATGTCTTTACCTTAAAACAGCTGGCTTTGCACTTGCTATTCAGATTTTTGGTATTGAAAATATATTGTTTATGGATCCTTACATAGGTGGGAACGTTATAGACAAAAGCAGTGAGTCAGGCAACACAGAATTTAGGCAAGTGGTTCTGTCTGGGTGAGTATGATCCAGAAGGGGCTCAGATAGGAAAGCTGAAGCCCAAGGAAAGTTCTGCTTCTTAATCTAGGAGGCTCATAGTTGCTCTAATATCTTTAATTACAAAAATAATACATTTCACAACAAAAAAATGAGCTTTAGAGGCGCACAGAGAAGCACCGTGTAATGGTCCAAGGAGCTCGTCTCTGAGTCAAAGATGAGAATATAATAGAGGGAATTCATGACTGTCGGGCAGATCTTTTGGTTGGTTTTGGTTTACGTCCTAGAGCCTAGCTCAGCTCTGAGTAGGTGAGTTTGCTGGAGCTAGTTGAGTAGCTTAGCTAGTGAGTAGTTGAGCTATAGAATATCAACCCAGTGGGTATCGCGTTTTAGAGAAGGGAATGGGGATTGTGGCTGTTTAAAGGAAACCTGCGGGACCCCAGCCCCTGCAAGCATCAGCCTCAGGAATCAGGCTCTGAGTTTCAGTCCAAGAAATAGAAAAAACCTCTGCTAGAGGCTGCTGCGTGATTCAACTTCTCCTAAGATGGGCAGAGCCTGTGGAGGTGACAGGTCTTCACAGGAGTGATGTAGTTTAAAATCTGAGCCATGAATAGAGAACTCTAAGTACAACCTGCATGCAGAGTGTGTGGGGAAAAAAAAGACCATGTTGCCTGGCAGAGGCTCTGCCTGGGGATCATTTCATGGCTGATGATTATACTTCTCAGAATCCACAAAAAGCCCTGATTAATACGTTGTCAGGAGAGTTTTTCTTTGACTGCGTGTTTTTCTTTTCCCCAGTTCATCACCTACCTTCTACTTTGGAGGATTTGTTTTAACTGTTTCAGGTCACAACTGGAATATCTGACTTGCGTACAATCATTCATGCAAGAATTTACATTAAACCAGATAGAAAGTTAGATAATTAATAAATAGGTAAATAGGTAAATAGGTAGCAGATAGATAGTTAGCTCTCCATGAGTCTATAAATAATCCATTTATTTAAAGAGTCTAATGTCAGGATGGAACTAGTAGATTGGGACTGCATCACTGATAATTACTTTGGTTTTTGATTCTTTAAAAGAACCTCTAATAAAAGGAAGCAACGGGGCTTCCCTGGTGGCGCAGTGGTTGAGAGTCTGCCTGCCGATGCAGGGGACACGGGTTCGTGCCCCGGTCTGGGAAGATCCCACATGCCACAGAGCGGCTGGGCCCATGAGCCATGGCCGCTGAGCCTGCGCATCCGGAGCCTGTGCTCCACAATGGGAGAGGCCACAGCAGTGAGAGGCCCGCTTACCGCAAAAAAAAAAAAAAAAAAAAAAAAAAAAAAAGGAAGCAACGGACAAAGGAAGAACTATTTTAGGACTTTTTTTTGCTTATGCTATTTTATACTTAAACAGAATTGACAGTTTTTGAAATACATGGTTGGAAAGATTTTTCTGTACAAATTAGCAAAGCCCAACTTTTCCATAGGAGGCCGTATCCCTCTGCAAATGATAAGGTCTGTAACAGCCACCGTTTGGGGGCACTTTCACGTACAGGCACAGGGACCCAGAGGGTACTTTACCTTCATTTTGTTTGTTTGTGGGAATAGGAATGCTGGGTCCACCCTCTTGTTGGCCCTCCTGCCTCCGGTCCCACAGCCAGGTCGCCCAGCGAGGGGACTGTCTGTGTTCCATCTCTTCCCACTACCCTGCCTGCCTCACCACGCTCAGCCGATCCTCACCGGCTGGGACGCCAGGACTCAGGGACAGAGAGGCTGGAAGGAATTTCAGACAACTGGCATTTTAAGAGAAGTCACCACTCTAATCAGTGCCTGGTAGTCATGGGCTCATTTCCTTTTTGTGTATAAGACATCTCAGAAAATATGATGAGAATCTCCCAAGAATCTCAATTATTCCAGTGGTTCCCAGGACCCTTTTTCTGCCCGCTGTACGCAGGAGGTCTGGCTGTGTCCCACCAGCAGCCGTGCCTGTCTCCCCTTAGATGGCCTCAGCATAGGGAGGAGATGACACCTGGTCAAGAGTCACTGCCTTGTTTAAAGTGAATAACTTTTAAAACTTTATAGAGTATTCCAAAAGAAAAAGAAAGAAAGCAAAGACAAAGAGTACAAAACAGGCAAAGAGTGAAAAGAAAGTCTCTCCCCCGCCCCCAGTTCCTGGTCCTGAGTTGCCCTCTCCCAGAACAATCCAGTTCCCAGGGTCTTTGGGGTCCTTCCAGAGATGTTCTGAACAGATAAGCACTGACTGGGAAAGCAGATCTGGCCCACTGTCCACTCTCTGTTCACTTGATAATGTGTCTTAGAGGTGATTCCCCCTCTACCCAGGAGCATGTGCCTTATTCTCTTTCACTGCTGCAAAGCAGGGAAGTGCTGTAATTTACTTAACAGTCTCCTGCTGATGAGCATAAGGTGGTTTCCAGACCTTTGATATTACAATGTGGCAACAAGCAACATGTTGTACACCTTTTAGACCCACTGCTTTATTAGAGGTGAGCACAGACGGCTGATAAATTACATCCTGCATCTGCACTTGCCATAGGACGTAACGCGGCATCATTGTTTCTGGAATAATAATGATAATGAACATTTATTAAATGTTTACTATGTGTCAGGTACTGTGCTAAGCACCTTAGCTGGATCATTATTTTGTTATAGTATTACCTTGATTTTAACATTTAGTATTTATATTAATAATATGCTTACATTGTTTATCATATAAAATATGATTGTATACATTCCATAAATATATTCCTTATTATTTAAATAGGTAAATTTATTACAAAAATAAATATATTAAAATTAAATATATAATGTTTAACATTATTACCTTGTTATAGTATTATCTCAATTTTATAGATGAGGCCAGATAGCATATAAGTGGTGGAGGGGGGATTTGAACCCAAGGTATCTTCCCCCAGAGTCAATGTGCTCAACCACCCATTCAATTATCTACTGTCTGGAAGGTCTTTTGAGGTCCGAAGGGTACCAGGGAGCATGGTCTCTTCAGAGACACGTGCATGAGAGCAGTGCATGTAGAGGGGCTCCCGAGTGAACCCTGGGGACATCTGGCCAGAACTGGTGACCGCATGTCGTTGCTGGGTGAGCACATGCACGTCAGCATCAATGGCGCCTGTCCCCTTGAGGCAGCCCTGCAGCCCATCTGCCTGTCTCTGGGAGAGCGTGGCGTGCAGAAGTCAGTACGTTAGACGTGGGCTCATCAGATGTTTTGAGCACAATTCTCATTTTATTTTTAGTAGAACCAAAAGTATTTTCTGGAAGCAGCGAGAAGCAAGAAGGGGCACATGTGACTGCGTCTGCTCCCCCAGTGGAACAGAAGCTGGTTAAAGACCCCCTTCCTGCTGGGTCTAGCTCTCCAAGCAACAGCTGTCAGTCTAGTGACCTCTCTGAACCCGCAGAGAGTCAACAGCAAAGCCTCCCGAAACTCAGCCTCCCTTTACCTGGGTCCCTTTGCCCCTTCCAAGATTTGTGCACATCTCTGCAGGAAGACCACAGTGTTCAGATAGAAAGAGAGTTGCTGGAAGGTAAGGAGTGAGGGAGGTAGGGTTGAGATGATGCTTCCTTGATCTTCATAGGGAACACGGTGCAGGGTCTTCCTGGGCCCTGGTTCACTTGAGCTTCCCTTATGAATCTGCCTTTTCTCCAACTGTACAAGCAGAGAAGGAAGCAGGACCAGCAGGTTTAAATAGTGGGCAAGTTCTACCTCCCAAGCAGCGAGGAGACGGCACTGCATGGGTCAGGAAGTCCCAGCCCTACTGTGCACAAGGCCAGCATTGCCTGAAGCTGAGAAGAAGGCCACTCCCGGGTGCCCAGCAGGTTCTCGGGCCTCGTTAGGGAACATTTGAGATCTGGGGTGGGGGGGCTGCCCTGAAGGCAGCAGGTGCGCCAGGCTGACGGTGGTCCTCAGTAACTGGCCAGGATAATGGCCGGGGAGTGGAGACCCCACATGTGCCAGGCGCTTAACAGACAGAGTGCACTGACCTCACAGTGCCTTTAAGACAGGTCCCCATCTCAGCCTCTCACAGAATTCAACCAGGCCATCGTTTCTCTAAAGCCCAAGTGGCTGACCTCCACTAAGATTGCAGTGACCATTGATATATAAAAAAAATAGGAATAAAATAGAAAAAAGATCTGTGGTGCCCAGTTATAACAGAGGAAAATCTAGATTTCCTGTCACTCTAAAGATTTTCCCAAAGAGCTATGGATGAGGACAGAAAGGAAAAGATGATAGAGCTTTGGATTATAAAAGTTAACATATTTATGGTAATTGATAAAAACATTTTTTCTTGAAACCCAAGTGAATCTCTAGCTCATTATTCATCAATACATTAAAGGAGTATGTATTGAATATCCACTGTATGCCATCAAAGAAGCATTTATTAAATAGCTATTGTGTGCCAGGCACTGTGCACGGTGCTTCCTGCCCTCCAGGTGCTCTCAGTCCAGTGCCAGAGACATCGGGGTTGTAACTGTGCCTGTGGTGAGCCATCGGGAAGCTGAGGACGGCCCCAGATGCTGCAAGGAGGGGCTGGACAGAGACATCTTCCTCAAGGAAATGATTTTGAGAAAGAACTTGAAAGCTGATTAGAGGTTTAAAAATCAGACCCTAAGGTGAAGAGCATTGCAGGCCGAGGGAAAAGCACACACAAAGAACGGATGGAAAGAGCATGGCTGATTTGGGGTCCAGGGGACCGGAGTGCAGGGGTGGAGGGGAGGCTAGTCTGAATCCAAGGTCCCATGGGTCGAGTTGGAAGGTCCGTATAAATCCACTAAGAGAGTCTGGACTGAAGCCTGGGCCAAGCCCTTGAGGGGGAACAGACCTAATTAGATTTGCTCTGAAGGTGATTGCCTCCTGGACAATGTGGAGGCCGGATGGGAGAGGGCCAGGCAGGGAGGCCGAGACTGGCTAGAGATGAGTACAGACCATGCCACTGGGGAGGTCTGGCCACAGTAGTAGAGACTTTGAAGATAATGGACAAAGCTTTGTCGTGAGCACTGGAGATGAGTGTGTCAGGACTGACCTTGCATCACTGGATCTGCGGTGGGGAAGGATGGGAGGGAACCGTGGCTTCCCTGAGGTGAGCTAGAATAAAGGTTCACAAGAGATGGAAACAGTACCACGGAAAGTGTAGTTAGCTCTAGCTGGAGGGGGTTGGGGGACAGATATCTGGGTTAGTGGTTAGACCTGAAGCAGGGATGGGGGAGCAACAGGGAAATCTCCAGAAAAAAACTGGAGCAAATGCTTAGAAGAACAAGGAGAAGGATTTGCACACCTCTAAGCAGCATGTGGTTGGTAGAGCATCGGAATTGGTAGCTGGAGGGCAACACCCACCATGAACGAGCCGTGAGACGTCTGCTCTCCTTGTAGGGCTTGTAGGTAGTAGGGAACATTGATGGATTTGGGGTGGAGACAGGACAGGTGGTCCAGACCACAGAGGATCTGGGTGTGAATGGCGGAGGTTATAATGGGGGGTCAGTTAAGAGATTCATGAGACCATGGAGATGTGTCCTGTGGCCACCTCTCCACACCCAACAGAACTAGCTGCTTCTGGGCACCTGGGCTGGCAGTGTGGAGAGAGGCATGGTGAGTATGACGCGGTCCAGCCCTCAAGGGAGTCACAGGCCTGTGGGGTTAAAGCATCCTGTGACGGGCCCACTGATGCTGCTGAGTGTGTGAAGTGTGCTCCATGGCAGGTACACAGAGGAGGCAGGTGGGGGCGTTTTCCTGAAAAACTCAGGCTCAGCCTAGAGGTAGGAGGTCACTGGGTGGGCACCAAAGGGGCTTCGTGGAGATGGGGAGGCGTGTGTACGAGGAGTGAGGGGACCACCAGTGAGTCTCAGAACCGGAGAGGGTTGGTAATGCTGTGGTTAGGGCTGGTGTGGTGAGGGGAGTCAGGGAGCCCAGATGGGAAGAGCAGGCTGGGACAAACACTGTGTTCCAGGTGGAGGAGTTGGTCAGTAAGTGGTAAGTGAATGCGTATGAATCGCCCACTTTCACCACCCCAAAGGCAACCCTGCCCGAAATGCTGTGGCATCAACTCATCCTCTGACCTCTTCCACCAAGGAATGTCAAAGTGGCCTCAGGGGGCTTCCCTGGTGGCGCAGTGGTTGAGAGTCTGCCTGCCGATGCAGGGGACACGGGTTCGTGCCCTGGTCCGGGAAGATCCCACATGCCGTGGAGCGGCTGGGCCCGTGAGCCATGGCCGCTGAGCCTGTGCGTCCGGAGCCTGTGCTCCGCAGCGGGAGAGGCCACAGCAGTGAGAAGCCCGTGTACCGCAAAAAAAAAAAAAAAAAAAAAAAAGGCCTCAGGATGGGGCCCAATCCTGCGCTGAGACAGAGAGAGTTCCAATTATGAATGTAAAGCCAGGGCTAGTCTCTGGTAGATTAAGGGGAGGGATAGGTACTTGAACGCCGTTCCTCTGTCTTACATCATTAGTGTAGCAAACATAAGATAAATTAATACACGGTCCCCAAACAACCCAACTGAAATAATTGTACAGGACACACGTAATAGGAAGCGCAGAATAGAAAAAAACTTTCTTTGCTTCAGGAGCAAAGGCATTTTGAACGTCAGAAGCCACAGGAATACCTCCACGGCATCACTAGCCAGTCTCAAGGTCTGGCTGCCTACAAACATGCCTTCCCGTGGCCAGGGCAGCTGGGGGTCTGTGATGAGGCGAGATCTCGTGGGCTTAACGAGGCCCATTAATAACCCACTGGTGTTTCTATTTTCAAAATTGTCTTCTGTGTCTCACGGCCTTGAGGAACCAGGAGAAAATCACTGGGTGCTCTCTAAATGGAATTCTAATCTTCTCTCCCAGGAGATTACACGTGCTGTGACTTGGTTGTTAAAATAAAGGAATGCAAGAAGAGTGAGCAGCCCACCACGCCCGAGCCCGAGCCAGCGCCCACTGAGCCAGAAACCCCCCAGGGACCAGAGACCCACGACCTGCCGGAAGACAGTTCCAAGAGCCAGCAAATGCCCACAAGCTCCTTGACCTTGCAGGTAAGGCCTTCCATGCATCCCGGCGTGATTCCTATCAAGGGGAGACTTTTCCCGGGGAGCCTGTGGGCACATGACCTCACTTCTACTTCTGAGGCTGGAGACCTGACTCAGCTTCCTGGTGGCTGTGTGACTCTGGGCAGGTCCCCTAACCTCTCTGGGCCTCTGTTCCACCATGTGAGTAAGGAGATGATGATGTCTGCTCCACTGGGCTGGGATGGGGATCGCATAACATCAGCAGTGACCGTGACTGGAGCAATGACAGCATTTGTTGAGAACTTTCTGGTACCCAGACATGGAGGGGTCACTTCATGGGTGTCAGGGCCTTGCATTCTCATGGCACCCCCGTGAGGCAGGAGTCCCTACAACCCTATCTTCAGATAAGAACATAAGCCTTTGAAAGATTAAGGAAGTCCCAAAGTCATGGCCTTGAGTTCAAGGATATGGAAGCTCTCATTTTGTGTCTTTCCCCAATTGTAGAAGTAATATGTACACATTTTTTAAAGTTCAAAAAATACATAGGGGGCTTCCTTGGTGGCGCAGTGGTTGAGAGTCCGCCTGCCGATGCAGGGGACACGGGTTCGTGCCCCGGTCCGGGAAGATCCCACGTAACGCGGAGCGGCTGGGCTCGTGAGCCATGGCCGCTGAGCCTGCGCGTCCGGAGCCTGTGCTCCGCAACGGGAGAGGCCACAGTAATGAGAGGCCCGCATACCGCAAAAAAAAAAAAAAAAAAATACATAGGTATAAGATTAGAAGGACAAACAATCTGGAGAAAGCCAACTACGCCTTCTGGGAGACACATCATGCATTGTCAACAGCCCTGCTGATGTACAGCAGGCTCCACCTGCCGGCCCTGCACCCCTGTCCCCCAGGTGGTCCCACCGTGAGAGACTCATGTGCTCCCAAAGCAGCTTGAGCCTCCATCCTCAGGGCGGGCAGCCGGGGCAGCAGCCATGCCTGGGCCCATAGGCCGTCCCCAGGGACCATCTCTCCAGGCCCCAGTGACTCGTGCCTGGGACCTGGGGCTGGCACGTTGGAGGCCAACTGGCCAAGAGACTCCTTTCCTGGCACAGCAGCTAGGGGCGCGAACATGACATGGATAGAGCCCACGTCGCCCTCTCCCTGGAAACCCTGAGCTCCTGAGGGCTGGGAGAGGAATGAGGCAGAGGACATTTACACTATGGCAGCACCTCCAGAGGGCCTGTGCTGAGCACCTGCTGTTTGCAGAGCTGGGACAGTGGCTGTAAGGGATGCGATGTGGAGGAGACAGGGCACCTGCCATCCGGGAGCTCACAGCCTAGCATGGCAATATGTGTGCATGAATCACTCGCGCGGGGTGAAGTACCCCCATGCTCAGGCTGAACAGGGCGACCTAGCAGTTTACTGGGAGAACCGAGACTTGAGCCGATGGGTGTAGCTGGGGGTGGTACTCCAGGCAGGGCATCAACTTGAACAGTGGTTTGTAAGGATATCAGATTAAGACAGTGAAAGGCAGGGTGGGAAAAGCATGGGACACCCACAGCTGAGGGTTGCCAGGCGACCTACCACATTACGACGAGCCTCAGTTTTTGCCTCTGTCAAATGGGGATAAATGTATCTGCCTTCCAGAATCAATGTGGGGATTCTCAGACAACAAGTACACATAAAGCATTGAGCTTAGTGTCTAGCACAGAGCAGAGTGTGTCAGTGGTGGTTATTCCTTTTCTGTAAATCTGTGTTAGGGGCTTCGTCCATGCACGGAGTGGTGGATGCAGTGAGAGATGAGGCCGAAGAGGAAATACGGGAATGCTGACCTCCCCTATGGAGCTTGCAGAACCATTCTGCAAAGGCAGAGCTCTCCTGCCAGCTCTTTCTTCCTGGGAGGAGAAGCTGTTTCCATTAGCTATGATTACTGTTTCTCCTGAAAAGACACATGCTTCATGCTGGTAGGAGGATCTGGGTCTGTGCTTCTTAAGGCATCCAGCTCCCTGCAGAAGCAGCTGACTCGGAACGCCTCCATTCCTCTCCCACCTGTGTCGCTTCGGAATATGGAATTTAGGGCATTCAGATTTTGGAAATGGATTAATTGACAGGGAGGAGAAGGAACGGGTGGAGGTGTGCCTTTGCACTCACAGTTTGCTGCTGGTGACTGTCAGTGGGGCTGCAGTGGGGCCCTTGGTGCTGACTGAGACCTATGTTACCAACGTGTCTGTTGCCATCTTTCCATGAGGTGTTGGGAGAAAATTGGGATGTGCTCATGCATCAGCCTCTCGACCCAATCAGACAGATGTGTTGCCTTCTTGCGTCATTTCTCTTAAAAAGAAAATGCTTTCCTGGCTCCTCTTAGGAGGCCCTGGAAGTCCGCAAACCTCAGTTCATTTCTCGCTCGCAAGAACGTCTGAAGAAGCTAGAGCACATGGTACAGCAGAGGAAAGCCCAGCAGAAGGAGAGCCTGGGCCAGAAGCAGAGTCTCCTTCCTGTCCGCGCCAATAAGAAGCAGTTCACCGTTCCCCACCCTCTTAGCGGTAAGCTACAGGTGGTTCGGGAGGGCTGGCGAGACTGCCGGATCCTGGGGCTGCGACCTTCACCCAGGCTGGTGGTCCAAATGGTGTCCCTGCCATATGCAGGACTCATGTTCGCCCAAGTACCCAAACCGCAGGGTCATACAGCCTGCCCTGGAAGCCAGCCCATCCTGAGAGATCATATACGGGCACTGAACTCAGCAGAAATAACTTGGGACACAAATTTACCATTTTAGCTGGGAAAGTAGCAGCCCAGGGTAGCCGGCTCAGATTCTGGACTCCTTAACAGATATTTGCAAGAGGTGCCCTTTGCCCTTGATAGATTGCAAAACAGGTCTCAGGGTGAGAGGTTGACTCCAGTTTGTCTATATCAACATTCATCATCTCGAAACCCCTTTCCTGCTGTGAGCTCGGAGAAGGGATGGCCAGCTTTCCAAACGCCAGGAGGCCGGTGTCGCACTGACCCTGCAAGGGCAGCGCTCACTGACTCACTGGAGAAGTCGTTATCAGGCCCCTTCTCTGGGCCAGGCCCCTTCTCTGGGCCAGGCCCCATGCTGGGAGCTGGGGAGAGTGCAGTGAGCGAGGCTGGCCTCCGTCCTTTCTTCGTGGAGCTTATAAACAGACTATTAAACCAGCGAGAATAACAAGGAGAGACAAGGGCACAGATGGGGACATGGGAGCATATTCTGATGGCCTGCCAACTCAAATCTTAAAATCTGGAGGCCTGGGGAAACCTCCGTTTTATTTCTTTGGATAGAGGAACAAGATCTTTCTTCCTAGGAAAATGTTCTGGCCCCCAGGAGGTGAAATCATGGGTTTAATTCTGAATAAAAGTCCTCTGGGGAAATAACCATATTCAATAAAATGCAGCTTAGCAAATATGACCAAGATCTTACAGGGCGGATGGGGGGGTACCGAGGACAGAGGGGTTGGAATAGGATTCCTGTTAACCACGGGCAGGCTAGGTCCCCCTCAGCCCCCGACAGTTCTGCTGGGGGAGTCGTCCAAGACCCCAGAAATGGCAAACGTGAACGCATCCTTCTCGTGGTGAAGGATTTAGTAGTACACCTGCTGCTCAGTCCCAGTAACACTTTCCAGGGTGCTAAGAAAAGGAAATCAACAAAATACACGTGCAAAGACTTTCCCTGCTTGAAAATGTGTCTCTCATCGGCTTTGGAAGCCGATTGGCAGATATAGACTATTGGGGTGTGTTCTCTGGTGGCTCCTTAGTTTCTGGCTCAACAGAGAGCAATCTGGGTTCGGGTACAGATTTCTCAGGTTGCCACGAGGCACCCAGGGCCTTCAGTGTCCAGGGTTGTTCTGGGGAGGGCTGCCAGGGTGCCCATGGTGTGTGGGCCACTTGGCCTCCATGTTTTTGAAGATCCTGCTTGATGAAAATGGTTAGGTAAACAAATGTGTTGTCAACAAATATAAAACAGTGTCACGTTAGAGCTCAACATACGTATACACATAAAATGGTGTCTAAGAGTCTTCCTTTTCCGTCAGCTCCCGTCACTTTGTGTAGAAAAAAATGGAGACGCATGGACATTTGGGAACTTGTTATGCATGGGGCCATTCCTGCTCGTCCCCTGGGCCAGCTGCCTTCCGGCTGTGCCATACCGTGGGCCTCAGTGTTCTGGAATATCATCATCTCAAATATCAGAGGGAAGCTGCCTTGCTCATCTGTATCCATTTCCTAGGGCTGCTATAAGAAATGACCCTAGACTGGGTGGCTAAAGTAACAGAACTTGATTCTCTCATAGTCTGGAGGCCAGAAGTCCAAAATCCAGGTGTCCACAGGATTGATTCCTTCCTGAAGCTCAGAGGGAGAATCCATCCTATGCCCCTCTCTTCACTCCGGTAGCTTCTGGCAGCTTCTGGCATTCCTTGGCATTGCTTGGCTTATAGATGCATCATTCTAATCCCCGCCTCTGTCTCCCTTGTGTCTGTATGTCTTTGTGTCCAAATTGCCTCCTCTTATAAGGGCACCAGTCATTGGAGTAGGGTCCACCCTCATCCAGTATGACCTCATTTTAACTTGCATACATTTGCAAAGACCCTATTTCCAAATCAAGTCACAGATACAAGGGAGGGGGCTTGAACATATCTTTCTGGGGAGACAGTTCTATCCACTCCATCATCCAGTGGTGATGTTTTGCCCCAAACAGATTTTATCCTTACATGTTCACATTCCTTTGAATGAAAATCTTAAAATCGTGTATAATAATAAAAGGTGATCAGACCCAGTCGATAGTCTTAAATAACCGAGGCACCTTTTTATTACCCAAATTCCGAGACGGTCCTGATGACTAGAATGCTCTGGGCAGGCTTCAGCGCACGATTTTATGGCCGCTCTTCCGATCCCCGCGGTATTTATGGTTGATGAGAGGTTTACTCTCGTGTTTGTTTGTGTTAGGTCGGCTCAATCAGACAACTTCTGAAACGAGAGCCTTGTGCGAGCTCTGGACAAGCGCAGGGAGTGCTTAAGGCTCCATTAATCGAGTCTGCAGTACACATCTTGTCTTCAGCCTGTCTGCTGGCAAGATGATAAAAGCGAGATGCAGATGTTTTTCTTACATGCTAAATTAGTTAATAAATCATATTCGTGAACGAGCTCCGGCTACAGTGTCAAGACATCTGTTAGAGGGGAGGCTCGGATTGCTTTCCGAGCTGAGATAGCTGCCTCTGATCAGGGCCCGCCTGGCACAGACCTGAGAGGTTCGGGTGGGACCTCCGGCAGCTGACAAACACCCACTTGCGGAGGGGCCGCCGGCAAAGCGCGCACCTGATATCCAGGACAATTACAGCAAGGGCCGGAGGGCCAGCTCCGCTTCCTGTTGGCTGATGAATCCTGAGCAGCCTCTAAGGCACAGGGACAGTGACACACGTGTGCGGACACGCATATGCATGCTCACGTGTGTGAGTGTTCAGTTGGCTCCCTGTGTGGAGATGGGGGATTTTCAGGACCAGCTGGGACCAGAGCGAGTCTGGGAAGCAGCGTTATAAAGGTCCTGCCTACACCCCCCAGCCTGTCTTAATAACTCATCTTCTGTAGCTTGAGTTCTCAAAGCCAACAAATGCCTGGCCTCTTTCCTTGTCCAGGAGCCACCTGGGCCACCTGGGCTTGGCTCCAGCAGTGACACAAGGAACATCTTCATCCATCTCTTAGCAAACCCTTCTTGAGAACCCACTGTGTGCCAGCCACAGTCCCTGGTCTCAGGGACCTCCCCACCTCTTGGGGAAAGCACACAGGTAAAGAGGCAATGACCTTGGAATTTGCTAAGTGCCATGAAGGGGGGTTGCCATGGCAACCCACAGGGGGTGGCCTTGCTCCCACCTTGGGATATGGTCCTGATGGAGGAGACCTCGTACTGCATTAGGATGAGGAGAGACTATGAGGGTGAGTCGTGGGGCAGGGTGGGGAGGGCGGGACGTGCTGGGGGAGGATGTGGAAGCCCTGTAGGGAGAGGTCGCTGGGTGCTCAGCTATGGCTGGACCATAAAATGGGGGTGGGGAGCAGAAGGGGAGACGGAAGCGCCGGAGAGGAGTCCAAGGGGCTACCAGGCATTGTATATGCTGCGTCTGGGTTTCTCCTTATTCTGCCGTCAAAGCTGAGGCTATGTAGCTCCAGGCAAGACGTGATGAAGGCAGACTATGGCAAGGCAGTGGAATGCCCAAGGGCAAGAGATGCAGAGGTTCCTAGGTGATGGAATCGGTGGGACGTGGTGAGAAGATGAGCCTCAGGGAGAGGCTGGAGGAAGAGGGCGGGAGGCCGGCCTTTGTTCTCAGCGTCTGACGTACTGACTCTCTAACCTGTGGGCCCCTCTCTCCTTCCCCAGTCAGGGCTCCACCTGCCCATGTCCCCTGAGTTACCTGGGGCATAGGTGGGGCTTCCCCATAGTCCCTGCACAGCTCCTGGGGGTCCCGGGGTGGGGAGGGATTGGTCATGTTGAAAGGCTGACCGTAACCTGGAATTAGAGAGTTCCAGAATCAGTCATTGCTTCTGCCTGGCAGGATGCATTTGAGGAAGGATGAGCTGAAAGCACGTGGGAAGCATCAGGTCCAGCACCCCCAGGTAGTAGGCAGTTTAGCACCTGCAGTTAGTAGGTGGTACAGCACCCGTAGGTAGGGGCTCAGTCAGTATCTCCTGGTGACCAGTCTGTGGCGTTATCCTGGCCTCACTGTGATTCCCCCAGCCGGGGCCGCACCATCTTCAGCTTTTGAGCCTCCCTGGATTCCATGCTCACCCTGCAGCCCAGACCCCTCCCAGCCTCACTTGCCCACCTGCCTGCCTGTCCCAGTTGGTCTCATTGGCTGTCCTTCTTTACCTCCGGGAACATTCACCATCAGTGCCCCCAAACCACCTGATAGAAGCCCTGTCTGTCCGTCTTCCTCTCGGCCGTGCAACATGCTGCCTAACCCCCCAGTCCATCTCAAGTCTAGCTTCTGTCTTAATCTCTTACCCGCAAGGCTCTTGCCTGTGACTCCTGTAATGCATGACCTGGGCTGCGTGGTGACTTTCACTTCTCAGTTGAGCACTTTGCTCACTGTGAATCACTGCTGCTCGCTGTACTCAGTGCTGCAGCCAGTAGGAAAGCTGGGCAGTGCTCAAACACAGCACGGGTTGGCTTGCCTCCGTCTTGGTTTATGTCCCCTCTAATGGTTGGCACGGTCCTCCTGGCTCTTCCAGATCGTCTTCTTAACCTGTGAGTGTAGGAAACCCATCAGGAAGATGGCTTCCAGAAAACCCTTCTTCCAGCAAGCCCTCCCTGACTACTCCCATCCAGTCGCCACCTCCCCACCTCTTCCATTGGAGCACTCCTGTCTCTTGTATCTCTCTACATGGTCTACCTTCTTACCTTTTCACTTTGGATTATAGCTGTGTGAGTGTGCCAGAAAAATCTCCCTGGATTCTAAGCGCCGGTGGGCACACACCACACCAGGTCACTCTGGGAAGCTCTGCTGCGTGTAGCAAAGCGGACTAACTTAATCTGAGTTACATTATCCATACTTCCCAAGGTGAGCCAAGCACAGCCGTTTAAATCACAGACCCGTAGAGCAGCAGAGTCCTCCTGAAGGCCCTGCAGAATTCCTTCTCCGGCTGATCTGCTTTCACTGATGATTCTTGGCTGGATCAGGTATTAAAATTAATTTGCATTCTCTGAGCATGTAGCTGGAAAAGTGACCCAGCAGATATGAGATGGCTGGGGAAGTCATTGCAGTAATAAAACTGTGCTGTTCATCATGCAGCTAGCACTGGCCACACCACCCCTGTTATTGCTGATCTGATCTCATGAATGTTTTTCCATCAATCTTCTGAATAAATATTTGGGCCTAGTTCTCCCAATATTACTCACAAAGGAATTTTAAATGCGCTTATCAGATAAAAGTCAGTTGTTACTTCATCAGTCTGCAAAGAAAACAAGAAGCATGATTTAGCTAAAAGACTGTTTCCCTAATTCAAAGATGTTTGCACGTACACTATTATTGGTGTCCTTCTTGGACCAATGATAAGGGTTTTGTATTGTGTCTTCTTCTAAGAAACGAGGGGAAAAAAGATTACTTTATGTCTGCTGATTAGAAGTAGACCTATTTTATTCTAATTAAAATAATTAAACACAGAATTGTAGAATGGTAAGGAAAAATGTCTTTATGGGAACCCTCCCAATTGCCTGGATTTTATTTTCCAAATGATTTCCCTTTTATCCCACAGTGCAGTTCAGTAATAAACCTTGCAGTGACACTAGGGATATAAATCTACTTGGCAACCAGAATGAAAGTTTATTCATCATCTATAAATCACGGGATTTTGTGGTTCTCTAAATCAGCGGTCCCCAACCTTTCTGGCACCAGGGACTGGTTTCGTGGAAGGCAATTTTTCCACAGACTGGGGGGATGGGGGGATGGTTTCGGGATGATTCAAGCGCATTACATTTATTGTGCACTTTATTTCTATTATTATTACATTGTAATATAGATTGAAATAATTATACAATCCACCATAATGCAGAATCAGTGGGAGCCCTGAGCTTGTTTTCCTGCAACTAGGTGGTCCCATCCGGGGGTGACGGGAGAAGGTGACACCCGAAGTGTGTTGCTTATGTCCAGTCTACTCCGTAAGATGCAGCTTAATTGTCACTTGCCGCTCACTGATAGGGTTTGTTTTTTTGTTTGTTTTTTTTTGTTTTTTTTTTTTCTTTTTGCAGTATGCGGGCCTCTCACTGTTGTGGCCTCTCCCGTTGCGGAGCACAGGCTCCGGACGCGCAGGCCCAGCGGCCATGGCTCACGGGCCCAGCCGCTCCGCGGCATATGGGATCCTCCCAGACCGGGGCACGAACCCGTATCCCCTGCATCGGCAGGCGGACTCTTAACCACTGCGCCACCAGGGAGGCCCACTGATAGGGTTTTGATATGAGTCTGCAAGCGGTTGATTTATGATGGTGTCTGTGCGGTCAAACCTCCCAGCTAATGATGATCTGTATTTGCAGCCGCTCCCCAGCGCTAGCACCACTGTCTCTGCTCCACCTCAGATCATCAAGCATTAGATTCTCATGAGGAGCGCGCAGCCTAGATCCCTCGCATGCGCAGTTCACAGTAGGGGGTTGCGCTCCTATGAGAATCTAATGCCGCCGCTGATATGACAGGAGGCGGAGCTCAGGCCGTAATGCGAGTGATGGGGAGCGGCTGTAAATACAGATGAAGCTTCGCTTGCTCGCCCGCCACTCACCTCCTGCTGTGCAGCCCGGTTCCTAACAGGCCACGGACCGGTATCAGTCCGTGGCCTGAGGGTTGGGGGCCCCTGCTCTAAATAATGCTGGGAAACCCTGGAATTGGAGCAGTGACTCTCACATCAACAGCTAGCCTTTCAGACGTGTTCTAGATGTTGCTCTTTTAGGGTGAAGTGCGATTTGAGCCATTGTTACAGTTCCTTTATATGGGTAATTTAAACTTGCTATTCAACATACACACATTCTTAAGAAAATGTGGTGAAGGTACACCACATCTTGTATATCAATATATATAAAGTCCTATTCTGTAGCCACAAATACTAACTTTGAAAACTGAGAATGAATTATAGCTGTTAATATTCTGCAATTGTCACTTTTCTCCCCAGCATCCTTAAGCCTAGACTATCCAAAATGCATTCCCGAGGGAGAGCAATCCCTTCAGATTGTTTTGTATGCTGTATTCTCTGGGAGGCTTACAATGCTCATGTATGTTAAGGGCACTGATAAGTTCTCTAAACTTCTTTGACCTCGGAATGCTTTTACCTGACTCTTGAGATTCCACTTTGGAAATATAGCTCTAGGAATGTTTGCTTATAAAAATATCTACCATGTTTTGCTAAAGAAACCCCAACTGGAGTTTCAATCTGCCATTTCCCACAGAAATCTGGGACTGTGAGAAGGAGGTCTTATTCTCCTTATCTGAACCCCTTTGGTCCAGCAATTCCAGAAGGTGATGACTGAGGACCCTGGGAACCTCTGGGCAGTGGGGTTGTGGTGCCGATTTCACAGTCTGTGGCCAGCTTGCCTCACTGGAAGCTTGTCCATTGACAGGCCCTGGACCTGTCTCCACGTGGGCTCCCCTGGCATCTGTAACAATGCCATCATGCTGTCACCCAACACAGAGTCCAACAGAGAAAGAAGAACCAGTCAAAATCCCTTTGGAAAGCACTTCACAAATGTCATAATGTGAAATAACCAGGGAGGGTGGCGTTGTCCATACCAAGAGCTGAGAAAATGGCTAGAGGAAGCAATAAACTGCCAGAGAACTAACTGTGTAACTAGGACAGAGGCTTTCCTTCCCAATGACACAGGCAGCTGAATCAGACTATGCCACTGAGCTCTCTGGGACTGGTGATCTGATTGTCTGTTGCCATGGCAAAGGGAGGTTCTCCATACCCTCAGAATAGGGTTGCCAGATCCATTCAATGAAAATACAGGATGCTCAGTTAAACTTGCATTTCAGAGCATCAAAACATCTTTCAGCGTAAGTATGTCCCAAATATTGCATGGGATATAACTTATGCTAAAAAAAATGTTTCATTGTTGATCTGAAATGCAAATTGAACTGGGCATCCTGTATTATATTTGGCAATCCTTCCTCAAATCCTGGAAACCCATGTAGGGACTTGGCTTTTTTCCTTATCACTCTTACCTTCTCTCAGTGTTTTGCAAACCTGCGCAAGCATCGGAATCACTTAAAGGGCTTGTGAACTCACAGACCACTGGTCCAGCCCCAGAATTTCCGGTCCAGCCAACCTGGGGCAGGGCCAAGGACTTGCATTTGTACCAAGTTCCCAAGTGATGCTGAGGCTGCCGGTTCAGGGAAGGAAAGGGAAGCAGAAGCCCCACAGATGTGATTAGCTTTTATGTGAAAATATAAGCCTCACTTTGAGAACCACAACCATCTATCTTCTGCAGAGAATAAACAGCCCATTGATTCCATCAGTGACTCAATTCTCAGGCCTCTTACCTATTTACTCTGAGGCCTAGGCTGAGTTACTGAACTGCAAGGCCTCAGTTTGCTTATCTATAAAGACGGAAGACCTGCTTTCATGGAGAGTGATGCTAGTTAGCATTGTTGCTGTGACTGGCATCTCCATGGTTATAGTGCACTTTCACACGGACCATCCCATGAGACCTTCCAAGGACCTTTAAAGCAGACACTGTCCCCGCACCAAGCAGAGGAGGTACAGAAGGTCAGCGACCTTGAGTGGCCTGTCCCAGGGCACAGAGCACTGAGCTGAGGCCTAGACTGACCCAGACCTGCAGACTCGGATCCCAAATGGACCTTTGTTCATGGTATGGAGGGTCAGGCAGGCCAAAGGAAGCATCAAACGTACATCATAGGGACTTCCCTGGTGGCGCAGTGGTTAAGAATCCACCTGCTGATGCAGGGGACACAGGTTTGAGCCCTGGTCCGGGAAGATCCCACATGCCACAGAGCAACTAAGCCCGTGTGCCACAACTACTGAGCCTGCACTCTAGAGCCCGTGAGCCACAACTACTGAGCCCACGTGCCACAGCTACTGAAGCCCTCATGCTCTAGGGCCTGTGCTCCGCAATAAGAGAAGTCACCGCAGTGAGAAGCCTGTGCACCACAACGGAGGGTAGACCCTGCTCACTGCAACTAGAGAAAGCCTGCGAGCAGCAACGAAGACCCAATGCAGCCAAAAAATTAATTAATTTTTTTAAAAGGTACATCATAAAAGCACGATGTTTAATGTACTAATGCTCGTATTATTTTCATGAAGCAGAAACAAACAGTGAATTTCCTGCCGTGTGTAGTGGGGTCACTAAGAACTGGGGTCATTACATCTTAGAGTCTGGGTGAAGTTGTCCAGCTCCCTTGGTTTGCCTTTAAATTCACCAGTGTGCTCATTGTGGGAAATGCTGTACATCGCTTTGCTGGCCCCAGAAAAATGCACGTTTTAGGCAACTTATGGAAGCCCTTGATGAGGGTTCAGTTTGTGAGTGTCTGGTCTTGAGTGGGGATCTGGGTTAGTTTGTGAATCTCTGATGCTGTAGACAGTGGGGTGAGCTGAATATTCATGATAACAGCTTGTTTGGTGGCTCCTTGGGAAGAGAGTTGGCCAGGCAGACAGCCAAGTAAAGTGAATCTAGAACCATAAAGGAGAAGACCCTGGGGGGCAGGGGGTAAAGCAACTTGCGATGGAGCTCTTGGGTCCAAGAGAGAGAGCAGGATGGCACCGGGGATTGTATTAAGTCTCCTTTGAAGCAGAGATGTTTGACTTGGGGATCTGGTTCCTCTAGGTGGAGGAGCTGAAGCCATGGTCCCTGGGCTTCATCTGCCTGTGTTGCATCAAGGATTCTACTCTTACGAGGATCTGCAGGGAGGCTTGTGGGCTGCCAGTGTGCTTGGCAGACTGGCAAACCCACGATCCTTCTCATCACCAGCCCCCTCACCCAAGGGCAGACCCTTTCTCAAATCCATCCTTTAGCTCCCAGCACCCTATCGGTTCATGGAAGCCCTGAAACGGTAATCCTGCTCTATCTAAACTCAAAGATAAGTCTGTGCAGGAGCCAAGCTCTCTGCAGAGAGAACAGTTCTCTCATCTTAACCAGGAGCCTGTGGTCCATCTCATTTCTTGACCTGAGCATGAAAAGAGAAATAGATCTCCCCACAGACCTCTGGTTTATTTTTCATTTCTTAATTTTGTGTGCCTTTACCTGAAGGATCGGAGAGGCTCGTTGCCTTTCTGAACTGTAACATTAGTATCTCTCTTTTGCGTCCGAATGGGAATTGAGCATTATTTTTATATAAATGAAATGTGCCACCTCCACCGGCCTCCCAGGCCCCTAGAATGGGTTGCTCATCCACAAACTGTCATTCAGGATCCCACAGAAAGATAGAAGGGATTTCAGAAAAATGAGGATGTTTATCCAGCACAAGATTTTATCATCACAAGAGCATTTTGAAGGCAAACAACCTATGAGTCTTCAACTGGCTTTTCTACAGTGTAATGCACACCGTTTCGTTTCTGGAGGGTTAATTGGTCCAAGGCAGGCCACTCGGCTGCCGCCCACGTCAGCAAATTGGAGGTCCCAGCGAGGTGAGCTGAATGGAAATGATGTGCAAGTAACTGGATGTAACTCCTGAAGACCATGATGTAATTATTCCAGAGGCAGGAGGGCCAGCTGCTCACGGGCTTGGAAACGGACATAATGAACAGCCTCGTGACCTTAGAATACACGTGTATTGGGGCCCCTTTTCAGGAGAAGAATCCTCTAGAGATTTTCTTCCCTAAAACATATCCCATTTCCATTCCTTTTGGGAGGCCCTGTCTTTCCTAGAAGACGCCGGCCAGTGTAGACTTGGCATCTATGCTCCAAACTGGCTTGTTGGCTCCCGGCTGGATTCTCTCCCACAGGCATCTCTTGGGTTTGGTGTTTTTAAGCTAGGGGAAGCAAATTCTAAAAGACTCTTCAAAGTGCTCAGGGTGACTGCAGAAAATCAGCTTCTGCAAGGGCGCTGCACTCATAAATCCAGTGTGAACTTGATTATCATTTAGATTACTTGTTCAATAGGAAAAATGAAGCTTTGCCATCAGAGCTGTAGATAAGGACTCTGCGTGGAGGAAAATGAGCTCTGGCCTCATAAGCAACCAATTATACTGGTGTCCGGGGATCCTGGCTGCCTCCTGCTGACCCTGTCAGCTAGCTGCCTGGATGTGGAGGCCACCTGTCCCCATATGTGCGTGCGTGTTTGCACGTGTGTGAGGTGAGGGTTGTAATAAACACCTGCGTGTGTTTATAGTGATGGACGGGATGTCAGGACTTGGCTTTTACTCAGGTGCTCCCCAAGAACAGCCTCAGAAGCACCAAACTCTCGGTAGCTCGTTGCTCACTAACCTGAATCAGGCTCAGTGTGTCTGGCCTTGCCACACGAAATTAGCAACAGGCCAGTAGTTTGGATACAATGATAAGCCAGACACGAGAGATTCAGGTTTAAAAAAATAAAAAGAAGAAGAGTTTTCCAGGAAGACAGAAATAGGCAATTTACCTTAGTAATGTGCTTGCGGGGGGTGGGGGTGGGGAACCCCTGCTGTGTTTGAATGATAAAACAGGAGGTAAATACAGTGGCCGTTTTTTCCTCTGTGTTAGTGAATTAGAACACGTGCAGCTTCAAGGAAAATCCAGAAAAGACCCATAAGCCAGCTGAAAACTGTTCTCATCAGTCACTTTAATTGTATAAAGGTAGAATTTCCATTAAAAGGGAATTGATAGATGGGCTTTCACTGTATTTTTGAGCAAAGTGCGTGCAGGATGGTTTCCATCTCATGAAACGAGGTCCTGCTCTATGATGCCTTGAAGAACTGTCTCTTGCTGCAGGCTGGTCCCCATGGTCCTGCTGTGTTTCCACCTGGGCCACCCTCCTCCCAGCCCTCCTCCCACTGTTGGGACACCTCTTTCTTTTTCAAGGTTCAGCTCAGCTGTCTCCTGCTGTGAAGTCTCCCCAGTCCCACCCCTTCCTTGGTGGACTGTGCACCCCCCATGAGCCCTCGCCCTGTGTAGACATCAGTCCTGGCACCTGAAGGCCTCGTGTATCTGGCTCTCACCCTGGGCTCTGAGCCCTTTGTCTTATTGATCTTTGAGTGTGCCGAGCCCCAAAGAGGTGAACACTTAACAGTCAAATGAAGGGTTGCTCCAACACAAAGCCTGGTTTTCTTCCTCCCTCCCTCCCTCCCTCCCTTCCTTTCTCTCTCTCTCTCTCTTTCTTTCTCTTTCTCTTTCTTAAATTTATTTTATGCAAGTATAGTTAATTTACAATGTTGTGTTAATTTCTGCTGTACAGCAAAGTGAGATATATATGTGTGTGTGTGTGTGTATATATATATATATACACACACACACACATACATACACATGCTTTTTCATATTCTTTTCCATTAAGGATTATCATAGGGTATTGAATATAGTTCCCTGTGCTATACAGTAGGACCTTGTTGTTTATTCATTCTATATATAATAGTCTGCATCTGCTAACCCCAAACTCCCAATCCATCCCTCCCCCATAAAGCCTGGTTTTCTCTTCCACCCTCACCACTCTCTTGGCTCATGTTCGGTGAGTGTAGGTAGTCCTGAGTCCTCCACTTCCCAGCTGTGCTGAGCACTGCTGTCATCTTTCGCTTACCTGACTGCAGTGGTCTGACCTATCTCCCTGCTGCCACGTTTGAATTTCCTCCACCCAGTTGGTGCGTGTTCTGAACAGCTGCTGGAGTCGGCCTTTAAGAATGCAAATCAGATCCTCTGCTTAAAACCCCACGGGGTGACTCCCGCTTGTGAGAGCACTGGAATCACAACTAACCACGGAACAATCATCGACAGGAAGACACTGGAATTCACCAAAAAAGATACCCCACATCTAAAGACAAAGGAGAAGCCACAGTGAGATGGTAGGAGGGGCGCAATCACAATAAAATCAAACCTCATAACCTCTGGGTGGGTGACTCACCAACTGGAGAACACATACCACAGAAGTCCACCTACTAGAGTGAAGGTTCTGAGCCCCACATCAGGCTTCCCAACCTGGGGGTCTGGCAACAGGAGGAGGAATTCCTAGAGAATCAGACTTTGAAGGCTAGCGGAATTTGATTGCAGGACTTCGACAGGACTGGGGGAAACAGAGACTTCGCTCTTGGAGGGCACACACAAAGTAGTGTACGCATCAGGACCCAGGGGAAGGAACAGTGACTCCATAGAAGACTGAACCAGACCTACCTGCTAGTGTTGGAGGGTTTCCTGCAGAGTCTGGGGGTGGCTGGGGCTCACCGTGAGGACAAGGACACTGGCAGCAGAAGTTCTGGGAAGTACTCCTTGGCATGAGCCCTCCAAGAGTCCGCCATTAGCCCCACCAAAGAGCCCGGTAGGCTCCAGTGTTGGGTCGCCTCAGGCCAAACAACCAACAGGGAGGGAACCCAGCCCCTCCCATGAGCAGACAAGTAGATTAAAGTTTTACTGACCTCTGCCCACCAGAGCAACAGCCAACTCTACCCACCACCAGTCCCTCCCATCAGGAAACTTGCACAAGCCTCTTAGATAGCCTCATCCACCAGAGGGCAGACAGCAGAAGCAAGAAGAACTACAGTTCTTCAGCCTGTGGAAGGAAAACCACATTCACAGAAACATAGGCAAAATGAAAAGTCAGAGGGCTATGTACCAGATGAAGGGACAAGTTAAACCCCAGAAAAACAACTAAATGAAGTGGAGATAGGAAACCTTCCAGAAAAAGAATTCAGAATAATGATAGTGAAGATGATCCAGGACCTCGGAAAAAGAATGGAGGCAAAGATTGAGCAGATGCAAGAAATGTTTAACAAGGACCTAGATGAATTAAAGAACAAACAAACAGAGATGAACAATACAATAACTGAAATGAAAACTACACTAGAAGGAATCAATAGCAGAATAACTGAGGCAGAAGAACGGATAAGTGACCTGGAAGACAGAATGGTGGAATTCACTGCTATGGAACAGAATAAAGAAAAAAGAATGAAAAGAAATGAAGACAGCCTAAGAGACATCTGGGGCAATATTAAACGCAACAACATTCACATTATAGGGGTCCCAGAAGGAGAAGAGAGAGAGAAAGGACCAGAGAAAATATTTGAAGAGGTGATAGTCGAAAACTTCCCTAACATGGGAAAGGAAATAGCTACCCAAGTCCAGGAAGCACAGAGAGTCCCAGGCAGGATAAACCCAAGGAGAAACACGCTAAGACACATGGTAATCAAATTGACAAAAATTAAAGGCAAAGAAAAATTATGGAAAGCAACAAGGGAAAAATGACAAATAATGTACAAGAGACCTCCCATAAGGTTAACAGCTGAATCCTTAGCAGAAACTCTACAAGCCAGAAGGGAGTGGCATGATATATTTAAAGTGATGAAAGGGAAGAACGTACAACCAAGATTACCCAGCAAGGATCTCATTCAGATTTGATGGAGAAATCAAAAGCTTTACAGACAAGCAAAAGCTAAGAGAATTCAGCACCACCAAACCAGCTCTACAACAAATGCTAAAGGAACTTCTCCAAGTGGGAAACGCAAGAGAAGAAAACGACCTACAAAAACAAACACATAACAATTAAGAAAATGGTAACAAGAACATACATATCGATAATTACCTTAAATGTGAACGGATTAAATGCTCCAACCAAAAGACACAGGCTTGCTGAATGGATACAAAAACAAGATCCATCTATATGCTGTCTACAAGAGACCCACTTCAGACCTAGGGACACATACAGACTGAAAGTTAGGGGATGGAAAAAGATATTCCATGCAAATGGAAATCAAAAGAAAGGTGAAGTAGCAATACTTATATCAGATAAAATAGACTTTAAAATAAAGAACGTTACAAGAGGCAAGGAAGGACACTACATAATGATCAAGGGATCAATCCAAGAAGAAGATATAACAATTATAAAAGTATATGAACCCAACATAGGAGCACCTCCATACATAAGGCAACTGCTAACAGCTATAAAAGAGGAAATCGACAGTAACACAGTAATACTGGGGGACTTGAACACCTCACTTACATCACTGGACAGATCATCCAAACAGAAAATTAATAAGGAAACACAAGCTTTAAATGACACAATAGACCAGATAGATTTAATTGATATTTATAGGACATTCCATGCAGAAACAGCAGATTACACTTTCTTCTCAAGTGCACACAGAACATTCTCCAGTATAGACTACATCTTGGGTCACAAATCAAGCCTCAGTAAATTTAAGAAAATTAAAATCATATCAAGCATCTTTTCTGACCACAATGCTATGAGATTAGAAATCAATTACAAGGAACATAACATAAAAAACACAAATACATGGAGACTAAACAATACGTTACTAAATAACCAAGTGATCACTGAAGAAATCAAAGAGGAAATCAAAAAATACCTAGAGACAAATGACAATGAAAACACGACGATCCAAAACCCATGGGATGCAGCAAAAGCAGTTCTAAGAGGGAAGTTTATAGCAATACAAGCCTAGCTCAAGAGACAAGAAAAATCTCAAATAATCTAACATTACACCTAAAGAGCTAAAGAAAGAAGAACAAAACTCAAAGTTAGTAGAGGGAAAGAAATCATAAAGATCAGAGCAGAAATAAATGAAATAGAAACAAGAAAACAATAACAAAGATCAATAAACCTAAAAGCTGGTTCTTTGAGAAGATAAACAAAATTGATAAGCCAGACTCATCAAGAAAAAGAGGGAGAGGACTCAAATCAATAAAATTAGAAATGAAAAAGGAGAAGTTACCACAGACACCACAGAAATAGAAAGCATCCTAAGAGACTACTACAAGCAACTCTATGCCAATAAAATGGACAACGTGGAAGAAATGAACAAATTCTTAGAAAGGTATAACCTTCCAAGACTGAACCAGGGAGAAATAGAAAATATGAACAGACAAATCACAAGTCATGAAATTGAAACTGTGATAAAAAAATCTTCCAACAAACAAAAATCCAGGACCAGATGACTTCACAGGTGAATTCTATCAAACATTTAGAGAAGAGCTAACACCCATCCTTCTCAAACTCTTCCCAAAAATTGCAGAGGAAGGAAAACTCCCAAACTCATTCTATGAGGCTGCCATCACCCTGATACCAAAACCAGACAAACATAGTACAAAAAAAGAAAATTACAGACCAATATTACTGATGAATATAGATGCAAAAATCCTCAACAAAATACTAGCAAACAGAATCCAACAGCATGTTAAAAGGATCATACACCATGATCAAGTGGGATTTATCCCAGGGATGCAAGGATTCTTCAATATATGCAAATCAATCAATGTGATAAACCATATTAGCAAATTGAAGACTAAAAACCATATGATCATCTCAATAGATGCAGAAAAAGCTTATGACAAAATTCCACACCCATTTATGATAAAAAAAACTCTCCGGAAAGTGGGCATAGAGGGAACCTACCTCAACATAATGAAGGCCATATACGACAACCCACAGCAAACATCATTCTCAATGGTGAAAAACTGAAACCATTTCCTCTAAGATCACGAACAAGAAAAGGATGTCCACTCTTGCCACTATTATTCAACACAGTTTTGGTAGTCCTAGCCATGGCAATCAGAGAAGAAAAAGAAATAAAAGGAATACAAATTGCAAAAGAAGAAGTAAAACTGTCCCTGTTTGCAGATGACATGATACTATACATAGAGAATCCTAAAGACTCTTCCAGAAAACTACTAGAGCTAATCGATGAATTTGGTAAAGTGTGGGATACAAAACTAATGCACAGAAATCTCTTGCATTCCTATACACAAGTGATGAAAAATCTGAAAGAAAAATTAAGGAAACACTCCCATTTACCACTGCAAAAAAGAGAATAAAATACCCAGGAATAAACCTACCTAAGGAGACAAAAGACCTGTATGCAGAAAACTATAAGACACTGATGAAAGAAATTAAAGATGATACAAACAGATGGAGAGATATACCATGTTCTTCGATTGCAAGAATCCACATTGTGAAAATGACTCTACTACCCAAAGTAATCAACAGATTCAATGCAATCCCTATTAAACTACCAATGACATTTTTCACAGAACTAGAACAAAAAATTTCACAATTTGTATGGAAACACAAGAGACCCCGAATAGCCAAAGTAGTCTTGAAAAAGAAAAACCGAGCTGTAGGAATCAGGCTCCCTGACTTCAGACTCTACTACAAAGCTACAGTAATCAAAACAGTATGGTACTGGCACAAAAACAGAAATGTGCATCAGTGGAACAGCATAGAAATCCCAGAACTAAGCCCACGCACATATGGTCACCTTATTTTTGATAAAGGAACAAGAATATACAGTGGAGAAAAGACAGCCTCTTCAATAAGTGGTGCTGGGAAAACTGGACAGCTACATGTAAAAGAATGAAATTAGAACACTCTCTAACATGATACACAAAAATAAACTCCAAATGGATTAAAGACCTAAATGTAAGGCCAGACACTATAAAACTCTTAGATGAAAACATGGGCAGAACACTCTATCACCTAAATCACAGCAAAATCCTTTTTGACCCACCTCCTAGAGAAATGGAAATAAAAACAAAAATAAACAAATGAGACCTAATGAAACTTAAAAGCTTTTGCACAGCAAAGGAAACCATAAACAAGATGAAAAGACAGTCCTCAGAATGGGAGAAAATAGTTGCCAATGAAATAACTGACAAAGGATTAATCTCCAAAGTATACAAGCAGCTTGTGCAGCTCAATATCAAAAAAACAAACAACCCGATCCAAAAATAGTCAGAAGACCTAAATAGACATTTCTCCAAAGAAGACATACAGATAGCCAACAAACACGTGAAAGAGTGCCCAACATCACTAATCATTAGAGAAATGGAAATCAATACTACAATGAGGTATCACCTCACACCAGTTAAAATGGGCATCAGAAAATTTTCAAACACCAAATGCTAGAGAGGGTGTGGACACAAGGGAACCCTCTTGCACTGTTGGTGGGAATGTAAATTGATACAGGCACTATGGAGAACAGTATGAAGGTTCCATAAAAAAACTAAAAATAGAACTACCATACGACCCAGCAATCCCACTACTGGGCATATACCCAGAGAAAACCATAATTCAAAGAGACACATGCACCCCAATGTTCATTGCAGCACTATTTACAATAGCCAGGTCATGGAAGCAACCTAAATGCCCATCAACAGGCAAATGGATAAAGATGATGTGGTACATATATACAATGGAATATTACTCAGCCATAAAAAGGAATGAAATTTGGTCACTTTTAGAGACGTGGATGGATCTAGAGTCTGTCATACAGAGTGAAGTAAGTCAGAAAGAGAAAAATATCATATACTATCGCATATATGTGGAACCTAGAAAAATGCTACAGATGAACCGGTTTGCAGGGCAGAAATAGAGACACAGATGTAGAGAACAAATGTATGGACACCAAGGGGGGAAAGTGGCAGTGGGGGGGATGAATTGGGAGATTGGGATTGACATGTATACACTAATATTTATAAAAATAGATAACTAATAAGAACGTGCTGTATAAAAATAAATAAAGTTAAAAAAAAAAACCCACCTGGCTCTCCATCTCTTACTCTGGAGGAAAACTCAACAGACTTGCAAATCTCCTTAATAGGCTTGCAAAACCCAACACTGATGCTTCCCATCGCCTGCTGTTACAGAATGCAAGTTCGTGTGCATGACCCACAGTTAGGCCAAACAGTACCGAAACATAGGGATCTAGTGCAGAGAAAGGTTTATTGCAGGGTTATGCAAGGAGACGGTGGCTCATGCCCCCAAAAACCCAGCCTCCCCAAAGGGTTTCAGCAAAGCCTTTTTAAAGGCAACCTGAGGGAGGGGCGTGGTTGGTTGTTGCAGATTTCCTGGTATTGGAATCCTTTGTTCTTGTAGCTGTCCGCATAGGTTAGGTCACGATGTTCCTGTAAACCTCCAACAAGACAAATGTTTGTCTCTGTTCTGCAACTTTTCATCTCTATATGAACAGAAAAGTATTATACCCTTAAAGATCAGAGCCTCGAGAATAGGCTTTCCTGTCTATTTCAGGCTATAGGCAACATTCTTAACTCAGAGCAAAAGCAATGGAATACAAAGGTTAAAGGAAAAGAAACGTTGCTGATATGGAGTCAGATTCATTCTTCCCTATTACACGGCGCCCACTCGAATCATTGGAGATTCTGGTTCAGGTTCCAGTGCCCACGTGTGTGGATTGTGGTTAGACTCTGCAGGCGGTGGTAAAGTGTATAACCTGGGTGCAGAACCACAGCTGTCTTTGCTTTCACCTCTGCTCCCGGCCTGCCTTCTTATACCCTCGTGCCCCTCCCTCACACTGTGTCCCCGATCCTTCCTCACACTTCCCTCTACTGGCCCCCACGGCCAGCTCCTGTGGTCATTTGGGTCATGGTTTAAATACCTCCTCCCTGAGGAGCCTTCCTGACCACCCCGGTCCTCCTTGACCCTGTGGCCATGATTCTTTTTCATCACAGCACTTACCTGATACTTTGTAGCTGGTTTGTTAATTATCTGACTCCTTCTTCAATACTGAAGTCTCATGGTGGCAGGATCTTATCATTTTTATTTTCTTCCGAGCATTCCCTGGAGGCATAGTAGTTGCTCATTAAATGTAGGAGGCAGGAAGAAGGAAGAAGAGAAAGGGATTTTGGATTGGTCTCCTGGGAAATGGACCAACACTTGTCAGGGCCACCGAAAGATGAAATCTGCAACCACGGGTTGGTGGCTGTGTTCTGAGGTTGAGGGCATGTGTGGACAGGGCTGGACTGATTTGGACTGAAATCCAGCTCTGCCGCTCACTCATTCACTGCATAAACCTGAGCAGGAAACCCTTGGCCCTTTGAACTTTGATTTTCCAACCCTAAAATACAAAACAATTACGAGTATGTCGCAGGGTTGGTGTGAAGATCTATGGCGATCCAATAAACACTCGCTGTTTATTACAAGTAGTGATGCTGACCCTCAGGTGTCACCCTGCCCCCTCCCCTTCTTCCTGCTGCTTTCCCTCTCAAAGTGCCAAATAGGGTTCTTTTTACTCTAGTGAGGTTGGGAGCCATTAGCGACACACTTGATTATTTCAGACAACTTCCTCCAGGGAGGAAGAGCCTCACTTTCTTCCTCTCTTCCATCCCATCCAGAAAGCAGCCCCACTGTCCATCACATGGGCCTCATGCTGTTATGAAAACTCAAAATCAACAGCAACCAGAGAGGTGCAGGGTGGAGCCCGCCAGCTGGGGTGGGCCCTCTTGGATACAGACATGCTTGTTTTGCACCTAACATGGGCTGCTGGGCCCAGAATTTAAACTTGTGCTGAGGCACAGCGGGCGGAGAAGAGTTCAGAAAACAAAACAGTGGAGGTGCCAGATAGCTCACATTTGCTTTTGTTTCCTCTTGGAAATAAGACCAAAGCTTCATTGTGGTATCAGGTGCTCAAAAGAAACAAATCAAACTGAACCAAAACAAAAACAGAACTAACTTCTGAGGGGAGACCACATACAATTGAACTGAGATTATAGAAATATTATAAATGCACTTTGTAACATTTCTATTCCCTTGGGGTACCGTGCATCTGTTCACGTCAGCCTTTCCCTAATCCTGAGTGCCTCCTGAGGAAAGCTGGTGCAGACCCAGGTCTAAGTCTCTGTCGGAGGCTCCTTCTCCCTGCCTCAGTGGGGGTCTTCAGGCGGACACATATTTGCTTGCCCAAGACCCTGACTGCCTTAAGGTGACAGCCCATTTCTTTGGGATGCTGCTGGGATTTTCCTGAGGTCCTGGGTTCTGGCCGGGCCCTGTCTGGAGTGTGAGCAGAGGGTGGGCGCTGGGAGGTGTCTCTGCAGATCAGTCTTCATGGCGACATTGACTCTCCTGGTTCACATGGCCCAGTGCCTTTCCAAACACTGGGGACGTTTTCCCTTCACTGGGAAAACTCTTCTGATTTCTTTCTCTTTTCTTCTATTTTTCCTTTGAATCTTGTCTTTGAAGTTGAATAATGGTGCCATCTTTTTCTTTTATGTTTATAACCAGACAGAATACAAGTTCAGCCACTGTGTTGTTTCCATATTGTAAATCGGTAGCTGTGTTATAGTTCCCCGGAGGGGAAGAGATGTCTTCGTATCCATGCCTCTATCCCATCTTTTTGTATATTCCTGGAAAATTCTGTATATTGTCAAGGCTGAGAAATCTTCGGTGGCTCCACTGGAGTATTGAGCAAGGGGGGACAGGCCCAGGTCGGGGAGACTGATAGAAACATGGTGGAGTCTTGACTGGGGGTCCCAGGGAGCCCACTGCAACTCCATGATTAAAGGACACCAAGTCACCTGTCTGCTTGTGCTGAATGAAGGCAGGGGAGCTGGTTACTGTCCAGGGGTTCCAGACAGTATGTGTGGCAGCTGCTCAGATGAATCCCCATGCAACAAGCACCCCCATGAAACATTTTTGTGTGCCAGCCTCTTGGCTAACCCATAGGCCTGAGAGTCTCATGGGGATTTCAGAGTTATCGCAAAAAGGTATACACTAGTTTTGAAAAAACACAGACCACTTTTAAGTGTATCATCTGTAAACATCCTTGTGATGAGCGATATGTACTTTCATTAAAAAAAATTCCAGACTCATAGTCATTTTTAGCCACTGTGTACTTTCTTAAAGGACACTAGACAGCCATTACTATTATGTTGTTGTCCATTACATGTTCTGACCTTGGGAAGGGCTAATTCCTCCATTAGGAAGGATGCAGAGGCTGAGCATCCCTGATGGAGGCCACAATTGTGAGTGAAAGCTCCTGCTCTCCAAGTGTTCCAGCAATAGTGGGAGATTTCCTTGTCCTCAGAGGCACCAGAAACCTAGTGTGGAGATTTTTTGTGGATGGGATGACCTCACACCCAGGGCCCTGCCCCCAGAGCGACACTGAAACACATTTTCATGCCACAGTGGCCCTACCCCAGTAAACTATGCCTCTTTATTGCTAAACACAGCATGCAAAGGAGTCACTGACCATAAAGGCTATTAGATGTTAGCCTTGAACTTCATGCCCATATTTAACTGTTTGTTGATTTCAATACAACTGTGCATGGTGTGTGTGTCCACTGAGCCCTGCTGTGTTTGTAACAGACTGGGCTTAGATTCAGGGTGGATAACAGAGAGTGAACTAAGCCTGCCATGATGTTTCTCTAGAAATGTGCAACGTCTGTACCTTCTGAAATTAATCCTCTTTCCACTTTTTTGTTTTTCCAGATAACTTGTTCAAACCGAAAGAAAGGTACATTTCAGAGAAGGAGATGCACATGCGATCTAAAAGGTACTTGGTTATATTGTGTGAGGTCAAAAAAAGTGGGGGAGGAGGGAGGAGGGATGGCTTGATGGATCCAGGCACTGTCCAGCTGGGCCACTATTTCTAGGTCACGATTAAGCTCTGAGGTCTTCTTGGCCGTGGATTTGAAAAGCTGGCTGGAAGAAGTGAAGTTGTTGAATTGCGCCTCTGAATGCTAATGTCATTCTTGGAAAAATCTTAGGAAAGTGGTGGGTCTTGGATTCTGAACCAGTCCTGTAATTGGTCTCTAAGAGATCCCCAGCCTCGTAGCAGGAATGCTTCTGCACTTTCCCATCGTCGCTCTGGGCAGGTGCTGTTTGTCACTGTGCACCTCCACAGGTAATTTTATGAGGAGGAGAGAAGCTAGGTCTCCTGAGGGCCTTGACGGTGGCAGAGCCTGGAGAAAAGCATCCAGACTTGGAGGCCGATGGTGCATGGGTCCGGCAAAGCCACAGAGGGCCACGAGCCGGCCTTTTTGGCACTGCATCCCCGGCGGGCTTGGCGGCCCTGCTGCCCGCAAACTCTCCCTGTCCTGCTTGGCTGGTTGCTATTCTAGACACCCACTCGTTCTCACCAACACACAAAGGCTGCCATTCTTTCTGAGACCTGGCCTCCCAACCCAAATGTAATAACTTGACAGAGTTTGCCAAGTTCATCCAAGTAAAATGCTATTAGTTTATAATAAAGTATCTAGCACTTGGAGGACCTGTAGCAATTAAACCAAATTGATGGTACAACTTAGAGAAACCATTAAAATAGGAAGAATACATTTCTCCCCACTCCAGGCACAAAATCTCTGCTTTCCCATGATTATATTGTTTCCATGACAATTAGCCAACTTTGATTATCTGTAGGGAACCTCTTTGTAAATAAAAAAGCAAAAGTGAGGAGGAAGGGGACCATCCCATTAATGACCCAATGCGCAGCTTTCTAACTGGTGTTTTTAAAGGGCCACTGGGTTTCAAGACCTGCCGTTTCAGAAGTGCAAAGTTGTGTATACCTCATGCCAAAAGTATTCCTTTTTCAATTTGGTGGAAAATTCAGCCAAATCTTCCCCTCCTGGTCCCTAAGTCGAGAGCTGCTATTATGGAGACTTGAAATTATAATGTAGATCTCAAAGCAGCCTTCGTGGACAGAGTATCACCATATCATTTTACTGAAGAGGAAACTGAGGCTCTGAGAGGACCGATGAGCAGAGTGATGCTGTTCCCCACATCATGGCTTCACTAGCTGGAAGCCAGGTCTCCTCAGATGTGGTCAGTAATGGGACTTCCGCTCTGCTCTGTGGGCTGTGCCCTGGGTGGGCTAAGACCCCGGTTCTCAGACTTCACGCACCCACAGAATCACACTGGAGCTTCCTTTTCTTTTGTATTCTTTGTTATTAGTTATATTATTAAATTACATTTTCATTAAAAAAATTCAAACAGAGGAGAGAGAGCTGAAGTCCCTCATGACTGACTGTCCCTGCTCCTGCCCCACCTCCCAGCCTTGTACTTTCTCCAGAGACACCACAGTTATCTGCATCCTATATATCATTCCAGGCCTTTCTCTCTGCCTAAAAATAGACGTTTATTTGTACATCTATTTACATGTACAAATTAGATAACTATTTAGTATCTAATTAGATAATTATTATTAGTTATCTAATTCTTAACCATAAATGGGATCATGCTATATATAATATTATCTTTCTGTAGCTTGCTTCTTTTACTTTGTGTCTGTGAGGTCTTTTTCTATGTCAGAAGACGTGGATGATTTTCCTCATTGATGCAGAGTGGTCCATTGTACAAATGTGCCATTATTTATTGAGGATGTTAAGAAAATATTGCAGCAGAAGCTCCAGGGCTGAGGTCTAGGAATTTTTGTCCTAAACTCCCCACAAGATCAGATGGTCAAGATCAGGAAGATGTGTGTCTATGGATCCAGAAGGATTTCCACTGTGGAGCTTTGGGACATGTCAGATTGCCTACTGACCCTGGCAGACTTCTCCTGGTCCCTTCTAGAATTGCTCTTTGATTTGGCAATCGTGTGTTCATTTAGATCCTGTCGATGCCCTCAGTGTGCCAGGCACTGTGCCATGTGCAAGCAATTCCCAGGTCACTCTACACTACATGACTGGGGAACAGTGTTGCATGAAGTCAGACAGACCGAGGCTGGACTCCCAGCCCCTCATTCACCAGCCGAGGGACGTCACTGGCCTCCTGACCTCACTGGGGATGGGTTCCTCACTCCCATAACAGCAGGACACTGGACGGTGTCTCTTCCAACTGTCGTGAGGGCTACCCGGGAAAATTCATGTCAGGTGATTAGCCTAGTAAGGAACTCTCTTGCACTGTTGGTGGGAATGTAAATTGGTGCAGCCGCTATGGAGAACAGTATGGAGGTTCCTTAAAAAACTAAAAATAAAACTACCATATGATCCTGCAATCCCACTTCTGAGCATATATTGAGAGAAAACCATAATTCGAAAAGATACATGTACCCCAATGTTCATAGCAGCACTATTCACAGTAGCCAGGATATGGAAGCAACCTCAGTGTCCATTGACAGATGAATGGATAAAGAAGATGTGGTCTACATATACAATGGAGTATTACTCAGCCATAAAAAGAATGAAATAATGCCATTTGTAGCAACATGGATGGACCTAGAGATGATCATACTAAGTGAAGTAGGTCAGACAGAGAAAGACAGATGTCATATGATATCAGTGATATGTGGAATCTAAAAAAACAATGATAGAAATGAACTTATTTGCAAAACAGAAAGACCCACAGACATAGAAAACAAACTTATGGTTACCAAAGGGGAAAGGCAGGAAGGGTAAATTAGGAGTTTGGGATTAACGTGTACACACTATTATATATAAAATAGGTAACCAACAGAGACCTACTATATAGCACAGGGAACTAGAATCAATACTTTGTAATAACCTATAAAGGAAAAGAATCTGCAAAATAATATATATGTATATGTATAACTGAATCACTGCTGTACACCTGAAACTAACATAACATTGTAAATCAGCTGTATTTCAAAAAAATAGATAAAATTTTTTAAAAGGTAAATTCATAAAAAGATTATTAGCCTAGTGCCCTATAACCAAGACAATGTCACCTACTAGTATTGTCATCATCAATACTTGTATTGTTTGTAATTATTATTATTATTATTTTTTTTTTTTTTTTTTTTTTTTTTTTTTTTGCGGTACGCGGGCCTCTCACTGTTGTGGCCTCTCCCGTTGCGGAGCACAGGCTCCGGACGCGCAGGCTCTGGACGCGCAGGCTCAGCAGCCATGGCTCACGGGCCCAGCCGCTCCACGGCATGTGGGATCTTCCCAGACCGGGGCACGAACCCGTGTCCCCTGCATCGGCAGGCGGACTCTCAACCACTGCGCCACCAGGGAAGCCCCTGTAATTATTATTTTAAGAGGGCAACATGTTAAACAAATTTTGTCTGGCTTTCAAACATGAGAGAAAATAAAACAAGAGATGTTAAGCCAAGTGCCACGTGTACAGCACCCCAAAAGCTCAGGCTACAGTGTCTCCTCTGTGTCTGTGGATTCCAGCAGAAATCCTGTGTGGTATCAGTACATAAACAATTTCTGTAGGGAAGTAAGAAGAAAGGGCCCAGAAGAAGGGTCCCTCAGGCCCTGCCTGTATCTTGGAAGCTCCTAATTTTACACCAGGACAAGAACATAATATCAATACATATGCCTGAGAGGTATTTGGAAACAGCTTAATTAGGAATACAGTAGGTAAAGAGGCAAACACACATATATTTTATGTGTGTGTTATTCCAGTACAATTCCTGCTACTTCCATTGATTCGCTGCTCCTTTTCTAAGTCATAGGGAGACAAAAATTGAGTGGCAAAAAAGTATTTGGTAAAAGGTAAGTTTACACTCAGAGTGGCAAAGCGGTAGGTCTAGAATCTCTCATTTTACAAGCAAGTGGTTAATTATCGTAGAAGATGGAGAGACAAGAAAAGTGACTTCTGATTAAACAACCAGCCTCTCCAGCTTTGCCCTGGGTGGGGCTCTGTCTGCTGCGTGGCCCCTGCCTGGGCAGTCCCATCTGGAGATGGTCAGGGGAGCCCCGGGTCTTGGGGCCTCACAGATGCAAGGTGGCCCATATGCAGCTGATCGTCCCTTTGAAATGGAAGAGCCTGCTGACAAGAGAGGACACAGATCCACAGCAGACACACGCTATCTCGCTACCATTCAGAATGTTTTCTGAATCTGTTTCAGAATCTATAATAACTTGCCGGAAGTTAGAAAGAAAAAAGAAGAACAAAAGAAAAGGGTGATCTTACAGAGTAACAGACTCCGGGCCGAAGTCTTCAAAAAGGTAATGGCCCGGCCGCCAGCAGGTGTGACGTGTGTGTGGTGCCCAGATGCTGACTCTGAACTTGACTTCTTTGTCTCTAATTCCCTAGCAATTACTGGACCAGCTCCTTCAAAGGAATGCAGTCTAACCACAGGCTGCCCTGCTGACCCTCTACCTGGACCTGGGATGACTTCAAACGCTGGATAAGCCATTAAACTTAGCATTATCTTCATGACGTGAAACACTTATTTTACTTTTGATTTTTTTTTTCCATAAAGGAAAGCATAGCTTCCTGAATTGTTGACCCAAACAAAGCAGAAACAATAACCCTTGAGGAAATGGATCATCAGACTGCAGGGGGGTAATCAACTCAACTGAACGCACTCGATACAGTCCCTTCATTTTTTTTTTTTTTTTACTTCTGAATTTTATCTTTTGCTTCTGGTTTTTCCCCCTACCATTTCCACTCAGGCAGAAAGGTCTTCTGTGCTCAAGTGGGCTTAGATCCCTGGGAGCTGGGTTTTCTTTTTCATCGAATTTCTAGGACCTAAAATACATCTCTTTCAAAATACCAATCTCAGCTTCTGCCAGTTCTGCAAACTCCAAATTTGGGGATATCACACCGTGTGTTTGAAACCTCTCTGGGTGTGTGTGCCATGTAATACTGAAGGCAGACTTTGGAACTAGGCAGGCGCTCTGCCAGAGGCTGGGGACAAGTGACCTGTTTCTTGGTGACCTGGGGTGATCAGAGCAGCCCTTACTTCTCCCACCCTACTCCCAGGACCTGCCTTCATTTAGCAAAAGAGCCTATTTCCATGGAAGCCCTGAGGGCAGAATTGGCTGGAAAAAGTTGTAGGTAACTTCAGTGTTTTCTGTAAACCCTCCAGCCCCCCTGCCAAAAGAGCTGTGTTGCTGAAAATGGCCTAATGGCTCCAACTCTAACGTTTGTTCCTCCACACAATTACAATGTCCATTATTTATAAATGTGCGTTTGGGGAGTGAAGAGCAATAGTTTTATCAAAAATGGAAATAAATGCAATGATTACAAAACTTAAAGTACTGCTCTATTCCGTGTTCTGTGTTATGAACCAAGCAGCCAATACAGATGGTGCTCAGAGAGAAATGTCACCAAGGTCCAGTGGGGACCTCTGACCGCCTGTGCCACCACCTTCTGACCATCACAGCCCCCAGGTCAGGGACCTTGTTGTGCCCGATGCCTGGGGAGAAGGTTTTTCCCAGAGAGTTGGCCTGAGGGGTGTCGGGATGCTGTTGAGAGCAAGGTTAGGATCCTGAAGTCCCCACATCTCACTAGGAATCTCCCCGGGAATGAGAAGGCAGTTTAGGGGATTAGGCAGGAGCCCTGGTGACACTTCTGTCCCTTTCCCTCCTCCCATGGCTGCATACACCATCCCCTCTTCCTGGAATGCCTTTCCTCTGCGTATCTGCTGGAAAACCATTTGAAAGCTCAGCCTCTGAGTTCTCTCCTGTCACGTCTCCTCTGCCCTGCCCTCAATATGGATGGGCACTTCACTCTGGGTGCACGTGGCATCAGAACCTGTGCAGCGTTGCCCAGCAAGATGATCTGACCGTGCCACCATGAGTGGAGACTCTGGATTCACGTCTTGGCTGTGCTGCTCCCTGGTCTGTGGGTGTAGGCACGGGTATCAGTCTGGACCCCCTCAGGAGAGAGGAACCTTACAGCGACGTGAACAGGGAAGTTTAACGTACATGGTTATAAACCATAACAGAGGATTGGAGTGATGCGGGATTGGCTACTGAGCGGTAAAGAGAGCTCAAAAGAATACAGGTGGGAAGAGCAGGTAAAGGAGCAGTGCCGCCCTGAGGACAGGTACTGCCCAGGCTCCTGGGCGAAGGTCTAGATATCGTTGGAAACTGTCTCCTTGGAGGCACGCTGCTACAGCACCACCTGAGGGAGATGCTGGGGTAGGCAGCTGGCCACCGAGGGCCGCCGGTAGCTTGACCTGCAGGAACTGGGTGGGTGGATGGGGGGTGCACGTTTGCAGGGACCTTGAGCCACTGTCCCTGGTGTGGGAAGCCATGCCCTTCTCCTCCTGCAGTGTCTCTCCCGCTCCCTCTACTGGCAAAGCATGGCAGTGTGCCAGCAGGTAGAGGGGAAACATTGCAAGGGCCTGGATCCATTTTAACAGAGAAGGCAAAAAGGGTGCCTTTGGAGGTGTGGGAGGATAAACTGACTGGTGTGGCCAGTTATTTAACCTTGCCTCAGTTTACTTATCTATCAAACGGAGATAGGTTTGTTATAGGAATGGAATAAGCCAGTGTGAGTTGAGTGCTTCGAAGGGTACCTGGCCCAAAGCAAATAGCCTGAGTGTGTCCTGTCATAGGTACATAGATGTGGAAGTAGAGTGTCCTGATAAACCCCGAGCACAGAGGCAGCCGTTGTTCATTCTCATAACCCCTCAGCTTGGCACTGAGAAGATGCACCAAAAAGACTGTTGAATTTGTAGACATTGCTACAGCAAAAATCAGTTGTACAAACAGGATGCTTTGCAAACGTGTTGTCTCTCAAGCTCTTCTCACTCTTAGAAACAATTTCAGTAGCTTGGTTAGGCTTGCCCTTAAGCTTAATTCGGCTTTTGTGAAATTACTAGGCCTCTTCCGGATTTTTTTTCATCGAATCTGATATTAGTTTAGGGCAGTCTTTCTTAGGTAGCTGTCCTGCCACACCTTTTTCTTATGTTTCTTTAATATCTTCAGAGAGTTTCCAAAGCTTTTCCCTAAACCAATAATTTAAATTCAGGGCCCACCACTTCTAGACAGTTCTGTGACACTTTCTAAAAAGTGGATTTATGTGAGCTAACATCTAAATATCTCAGAATGCCTCGATGGAGCCAGCTTTCAACAATGACCATGAAGGGCTTCCCCCCTCTTTGCAAACCTGATGTCAAGTGTTTAAATCAAAAGAATAAATCAAAGCCCACCTGAGATTAAATGCCACTGAATAATGTATTTCTTAGGATGGTCTTAGCTAAGGTGCCTGAAGTAAGTAGTGGGTAGGAATATACGATGTCTGGCTTGAGCCAGGCTTCCCTCTGGACAGCCAGCTCAGGACAAGGCTGCAAATTAAAGTTTTGGTTTCTGCTCAACTGATTTCTTCTCTATTATTGTAGTTGTTGTTTTTTTGTTTTTGAATGCTGATGAGTGAATTTCAGGTATCCAGCATTTCTTTTCTGTTGTAATGAGGTTGTAACAGAAATATAATAATGTTATAATAAATACGGAAGTAAAGGTTTGAATCATAATAGCTGTCCCTATAGCTCTGTCAGGAATTGATCACCCATGTGCTGGATTCTCTTATTAAAATCAGACTTCGGGAAAGACGGGGGTTTTGAAATTCTAAGTAGAATTTATCATTGTAACTTCAATAATCAAATTCTGTCCTAGAGCTGATTTCTTTACCACTAAGTTTGTTTGGGTTCTGGCATGGAGCAATCCTTCAATGATAATGCAAGTAGCAGGACTTAAAGTTTTGTAGCTGGTATTTGTGAGCTCGGACCAGGCAACATTTGGAATCATTTGAGATGGACAGACCAGAGGGTCCCAGCACCAGCCTGCCTTGCTGTGGTCTCCATGACTTCACATCGAAGGAGAAATGCCTATTTTGGTGACTTGTCCTCTCTGCCAGCTGGTAATGGAATAATGGAAAAACAATTGTCTGGGTTTTTTTTAGCCAGTGTCCATTGCCAATCCAACTTCCTGGAAGCTGTGTGCTCCCTGGGTGAGTCAGCAAATGCTTGCTCAGATGAAACAAGGCTCATTGAAAGAACTATTTGTGAAACAACCAATTGTTGAAGAGTGTTTGAAAATCCTATTCCCTCAGAAGTCCTCCCACGTCAGCACTTGTCGGTATAAAAGTTGCAGGCCATGGACCTGGTCTCCAACCATATCAAGTGGCCAACAGTCTGAGCATGAGGCAGATCAGATGCAGAACAAGAGGAAGGGGATGTACGGCCACCTCACCCCACTGGAGGGTCTCTGACAGCAGGGACAGGCGGGTTCTGCGTTAAGGAAGTAAGAGCGTGATGGCAAAAACAAAAAGGATCCACTGTGGGTTTGTGTGAGAGTGTGGGCATGTGCATTAAAAGCAAAGGAAATGATCTGTGAAGTGATTAAAATGAGTCTATCAGCAGACGGTTCTCCGTTACAGAGTTCATTGTATTTGTACTTTCATCAATACTTGATAATGACCCATGAACGTCTAGCTAAATAGAAACCTTTTGGAATCGGCTGTCCCAGAGTTGAACGAGCCACCCCAAGGGCTGAAACACTTTGGAAGTCGCTCCAGCCTCCTCTGTCCCCCGTGGACACGATGTCCCCCACTTCTCTGGAGAGCAGGCTGTCAGAAACTTCCCTGAGAATCCACGGCCCGTCTCCCCACCGTCGGGCTGCTGGTCTGGGAGAGGCGGGCTCCTCCAAGCAGATGTTTTCTCCACATGGAGCATAGTGACGATATTGGCACGTTGCCCCCCAAATGGAGGGTTTCTTTCAAGTCCGTCGGCTGCCTCAGGCAGAGTTCTGATGCTGGGACCCCAAGAGACTGTCTGAGGTAGTTGTCTGGGGTGTGCGTAGGGGGGCAGGCATTGAAATCCTTCCCCTTTCTCTTGCTTCTCTAAGAAGGTTTTCACATCCGCTTCAGGGCTGCTGGTGTTACCTGCCAGGCTGCAGCTGGAAACGTGACTTCAAGCAGTGGTCTTTCTCTCAGATCTTCACACATCAGGACCTTGACAAAGGGGTCGGGGGTGGGGAGACTTGCCTTGCCTCTAGGATCTTCAAAAAGGCTGGGTTGTTCTTATCAAAGCTTAAAAGGGAAAAGAAAGAAGTTTTGGGGTCTAACTTGCAGCTGGGGAAAAAAAATTAAGAATTTCTTTCAATCTTTTGGATGAGACAACGCCAAGCGTGAAAGACATAGGAAAAATGTCCTGTGGATGACTTTCAGAGCATCCTCCCTTTGTTCAAATAGCTGAACTTTGCTGACATGCCTGAAATGGGGCAACAGCTGTAACTGACATCAGAGGAAAGATATTACAACCGTTACCCATGTTAACTGCATACGACGTGTAATATCTTTTCATCAGAGCCGATGGGGCCTCCTGCCTTACTTGCCCACTGATGTCAGCAAGAGGGAAATTATAAATCTTTTCACTGCTGCCTATTTATAAAGAAATAAACCCACACTGTGTGTCAAATCCACTGTGGTTCCTAGTGACTGTTGTTATTACACGGATACTGAAGGAATTAGTGATGATGATCCACTTAACGGTTATGTGTTGCCAAATGTGTGCTTACCATTAAAAGCTATTGAGCTCACATACAGAATTTTTGTGTTTGTTTTTGTTTAAAAATATACCTGGAGGCTGGTTAGGCCAGATTTAATTCTTATATGCTGACATAATTATAATTCCAAGTCTTGCTCTCTCAGTTGAAACGTTTATTAAATCAAAATGACAAAATAATCCAGGCTATTTTTCTGGGTTTTTGGTAGCCCGTGACATTTCATTAGCAAGGCTAAGCCTACGTCTCTGTGATGGATAAGAAAGATTTGTGCATGGATTAAACTGGGGTGTGTAGACATCAATATTTCTAGATGGTGAAATTGATTCTAATTGGTGATATATGCTTTTGCGGAATTTGTTCCAGATTGGGGTGTTTCAACCCTAATTCTCAATTAGCAGTCGAGCAAGATTCCTCTACCTCCCAGCCCCGCCCCACACGAAATGGTCTTGGATTGGTCGACAGTGAGCATCCTCTGAACAGAAAAGAGGAGAGCTTGAACAGAAAACTGCTGAACCCAGGATCCCATCCAAGTGTTTCTACAAATGATAGCTTAGAATTTTTTTTTTTCTTGAGTGTTAGCCACATGTCACACAGGGAGACATTTTCCCTCTATCCGTCTTAGGTTCTCAGGGCTCGGTAACAAAAAACAGACTAACAAGACCAAGACAAACAAGTTTATTAACATGTAGTCTCATACACACATGGGAGGAACTCAGGGATGAGTAAAACAGAGTCTCAGATCTGCTTTCAGGTCCTCAGATAGCAATGGACCCATTACTGACTGAATGTTTGTAGCCCCACAAACTCACTTTGTGAAGCCTTCACTCCCTGTGGCTGTATTTGGAGATGGAGCATCTATAGCAATAACTACAGCTAAGTGAGGTCACGAGGGTGGGGCCCTGATCCGGCAGGACTAGTGTCCTTATAAGAATAGATGGCAGAGGGTTGGCACTCTGTGTCTCCGAGGGCACAAGGAAGAGGTCGTGTGAGTACACAACAAGAGAGCGGCCACCTGCAAGCCAAGGGAAGAGAACTTGAAGTGAAACATACCTTGTCGGCACCTTGATCTTGGACTTCTCAGCCTCCAGAAATGTGACAGATGTACATTAGAAAAGCCCCTCAGTATGTGGTATTTCATATGGCAGCCCAAGTAGACTAAGACACAGGACACTTGCTGTCCTCTGCATCCACGCTGTTCCTTGCCTGTTCTACCGGCATCTGCTACCCAAGTCCATAGCAGGTGAGCTCTCTGAGCTTGAGCCGCGGGTTTGCCTCTTGGTGGGTGTTAAGCCAATAGGCACAACCAAGCCAAAGACTGGGAGAAGGAAGGATTTATTATTATTTGCAGCAAGTAAGGAGAACACTGGGGATCCTTCCTAAAGCAGAGTCTCCCAGAGCAGCAAAATTGGGGAAGTTTTAAGCTAAAGGTACATGCATATTCATGAGGGGGCTTGAGCAGAGGAACATTCAGCCTAGAATTGGGGCAAAGGTCCACAGGGTCCAAGCTTTAGTTGATTGAAGTCAGGAGGGTCAACATCATCATTCCGTCCTGGGGGCCTTTGTTCCCACAGAACTCAAAGATATATTGTCCTGTATATCCCTTGAGGAGGCACAAGGACTCTGTTTTATCACTGCAGTCTTATTTGGCTGACTTTTCTCTGTCCTGTTCAAGGGCAAGCCTTGCGGCCAGGCTGAGATCACAAAATGGCTTAGGCTAAAATGAGTTCTTTTATGTCAAGAAAGCCATTCCTGGTTCTCTTTCTCCGGGGACCCCTAACCTACCTGCTTACAAGGTAACTCCCCTAGACCCCCAGTCCCTGTGCTCTGCATCCCTTGTCTACAAGGGCACTTTGCTCTCACTGGCATAACTCCCTTGCTAGTTTGCCAACCAGTACCATTAGCTTCCCTGTCTACCCACGGAGCATACAGGCACTTCGCAACACCTTCCTGCATGCCCCACGGAAAGGTCTGGAAACACGCTGGAGAAACAAAGCCCTTCTTCTGTCCAAACTAGAGGAAGTGGATTTCTCCTCTAAGTCATATTCTAGATTTCCTCTGCCTCTGACATATAGATAGATAATCTCCAAGATCCAGTCTCTTAGGTGGAGTCCTTGCCACGCTAATGAAACCCAAGGAATTCTGAAAATTACCTGCTCCTCCCCCACAGAGCTTGGCTTTCAAGATTGTTGTTGTGTCATGAAAGATATTGAGAGAGTGGGTTTCAGGGCTCAAGTTGCTCCAGGGTCTCTTTGTTTTCTGAGTTATCGCCATTCCTTTCTTTCCTGGAGGGAAAAAGTCTCAAGGCTAATGAACAGACACATTGACAAATCATGCACATTTCACATGGGCGGGTAGGTGGGTAGGCTTCTGACTGGACTGGCTTCCTTTTAATAGGAGATGGAGTGGTGGTCTGTGTGTGCATGTGTGTGGGCTAGGGGGCGGGGATAGTTTCTAAGTCAGATAAGAATGGACTGTTATGGTGTTAAAATCACTCTTAAAAATCCCTAGGTGCTATCTGGAAGGCAGACTAACTTCTCTCCATGTTCTGAAACAGATGGATTGAGCACCAGCTAAAGAAACCAGCACGTTTAGGGGACGTGATACACACAAAAAGTTGCTTTTAAAATTACTAGAGGGGGCTTCCCTGGTGGCGCAGTGGTTGAGAATCTGCCTGCCAATGCAGGGGACACGGGTTCGAGCCCTGGTCTGGGAAGATCCCACATGCTGCGGAGCAAATAAGCCCATGCGCCACGAGTACTGAGCCTGCACTCTAGAGCCCACGAGCCACAAATACTGAGCCCGCGTGCCACAAAAAAAAACTAGAGGGCTTCCCTGGTGGCGCAGTGGTTGAGAATCTGCCTGCCAATGCCGGGGACACGGGTTCGAGCCCTGGTCTGGGAAGATTCCACATGCCGTGGAGCAACTGGGCCCAAGAGCCACAACTACCTGCTGAGCCTGCTGCACGTCTGGAGCTTGTGCTCCACAACAAGAGAGGCACAACAGTGAGAGGCCCGCGCACTGCGATGAAGAGTGGCCCCCGCTTGCCGCAACTAGAGAAAGCCCACACACAGAAACGAAGACCCAACACAGCCAAAAATTAAAAAAATAAATAAGTAAAATTTAAAAAAAAACTACTAGAATCACACTCAGCACAGTGAGGGGAGACCAGAGATTCCTACCTCCCACCTGGTCCTCCAGCAGGGCAGAGGCCTGGGGCATCATCCCTTGCTGTTTAAATTGTTCCCCCTTCCTCCCCTGAGCTGGCCTCTGAATTAAGAAAAGCGAGTGTGGTGTGACCCCTGGAATAATCTCCATTTTACATGAGGAAATAGAGTAAGCGAGGGAGGACGGTGTAAGTGGCCCAGGTAATTTCATGTGGGTGGGTTGGGCTGAGACCTGAACCACGCCAACTTCCCTCCAGAATGTTCGAGCTCTTCATGCTGACACCATGCTGCACGTGTGCACATGTGTCTAAGAATGAAAGGTGCAGACGTACTTTGGCATTTCACTAACATTTTAAGTAACATTACTGACAATGAAGAGACCAGGAGGAATAGCTTATCCTTGACGATTTTAGGGTCCCTGGCTGGGCTGGAAAATTAAACTGACAAAGACAGATTAATAGGAGAAAACAAATTTATTTCAGTTTTCCATGCCATGGGACCTTCATTAGGAAATGAACACTTGGGAGTACCTTCAAGATGACGGAGGGGTAAGAAGTGGAGATCACCTTCCTCCCCACGGATACATCAGAAATACATCTACATGTGGAACAACTCCTACAGAACACCTACTGAACGCTGGCAGAAGACCTCAGATGTCCCATAAGGCAAGAAACTCCACATGTACCTGGGTAGGGCAAAAGAAAAAAGAAAAAACACAGACAAAAGAATAGGTACGGGACCTGCACCTCTGGGAGGGAGTTGTGAAGGAGGAAAAGTTTCCACGCACTAGGAAGCCCCTTTGCGGGCGGAGACAGGGTGGCATGGGGGGAAACTTTGGAGCCACGGAGGAGAGCACAGCAACAGGGGTGTGGAGGACAAAGCAGAGAGATTCCCGCACAGAGGATCGGTGCCAACCAGCACTCACCAGCCCCAGAGGCTTGTCTGCTCACCCGCCAGGGCGGGCAGGGACTGGGAGCTGAGGCTCGGGCTTCGGAGGTCGGACCCCAGGGAGAGGACTGGGGTTGGCGTCTTGAACACAACCTGAAGGGGACTAGTGCGCCATGGCTAGCTGGGAGGGAGACTGGGAGAGTCTGGACCTGACGAAGAGGCAAGAGACCATTGTTTCGGGGTGCACAAGGAGAGGGGATTCAGAGTGCTGCTTAAAGGAGCTCCAGAGACGGGCGCGAGCCGCGGCTATCAGCGTGGACCCCAGAGACGGGCATAAGATGCTAAGGCCACTGCTGCAGCCACGAAGAAGCCTGTGTGCGAGCACAGGTCACTCTCCACACCTCCCCTCCTGGGAGGCTGTGCAGCCCACCACTGCCAGGGTCCCGTGATCCAGGGACAACTTCCCCAGGAGAATGCTTGGCGCGCCTCAGACTGGTGCAATGTCAAGCCAGCCTCTGCCACTGCAGGCTCACCCCGCATCTGTACCCCTCCCTCCCCCCTGCCTGAGTGAGCTAGAGCCCCTGAATAAGCTACTCCTTTAACCCCATCCTGTCTGAGTGAAGAACAGACACCCTCAGGCAACCTACATGCAGAGGCGGGTTCAAATCCAAAGCTGAACTCCGGGAGCTGTGCAAGCAAAGAAGAGAAAGGGAAATCTCTCCCAGCAGCCTCAGGAGCAGCGGATTAAATCTCCACAGTCAACTTGATGCACCCTGCATCTGTGGAACACCTGAATAGATAACAAATCATCCCAAAACTGAGGCGGTGGACTTTGGGAGCAACTGTAGACTTGGGGTTTAGCTTCTGCGTCTAATTTGTTTCTGTTTTATGTTTATCTTAGTTTAGTATTTAGAGTTTATTATCATTGGTAGATTTGTTTATGGATTTGGTTGCTCTCTTCCTTTTTTTTATATATAGATATATATATTTTTTTTTTCCTTTTTCTCTTTTTGTGAGTATGTATGTGTATCCTTCTTTGTGTGATTTTGTCTGTATAGCTTTTTTTTTTTTTTTTTCTTTTTTTGCGGTACAAGGGGCTCTCACTGTTATGGCCTCTCCCGTTGCAGAGCACAGGCTCTGGACGCGCAGGCTCAGCGGCCATGGTCCACGGGCCCAGCCGCTCCATGGCATGTGGGATCATCCCGGACCAGGGCATGAACCCGTGTCCCCTGCATCAATAGGCGGACTCTCAACCACTGTGCCACCAGGGAATCCCCATATAGCTTTGTTTTTACCATTTGTCCTATGGCTCTGTCTGTCTGTTGTTTTTTTTTTTTTTAAGTATAGTTTTTAGCAATTGATATCATTGGTGGATTTGTTTTTTGGTTTGCTTGCTCCCTTCTTTCTTTCTTTCTTTTTCTAAATTTCTAATAATTTTTAATTTTGTATTTTAATAACATTATTTTATTTTAATTTTTTCTTTCTTTCTTTCTTTCTTTCTTTCTTTCTCCCTTTTCTTCTAAGCCGTGTGGCCGACAGGGTCTTGGTGCTCTGGCCAGGTGTCAGGCCTGTGCCTCTGAGATGGGAGAACTGAGTTCAGGACATTGGTCCACCAGAAACCTCCCGACTCCACGTAATATCAAACAGCGAAAGCTCTCCCAGAGATTTCCATCTCAGTGCTAAGACCCAGCTCCACTCAACAATCAGCAAGCTACAGTGCTGCACACCCTATGCCAAACTAGTAAGACAGGAACACAACCACACCCATTAGCAGAAAGGCTGCCTAAAATCATAATAAGATCACAGACACCCCAAAACACACCACCAGACGCATTCCTGCCCACCAGAAAGACAAGATCCAGCCTCAACCACCAGAACACAGGCAACAGTCCCCTCCACCAGGAAGCCTACACAACCCACTGAACCAAACCTAGCCACTGGGGGCAGACACCAAAAACAACGGGAGCTACGAACCTACAGCCAGCGAAAAGGAGACCCTAAACACAGTAAGTTAAACCAAATGAAAAGACAGAGAAACACACAGCAGATCAAAGAGCAAGGTAAAAACCCAACAGACCAAACAAATGAAGAGGAAATAGGCAGTCTACCTGAAAAAGAATTCAGAGTAATGATAGTAAAGATGATCCAAAATCTTGGAAATAGAATGGAGAAAATACAAGAAACATTTAACAAGGAACCAGAAGAACTAAAGGGCAAAGAAAAAATGATGAACAACACAATAAATGAAAATTAAAAATTCTCTAGAAGGAATCAAGAGCAGAATAACTGAGACAGAGAAATGGATAAGTGACCTGGAAGATAAAATAGTGGAAATAACTACCACAGAGCACAATAAAGAAAAAAGAATGAAAAGAATTGAGGACAGTTTCAGAGACCTCTGGGACAACATTAAATGCACCAACATTTGAATTATAGGGGTCCCAGAAGAAGAGAAAAGGAAAGGGACTGAGGAAATATTTGAAGAGATTATAGTTGAAAACTTCCCTAATATGGGAAAGGAAATAGTTAATCAAGTCCAGAAGGCACAGAGAGACCCATACAGGATAAATCCAAGCAAAACAGGCCAAGACAAATATTAATCAAACTAACAAATATTAAATGCAAAGAAAAATATTAAAAGCAGCAAGGGAAAAACAACAAATGACATACAAGGGAATCCCCATAAGGCTAACAGCTAATCTTTCAGCAGAAACTCTGCAAGCCGGAAGGGAGTGGCAGGACATATTTAAAGTGATGAAAGGGTAAAACCTACAACCAAGATTACTCTACCCAGCAAGGATCTCATTCACGTTCAACAAAGAAATTAAAATCTTTACAGACAAGCAAAAGCTAAGAGAATACAGCACCACCAAACCAGCTTTACAACAAAGGCTAAAGGAACTTCTCTAGTCAGGAAACACAAGAAAAGGAAAAGACGTACAATAACAAACCCAAAACAATTTTTAAAAATGGTAATAGGAACATACATATTGATAACTAGCTTAAATGTAAATGGATTAAATGCTCCAACCAAAAGACGTAGACTGGCTGAATGGATATGAAAACAAGATGCATATATATGCTGTCTACAAGAGACCCACTTCAGACCTAGGGACACAAACAGACTGAAAGTGAGGGGATGGGAAAAGATACTCCATGCAAATTGGAAATCAAAAGAAAACTGGAGTAGCAATTCTCATATCAGACAAAATAGACTTTAAAATAAACACTATTACAAAAGACAAAGAAGGACACTACATAATGATCAAGGCAGGAATCCAAAAAGACATAACAATTGTAAATATTTATGTACCCAACATAGGAGCACCTCAGTACATAAGGCAAATAATAACAGCCATAAAAGGGGAAATCGACAGTAACACAATCATAGTAGGGGACTTTAACACTCCACTCTCACCAATGGACAGATCATCCAAAATGAAAATAAATAAGGAAACACAAGCTTTAAATGCTCCACTAAACAAGATGGAATGAATTGATATATAGGACATTGCATCCAAAAACAACAGAATACACTTTCTTCCCAAGTGCTCATGGAACATTCTCCAGGATAGATCATATCTTGGGTCACAAATCAAGCCTTGGTAAATTTAAGAAATTTGAAATAGTATCAAGTGTCTTTTCCAACCACAATGCTATGAAACTATATATCAATTACAGGAAAAAATCTGTAAAAAATACAAACACATGGAGGTAAACAGTACACTACTAAATAACGAAGAGATCACTGAAGAAATCAAAGAGGAAAAAAAATACCTAGAAACAAATGACAATGAAAACATGATGTTCCAAAACCTATAGGATGCATCAAAAGCAGTTCTAAGAGGGAAGTTTATAATCCCTCTTACAAGTTGTATAAGATGTTGTATAATCCTACCTCAAGAAACAAGAAACACCTCAAATAAACAACCTAACCTTACACCTAAAGCAATTAGAGAAAGAAGAACAAAAGAACCCCAAAGTTAGCAGAAGGAAAGAAATCATAAAGATCAGAACAGAAATAAATGAAAGAAACAAACAAATAGCAAAGATCCATAAAACTGAAAGCTGGTTTTTTGAGAAGATAAACAAAATTGATAAACCATTAGCCATCAAGGAAAAAAGGGAGAAGACTCCAATCAATAGAATTAGAAATGAAAAAAGGAGAAGTAACGGGCTTCCCTGGTGGTGCAGTGGTTAAGAATCACCTGCCAATGCAGGCAGGGTACACGGGTTCGAGCCCTGGTCCAGGAAGATCCCACATGCCGCGGAGCAGCTAAGCCTGTGCACCACAACTACCGAGCCTGTGCTCTAGAACCCACATGCCACAGCTATTGAGCCCGTGTGCCTAGAGCCCGTGCTCCACAAGAGACACCACCGCTATGAGAAACCTGCGCACTGCAACAAAAAGTAGCCCCCGCTCGCCACAACTAGAGAAAGCCTGTGCACAACAACGAAGACCTGACACAGCGAGAAGTAATAAATTAATAAAATAAATAAATTTTTTTTAAAAAAGAAAGAAAAAGGAGAAGTAACAACTGACACTGCAGAAATAAAAAGGATCATGAGAGATTATTACAAGCAATTATATGTCAATAAAATAGACAACCAGGAAGAAATGGACAAATTCTTAGAAAAGCACAAACTTCTCAGACTAAACCAGGAAGAAATAGAAAGTATAAACAGACCACTCACAAGCACTGAAATTGAGACTGTGATTAAAAATCTTCCAACAAACAAAAGCCCAGGACCAGATGGCTTCACAGGTGAATGCTATCAAATATTTAGAGAAGAGCTAACACCATTCCTTCTCAAACTCTTCCAAAATATAGCAGAGGGAGGAAGACTCCCAACCTCATTCTACGAGGCCAACATCACCCAGATACCAAAACCAGACAAAGATGTCACAAAGAAAGAAAACTACAGGCCAATATCACTGATGAACAGAGATGCAAAAATCCTCAACAAAATACTAGCAAGCAGAATCCAAAAGTACGTTAAAAGGATCATACACCATGATCAAGTTGGGTTTATCCCAGGAATGCAAGGATTCTTCAATATATGCAAATCAACCAATGTGATACACCGTATCAACAAATTGAAGGAGAAAAGCCATTTGGTCACCTCAATAGAAACAGACAAAGCTTTCAACAAAATTCAATGCCCATTTATGAGAAAAACCCTCCAGAAGCTAGGCATAGAGGGAACTTACCTCCACATAATAAAGGCCATATATGACAAACCCACAGCCAACATCATTCTCAATGGTGAAAAATTGAAACTATTTCCTCTAAGATCAGGAAGAAGACACGGTTGTCCACTCTCACCACTATTATTCAACATAGTTATGGAAGTTTTAGCCACAGCAATCAGAGAAAAAAAAGAAAGAAATGGAATGCAAATTGGAACAGAAGAAGTAAAGCTGTCACTGTTTGCAGATGACATGATACTATACATAGAGAATCCTAAAGACTCTTCCAGAAAACTACCAGAGCTAATCAATGAATTTGGTAAAGTAGCAGGATACAAAATTATTGCACAGAAATCTCTTTCATTACTATACACCAATGATGAAAAATCTGAAAGAGAAATTAAGGAAACATTCCCATTTACCACAGCAACAAAAACAATAAAATTCCTAGGAATAAACCTATCTGAGGAGACAAAAGGCCTGTATGCGGAAAACTATAAGATGCTGATGAAAGAAATTAAAGATGATGCAAACAGATGGAGAGATATACCATGTTCTTGGGTTGGAAGAATCAATATTGTGAAAATGACTATACTACCCAAAGCAATCTACAGATTCAGTGCAATCCATATCAAACTACCAATGGCATTTTTCACAGAACTAGAACAAAAAACTTCACAATTTGTATGGAAACACAAAAGATCCCAAATAGCCAAAGCAATCTTGAGAAAGAAAAACGGAGCTAGAGGAATCAGGCTCCCAGACTTCAGACTGTACTATAAAGTTACAGTAATCAAGACAGTATGGTCCTGGCACAAAAACAGAAATATAGATCAATGGAACAGGATAGAAAGCCCAGAGATAAACCCACACATATATGGTCACCTTATTTTTAATAAAGGAGGCAAAAATATACAATGGAGAAAAGACAGCCTCTTAAATAAGTGGTGCTTGGAAAACTGGACAGCTACATGTAAAAGAATGAAATTAGAACATTCCCTAACACCATACACAAAAATAAACTCAAAATGGATTAAAGACCTAAATGTAAGGCCAGACACCATAAAACTCTTAGAGGACAACATAGGCAGAACACTCTATGACATAAATCAGAGCAAGATCCTTTCTGACCCACCTCCTAGAGAAATGGAAATAAAAATGAAAATAAATAAATAGGACCTAATGAAACTTAGAAGCTTTTGCACAGCAAAGGAAACCACAAATGACAAAAAGACAGCCCTCTGAATGGGAGTAAATATTTGCAAATGAAGCAACTGACAAAGGATTAATCTCCAAAATTTACAAGCAGCTCATGCAGCTCAATATCAAAAAAACGAACAACCCAATCCAAAAATGGGCAGGCGACCTAAATAGACATTTCTCCAAAGAAGATATACAGATCGCCAACAAACACATGAAAAGATGCTCAACATCACTAATCATTAGAGAAATGCAAATCAAAACTGCGATGAGATATCATCTCACACTGGTCAAAATGGCCATCACCAAAAAATCTACAAACAGTAAATGCTGGAGAGGGTGTGGAGAAAAGGGAACCCTCTTGCACTCTTGGTGGGAATGTAAATTGATATAGCCACTATGGAGAACAGTATGGAGGTTTCTTAAAAAACTAAAAATAGAACTACCATACAACCCAGCAATCCCACTAGTGGGCATATACCCTGAGAAAACCGTAATTCAAAAAGATTCATGTACCAAAATGTTCATTGCAACTCTATGTACAATAGCCAGGACATGGAAGCAACCTAAGTGTCTGTCAACAGATGAATGGATAAAGAAGATGTGGTACATATATAGAATGGAATATTACTCAGACATAAAAAGAAACGAAATTCAGTTTTTTTGTAGTGAGGTGGATGGACCTAGAGTCTGTCATACAGAGTGAAGTAAGTCAGAAAGAGAAAGACAAATACCATATGCTAACACATATATATGGAATCTAAGGAAAAACAAAATGGTCACGAAGAACCTAGGGGCAAGACGGGAATAAAGACACAGACCCACTAGAGAATGGACTTGAGGATATGGGGAGGGGGAAGGGTAAGCTGGGATAAAGTGAGAGAGTGGCATGGACATATATACACTACCAAACATAAAATAGATAGCTAGTGGGAAGCAGCCGCATAGCACAGGGAGATCAGCTCGGTGCTTTGTGACCACCTAGAGGGGTGGGATAGGGAGGGTGGGAGGGAGGGAGATGCAAGAGGGAAGAGATATGGGAACATATGTATATGTATAACTGATTCACTTTGTTATAAAGCAGAAACTAACACACCATTGTAAAGCAATTATACTCCAATAAAGATGTTAAAAAAAACCAAAAACAAAAACAAACAGAGTCATATGCCACAATGTTCATTGCAGCTCTATTTACAATAGCCAGGACATGGAAGCAACCAAAGTGTCCATCGACAGATGAATGGATAAAGAAGATGTGGCACATATATACAATGGAATATTACTCAGTCATAAAAAGAAATGAAAATGAGTTATTTGTAGTGAGGTGGTTGGACCTAGAGTCTGTCATACAGAGTGAAGTAAGTCAGAAAGAGAAAAACAAGTACCGTATCTAATGCATATATATGGAATGTAAAAAAACAAATAAACAAACAAAATGGTTCTGAAGAACCAAGGGGCTGAAGAAGAATAAAGACACAGATGTAGAGAATGGACTTGAGGGCACGGGGCGGGGGAAGGGTAAGCTGGAATGAAGTGAGAGAGAGGCATGGACACATATACACTACCAAACGTAAAATAGATAGCTAGTGGGAAGCAGCTACATAGCACAGGGAGATCAGCTCGGTGCTTTGTGACCACCTAGAGGGGTGGGATAGGGAGGGTGAGAGGGAGATGCAAGAGGGAGGAGATGTGGGGACACATGTATATGTATAACTGATTCACTTTGTTATAAAGCAGAAACTGACACACCATTGTAAAGCAATTACACTCCAATAAAGATGTTAAAAAAAAAGGAACAATTGATGAAATGGTTAACCCTGAGCCTTTTATTAACTTTGATGAAGAGTGAAAGTCATGGGAAAACGTCATAGGACAGAGGGTCTGAGCTAAGCTGTGGGAAGCTGTGGGGAACTTGGTGAGGCCTGTTCATTCAGATTCCCCTCGGTGTCCATCTCTGAGATAAGGATGCTCCTTTCCTCTGGGTACAGAGAGGGCATCTCTCACATGAGGTTCTTATGACTGCTTCAGGGAGGAAGTACCTGCACCAGCCATTGCTCAAATTCTTTCCACTTAAAATATTCAGTGTGCCATAGGGATAGCACGTTCTGAACTCCTGCAGACTTTAATTATGGTATAAGATTCCTCATAGCTTCAGGGAAATAGAATTAGAAAATATTTGCCTTGGAAATTTGCATCCTTATCAATGAGATGTTAGGTGTGGCCAAGTAAGGAAGAATTAAGTAGGTTTCTCATGACCTGGGAAAAATGTGATGTTTCAGACAGACTGAAAGCACCCCGGGGGCGGGGGTATGTCTTGCTTCTCCTCCCCAGTACCTGAAAGAGAGCTGGGCACCCATGGGTGTTAGGATGTTCTCATTTCAAAGTTATCAGCCATCTGGGCTTACTTTTTTCCATTACATCTGGACCAGCTGTTCCTCCCTTTTCTTCCTTCGGTGTCTTGCTCCATCTGGGAAAGTGAACACTGCACGAAGTCTCTCTTCAAAGGCGAAGGTAATAGGACAGACAGACACTTTTCAAGTTCTAAACAGAAATTGCCAAGTTTAAATCACATTCTGAGAAGTGAGAAAGACTTCCTACATATACACGTAGAAAAGTGACATTCACATGCCCTGGCTTGATTCTTCAAAGCCGACGTTTTGGCATTGGCAGCGCTCAGAGCCGTGAGTGACGTGCACGATGGGTAAGGAAGTGAGGAGGTACCATCAGCACGGTCTTGACCAGAAGTGGAAACAAACTTCTGGATTCTGAGACCTCCAGCTTACATCAGTGAAGGAACTTAATTCTCAATAAAAAGTGACAGCAACCTTTCATCAAATATAGGTCACAAGTGCACTGTTACAAAGATGTGAGATTCAAGGTTTATAACTTTCCCTTCTTTCTATAGAAATACATATTTCCCTAAATCCATATATTATTAATAACCCATAAAATATTAACTTCACCTAAAAATGCATTATTAACAACATAATCTGTGCAATACACACATTGGTTTTCTCCAGACACTTTATTTAGAAAACCCAAGCTCCCTTTTTCCTGATGTTGGTGAAAGAGACCATTCTACAGCTGTTGATTTGTAATGATTCATGAACTTGTAGTCAAGGAGTCAAGACAGAATCAATAATTCTGTCAAAAACGCAAGATGTCAAACCAAAGACTGCTCCCCAAAGTGGAGAAAGCAGAGGGCACTGTGGGAGTAGTGTCTTTAGAAATGCACTACGTGGTTTCTGGTTTGGGTTTTGTTTTCTGCGGCCACTTTTAAACATAGGATCTAAGGTCCTGGAGCCACCATGAGTCCCACCACGGGGAGGCTATTGTTGTCTTCCATGTATGTGCACAAAGACATCGTGAAAAGATCAGTAGTAACAGTCGACCCATTGCCTTGAGCGTGTGGACCATTTTCCACTTTAAAACAATGAGCTGGCTTTGCGGACATCGCCGCGCGTGATCAACTCTGTATGAATTTTCAGGAATGGTCACTGTTAGAAGATGTGCATCATAATCCAAATCTCTGAAGGGAAAGAAGGAAGCTGTTGCCTTCCAGATTCACTTGCTCCTCTTGTGGGGCTCCCAGGATCTGGAGAAATCTCATTCCCACTGCCTCTGAGCACGTCGCCCTGGGAAGGGCAGCTCCCACATATGGTTTGAACTCAATTAGCCAGATCCTCTGAGAGGCACCACGGTATCGCTGAGGACATGACTTCTTGAATTCTCATTTGCAGCCTCGCAAATACTGTTCAGAAGTCATTAGACCAGAGAGAGTTTTCATGACCCTTCATTCGAATCAACAGCCAACACTCACTGATCGAGTGCCTCCTTGGGGTACCATGGGGGTAAACCAGAGGGAGTGCAGGGCGGAAAACCAAAGTGGCTGGAAGAAACCATATAGGTACATAATGTATAAGCATGTGGAAGGCAAAACCTCTCAGATGAAGGCCAAGGAAGAAGCATTTCTAGAAATGTTGAGCTGTAGTAAAAAAAAAAAAAAAAAAAAGATTTGATTGTACAAAATGAGAAACTGTTGAATGTCAAAAGACACTGTCAGCAAAATATAAACGGTGAATAGCAAAGTGGGACAAATTGGAGCTACATGACAAAGGGTAATAGCCTTTACGAAGGCTTCATGCAGGTCAATGAAGAAAAAAACACTCGAATAGAAATACGATGAAAGGACACCGACAGGCCCTTTACAGAAGAAAGGGAAACGGTCAGGAAACTCGCACAAATGCTAAACATCACGAGTATTCGAAGAAATGCCATTAAAACTGTTAGCTGAAAACTGGGTTTACCTCTTGTTGGGTGTCGAGCCAAAAGACACAACCACGATTAGGAGAAGGAAGGATTTCTTACTGGCAGCAAGTAAGGAGAACACTGGGGGTCTTTCCCAAAGCAGTGTCTCCCCCAAACAGCAAACTGGGGAACTTTTAAGCTAAGGGTACGTGCATGTTCATGAAGGGGCTTGAGCAGTGGAGAATTCAGCCTAGAATTGGGGCGAAGGTTATCAGAGTCCAATCTTTGGTTGATTGAAGTCTGGAGGGTCAGCATCATCATTCGTCCTCCCCCTGAGTGGGGGCCTGAGCTCCTGCAGAACTCAGAGACTGCATCAGATGTCATGTACCTCCCTTGAGGAGGAGCTAGGACTGTTTTATCTCTGACCTCTTGTTTCTTGACTGCTTTTCCTTTGTTCCTGCATTCCCTGACTTCCCTTGAGATCATTGATTACCTCGAGCTGTTCAAGGGCAAGCACTGTGGCCAGGCTTAGATCACAAAGCAGCTTAGGCCAAAAACGGCTTCTCTTATGTCAAGAAAGCCATGCCTGGTTCTCTTTCTCGGGGGACCCCTACCCCATCTGCTTATAAAACGATGAAACAGCTAAACCTGTCAACATTTCCTTTTTTTTTCCAGATTGAACAAAAACTGTAGTGAACTCACAGGGAACAATGTGACTCCAAGGCGTGGGTCACCACCTCCCTGCTCCTGCCCAGATTGAAGACATCTGTCCCCTGCCCAGCCCCCTGCCCACCTGCCCTCACATGAGGAGCAGCTAAACTGCAAGGCCCGGAGTGCGGGCCAAAGACTCCCTTGGAGCGGCAGTGGAGGGTATCAGAACGAAGCTGCCAGGCTGCCAAGAGGCGGGCCGGGGAGACGGCTGCAGAAGGTCACACTCAGATGGCAGCTCCGGGCCCTACGGGTCGGAAATGCCAGGCTGCACTCCCTGCAGTTGGAGCCCCTGAGGGTCCCCCCTCCCCCCGAGCACCAGCGGAGACCCTGCTTCAGTCTTGGGCTGCTTTAAGCAGCTTCTCTTTCTGGCAATTGACAAAGCGATTCTTCTGCATTTCGAGGGGTGAAGTTAATTAGCAGAAACCTGTCCAGGGGCATTTGCCAATTTGTGTTAGCAACCCTTCTCAGTAAGGGAATTTACCAAAGATGTGACTATAGATTTCTGTCCAGGGACACTTTTTTTTTTTTTTTTTTCTCATAAATTTAAGTATATATCTACCCCCAAACAGAAATTCCTAGGCAATTTCCCAACAGAAATAAAACTTTTATTTACTAAAAGACTTGTAAAAAATCTTCTCAGCATCTTTTTTTTTTTTTTTACTCTTTTTTTTTATTATTTTTTTATTTTTTATTTTTTTTTACAAATTTAATCAGTTATACATATACATATGTTCCCATATCCCCTCCCTTTTGCGTCTCCCTCCCACCCTCCCTATCCCACCCCTCCAGGCGGTCACAAAGAACCCAGCTGATCTCCTGTGCTATGCGGCTGCTTCCCTCTAGCTATCTACCTTACGTTTGGTAGTGTATATATGTCCATGCCGCTCTTTCACTTTGTCACAGCTTACCCTTCCCCCTCCCCATATCCTCAAGTCCATGCTCTAGTAGGTCTGTGTCTTTATTTCTGTCTTACCCCTATGTTCTTCATGCCATTTTTTTTCTTAAATTCCATATATATGTGTCAGCATACAGTATTTGTCTTTCTCTTTCTGACTTACTTCACTCTGTATGACAGACTCTAGGTCCATCCACCTCATTACAAATAGCTCAATTTCATTTCTTTTTATGGCTGAGTAATATTCCATTGTATATATGTGCCACATCTTCTTTATCCATTCATCCGATGATGGACACTTAGGTTGTTTCCATCTCCGGGCTATTGTAAATAGGGCTGCTATGAACATTTTGGTACATGTCTCTTTTTGAATTATGGTTTTCTCAGGGTATATGCCCAGTAGTGGGATTGCTGGGTCATATGGTAGTTCTATTTGTAGTTTTTTAAGGAACCTCCATACCGTTCTCCATAGTGGCTGTACCAATTCACATTCCCACCAGCAGTGCAAGAGTGTTCCCTTTTTTCCACACCCTCTCCAGCATTTATTGTTTCTAGATTTTTTGATGATGGCCATTCTGACTGGTGTGAGATGATATCTCATTGTAGTTTTGATTTGCATTTCTCTAATGAGTAAAGATGTTGAGCATCCTTTCATGTGTTTGTTGGCTGTCTGTATATCTTCTGTGGAGAAATGTCTATTTAGGTCTTCTGCCCATTTTTGGATTGGGTTGTTTGTTTTTTTGCTATTGAGCTGCATGAGCTGCTTATAAATTTTGGAGATTAATCCTTTGTCAGTTGCTTCATTTGCAAATATTTTCTCCCATTCTGAGGGTTGTCTTTTCGTCTTGTTTATGGTTTCCTTTGCTGTGAAAAAGCTTTTAAGTTTCATTAGGTCCCATGTGTTTATTTTTGTCTTTATTTCCATTTCTCTAGGAGGTGGGTCAAAAAGGATCTTGCTGTGATTTATGTCATAGAGTGTTCTGCCTATGTTTTCCTCTAGGAGTTTGATAGTGTCTGGCCTTACATTTAGGTCTTTAATCCATTTTGAGCTTATTTTTGTGTATGGTGTTAGGGAGTGATCTAATCTCATACTTTTACATGTCCCTGTCCAGTTTTCCCAGCACCACTTATTGAAGAGACTGTCCTTTCTCCACTGTACATTCCTGCCTCCTTTATCAAAGATAAGGTGACCATATGTCCGTGGGTTTATCTCTGGGCTTTCTATCCTGTTCCATTGATCTATCTTTCTGTTTTTGTGCCAGTACCATACTGTCTTGATTACTGTAGCTTTGTAGTATAGTCTGAAGTCAGGGAGCCTGATTCCTCCAGTTCCGTTTTTCGTTCTCAAGATTGCTTTGGCTATTCGGGGTCTTTTGTGTTTCCATACAAATTGTGATATTTTTTGTTCTAGTTCTATGAAAAATGCCAGTGGTAGTTTGATAGGAATTGCATTGAATCTGTAGATTGCTTTGGGTAGTAGAGTCATTTTCACAATGTTGATTCTTCCAATCCAAGAACATGGTACATCTCTCCATCTATTTGTATCATCTTTAATTTCTTTCATCAGTGTCTTATAATTTTCTGCATAGAGGTCTTTTGTCTCTTTAGGTAGGTTTATTCCTAGATATTTTATTCTTTTTGTTGCAATGGTAAATGGGAGTATTTGCTTGATTTCACTTTCAGATTTTTCATCATTAGTATATAGGAATGCCAGAGATTTCTGTGCATTAATTTTGTATCCTGCAACTTTACCAAATTCATTGATTAGCTCTAGTAGTTTTCTGGTAGCATCTTTAGGATTCTCTATGTATAGTATCATGTCATCTGCAAACAGTGACAGCTTTACTTCTTCTTTTCCCATTTGGATTCCTCTTATTTCCTTTTCTTCTCTGATTGCTGTGGCTAAAACTTCCAAAACTATGTTGAATAAGAGTGGTGAGAGTGGGCAACCTTGTCTTATTCCTGATCTTAGTGGAAATGGTTTCAGTTTTTCACCATTGAGGACGATGCTGGCTGTGGGTTTCTCATATATGGCCTTTATTATGTTGAGGAAAGTTCCCTCTATGCCTACTTTCTGCAGGGTTTTTATCATAAATGGGTGTTGAATTTTGTCAAAAGCTTTCTCTGCATCTATTGAGATGATCATATGGTTTTTCTCCTTCAGTTTGTTAATATGGTGTATCACATTGATTGATTTGCGTATATTGAAGAATCCTTGCATTCCTGGAATAAACCCCACTTGATCATGGTGTATGATCCTTTTAATGTGCTGTTGGATTCTGTTTGCTAGTATTTTGTTGAGGATTTTTGCATCTATGTTCATCAGTGATATTGGCCTGTAGTTTTCTTTCTTTGTGACATCCTTGTCTGGTTTTGGTATCAAGGTGATGGTGGCCTCGTAGAATGAGTTTGGGAGTGTTCCTCCCTCTGCTATATTTTGGAAGAGTTTGAGAAGGATAGGTGTTAGCTCTTCTCTAAATGCTTGATAGAATTCGCCTGTGAAGCCATCTGGTCCTGGGCTTTTGTTTGTTGGAAGATTTTTAATCACAGTTTCAATTTCAGTGCTTGTGATTGGTCTGTTCATATTTTCTATTTCTTCCTGATTCAGTCTTGGCAGGTTGTGCATTTCTAAGAATTTGTCCATTTCTTCCAGGTTGTCCATTTTATTGGCATAGAGTTGCTTATAGTAATCTCTCATGATCTTTTGTATTTCTGCAGTGTCAGTTGTTACTTCTCCTTTTTCATTTCTAATTCTATTGATTTGAGTCTTCTCCCTTTTTTTCTTGATGAGTCTGGCTAATGGTTTATCAATTTTGTTTATCTTCTCAAAGAACCAGCTTTTAGTTTTATTGATCTTTGCTATCGTTTCTTTCATTTCTTTTTCATTTATTTCTGATCTGATTTTTATGATTTCTTTCCTTCTGCTAACTTTGGGATGTTTTTGTTCTTCTTTCTCTAATTGCTTTAGGTGCAAGGTTAGGTTGTTTATTCGAGATATTTCCTGTTTCTTAAGGTGGGATTGTATTGCCATAAACTTCCCTCTTAGAACTGCTTTTGCTGCATCCCATAGGTTTTGGGTCGTCGTGTCTCCATTGTCATTTGTTTCTAGGTATTTTTTAATTTCCTCTTTGATTTCTTCAGTGATCACTTCGTTATTAAGTAGTGTATTGTTTAGCCTCCATGTGTTTGTATGTTTTACAGCTCTTTTCCTGTAATTGATATCTAGTCTCATGGCATTGTGGTCGGAAAAGATACTTGATACAATTTCAATTTTCTTAAATTTACCAAGGCTTGATTTGTGACCCAAGATATGATCTATCCTGGAGAATGTTCCATGAGCACTTGAGAAAAATGTGTATTCTGTTGTTTTTGGATGGAATGTCCTATAAATATCAATTAAGTCCATCTTGTTTAATGTATCATTTAAAGCTTGTGTTTCCTTATTTATTTTCATTTTGGATGACCTGTCCATTGGTGAAAGTGGGGTGTTAAAGTCCCCTACTATGATTGTGTTACTGTCGATTTCTCCTTTTATGGCTGTTAATATTTCCCTTATGTATTGAGGTGCTCCTATGTTTGGTGCATAAATATTTACAATTGTTATATCTTCTTCTTGGATTGATCCCTTGATCATTATGTAGTGTCCTTCTTTGTCTCTTCTAGTAGTCTTTATTTTAAAGTCTATTTTGTCTGATATGAGAATTGCTACTCCAGCTTTCTTTTGGTTTCCATTTGCATGGAATATCTTTTTCCATCCCCTTACTTTCAGTCTGTATGTGTCTCTAGGTCTGAAGTGGGTCTCTTGTAGACAGCATATATATGGGTCTTGTTTTTGTATCCATTCAGCCACTCTGTGTCTTTTGGTGGGAGCATTTAGTCCATTTACATTTAAGGTAATTATTGATATGTATGTTCCTATTCCCATTTTCTTAATTGTTTTGGGTTCGTTATTGTAGTTCTTTTCCTTCTGTTGTGTTTCTTGCCTAGAGAAGTTCCTTTAGCATTTGTTGTAAAGCTGGTTTGGTGGTGCTGAACTCTCTCAGCTTTTGCTTGTCTGTAAAGGTTTTAATTTTCCATCAAATCTGAATGAGATCCTTGCTGGGTAGAGTAATCTTGGTTGCAGGTTTTTCTCCTTCATCACTTTAAGTATGTCCTGCCACTCCCTTCTGGCTTGTAGAGTTTCTGCTGAGAGATCAGCTGTTATCCTGATGGGGATTCCCTTGTGTGTTATTTGTTGTTTTTGCCTTGCTGCTTTTAATATGATTTCTTTGTGTTTAATTTTTGACAGTTTGATTAATATGTGTCTTGGTGTATTTCTCCTTGGATTTATTCTGTATGGGACTCTCTGTGCCTCCTGGACTTGATTAACTATTTCCTTTCCCATATTAGGGAAGTTTTCAACTATAATCTCTTCAAATATTTTCTCAGTCCCTTTCTTTTTCTCTTCTTCTTCTGGAACCCCTATAATTCGAATGTTGGTGCGTTTAATGTTGTCCCAGAGGTCTCTGAGACTGTCCTCTGTTCTTTTCATTCTTTTTTCTCTATTTTGCTCTGCAGCAGTTATTTCCACTATTTTATCTTCCACCTCACTTATCCGTTCTTCTGCCTCAGTTATTCTGCTATTGATCCCATCTAGAGTATTTTTTATTTCATTTATTGTGTTTTTAATCGATGCTTGATTCGTCTTTAGTTCTTCTAGGTCCTTGTTAACTGTTTCTTGCATTTTGTCTATTCTATTTCCAAGATTTTGGATCATCTTTACCATCATTATTCTGAATTCTTTTTCAGATAGACTGCCTATTACCTCTTCATTTGTTAGGTCTGGTGGGTTTTTATCTTGCTCCTTCTCCTGCTGTGTGTTTTTCTGTCTTCTCATTTTGCTTATGTTACTGTGTTTGGGGTCTCCGTTTTGCAGGCTGCAGGTTCGTAGTTCCCGTTGTTTTTGGTGTCTGTCCCCAGTGGCTAAGGTTGGTTTAGTGGGTTGTGTAGGCTTCTTGGTGGAGGGGACTACTGCCTGTGTTCTGGTGGATGAGGCTGGATCTTGTCTTTCTGGTGGGCAGGTCCACGTCTGGTGGTGTGTTTTAGGGTGTTTGCGGACTTTTTATGATTTGAGGCAGCCTCTCTGCTAATGGGTGGCGTTGTGTTCCTGTCTTGCTAGTTGTTTGGCAAAGGGTGTCCAGCACTGTAGCTTGCTGGTCGTTGAGTGAAGCTGGGTGCTGGTGTTGAGATGGAGATCTCTGGAAGATTTTCGCCGTTTGATATTATGTGGAGCTGGGAGGTCTCTTGTGGACCAGTGTCCTGAAGTTCGCTCTCCCACCTCAGAGACACAGCACTGACTCCTGGTACTCAATTTGGGATGATTTGTTGTCTATTAATGTATTCCACAGATGCAGGGTACATGAAGTTGATTGTGGAGCTTTAATCCGCTGCTTCTGAGGCTGCTGGGAGAGGTTTCCCTTTCTCTTCTTTGTTCTCACAGCTCCTGGGTCTCAGCTTTGGATTTGGCCCCGCCTCTGCTTGTAGGTCGCCGGAGGGCGTCTGTTCTTCGCTCAGACGGGACAGGGTTAAAGGAGCAGCCTCTTCGGGGACTCTGGCTCACTCAGGCTGGGCGGGAGGGAGGGGCACGGAGTGCGGGGCGAGCCTGCAGCGGCAGAGGTCGGCGTGACGCTGCACCAGCCCGAGGCGCGCCGTGCGTTCTCCCAGGGAAGCCGCCCCTGGATCCCGGGACCCCGGCAGTGGCGGGCTGCACAGGCTCCCGGAAGGGCGGTGTGGACAGTGACCTGCGCTCGCACACAGGCTTCTTGGCGGCGGCAGCAGCAGCCCCAGCGTCCCACGCCCGTCTCTGGGCTCCGCGCTTTCAGCCGCGACTCGCGCCCGTCTCTGGAGCTCCTCTACGCGGCGCTCCTAATCCCCTCTCCTCGCGCACCAGGAAACCCTGTCCAGGGACACTTAATGAAATATTTTTAATTTTGAAAAATTGGAGACAACTTGAAAGTTCCACAGGAAAGAAATTGTTTACATTCATAAGATGATTTATAAAGGTCATGGCAATATATTGATGGTAGATGGGATGTTATGCAGCCTGCTGCTAAAAACACTAAACCATATGAATCCCAAATTGGCAGAAAATGGTCTTTTTATACAAAGAAAAAAAACCTCTGAAAGTATATTACCCAAAATCTATTAATGTTTTATTTTGAAATAATATCACATTTATAGGTAAATTGCAAGAATAGTATAAAGATTTCTCACATCACTTCACCCAGGCTCACCAGCTGTTCCCATTTTGCCAATGCTTGCTTTATTGTGCTCCTTCTCTCTCTCTCTCTCTCGCTCTCACACACACACACACAAATATTATGACTCTATAAAATAATATATAATTTTATACTGTATACAATTTTATTTGTGTATAATAGGTACATTGTCTAATTTGTATATAATATATAATTTTATATGACATGTACATTTAAGATGTACACAATTTATATTTTATATGAATGATGTATGTATAATGTATGTTATTATATATGTAATATTACACATTATTTAAAACTGTATACTTTTTTCTGAACTGTTTGATAGGAGGTTGCAGAAATCATGCCCTTCTCCCCCTAGTGACCTTCATATGTTGTTTTTATTTTTTATTGTTATTTTTTTCTTTTAAAATTATTTATTTATTTAATTTATTCAGTTGCGCGAGGTCTTAGTTGCGGCTTGCAGGCTCCTTGGTTGCGGCTTGCTGGATCCTTAGTTGTGGCTCGTGGGCTCCTTAGTTGTGGCTTGCCAGCTCCTTAGTTGTGGCATATGAACTCTTTAAAAAAAATTTTTTTAACATCTTTATTGGAGTCTAATTGCTTTACAATGGTGTGTTAGTTTCTCTTTTTAAAAAAAGTGAATCAGCTATATGTATACATATATCCCCATATCTCCTCCCTCTTGCATCTCCCTCCCACCCTCCCTATCCCACCCCTCCAGGCAGTCACAAAGCACCGAGCTGATCTCCCTGTGCTATGCGGCTGCTTCCCACTAGCTATCTATTTACATTTGGTAGTGTATATATGTCAATGCTACTCTCTCGCTTCATCCCAGCTTACCCTTCCCCCTTCCCCTCTCCTCAGGTCCATATTCTACATCTTTATTCCTGTCCTTCCCCTAGGTTCTTCAGAACCTTTTTTTTTTTTTTGCTGACTTACTTCACTCTGTATGACAGACTCTAGGTCCATCCACCTCACTACAAATAACTCAATTTCGTTTCTTTTATGGCTGAGTAACATTCCATTGTATATATGTGCCACATCTTCTTAACGCATTCATCCAATGATGGACACTTAGATTCCTTCCATTTCCTGGCTACTGTAAATAGAGCTGCAAAGAACATTGTGGTACATGATTCTTTTTGAATTATGGTTTTCTCCAGGTATATGTCCAGTAGTGGTATTGCTGGGTCGTATGGTAGTTCTATTTTTAGTTTTTTAAGAAACCGCCATACTATTCTCCATAGTGGCTGTATCAGTTTACATTCTCACCAACAGTGCAAGAGGGTCCCCTTTTCTCCACACCCTTTCCAGCATTTACTGTTTGTAGATTTTTTGATGATGGCCATTCTGACCAGTGTGAGGTGATACCTCATTGTAGTTTTGATTTGCATTTCTCTAACGATCAGTGATGTTGAGCATCCTTTCATGTGTTTGTTGGCAATCTGTATCTCTTCTTTGGAGAAATGTCTATTTAGGTTGTCTGCCCATTTTTGGATTGGGTTGTTTGTTTTTTTGATATTGAGCTGCATGAGCTGCTTGTAAATTTTGGAGATTAATCCTTTGTCAATTGCTTCATTAGCAAATATTTTCTCCCATTCTGAGGGTTGTATTTTTCTCTTGTTTATGGTTTCCTTTGCTATGCAAAAGCTTTTAAGATTCATTAGGTCCCATTTGTTTATTTTCATTTTTATTTCCATTTCTCTAGGAGGTGGGTCGAAAAGGATCTTGCGACTTCCGGGTAAGATGGCGGAAGAGTAAGATGCGGAGATCACCTTCCTCCCCACAGATACACCAGAAATACAGCTACACGTGGAACAACTCCTACAGAACACCTACTGAACGCTGGCAGAAGACCTCAGACCTCCCAAAAGGCAAGAAACTCCCCACATACCTGGGTAGGGCAAAGCGGAGAGATCCCCACACAGAGGATTGGTGCCGACCGGCACTCACCAGCCCGAGAGGCTTGTCTGCTCGCCCGCCAGGGCGCGCGGCGCTGGAAGCTGAGGCTCAGGCTTCGGTCAGAGCGCAGGGAGAGGACTAGGGCTGGCGGCGAGAACTCAGCCTGAAAGGGACTAGTGTGCCACAGCTGGCCGGGAGGGAGTCCGGGAAAACTCTGGAGCTGCCGAAGAGGCAAGAGACTTTTTCTTCCCTCTTGGTTTCCTGGTGCGCGAGGAGAGGGGATTAAGAGAGCCGCGTAAAGGAGCTCCAGAGATGGGCGCGAGTCACGACTGGAAGCGCGGAGCCCAGTGACGGGCGTGGGACGCTGGGGCTGCTGCTCCGCCGCCAAGGGGCCTGTGTGCGAGCACAGGTCACTGCCCGCGCCGCCCTTCCGGGAGCCTGTGCAGCCCGCCACTGCCGGGGTCCCGGGATCCAGGGGCGGCTTCCCTGGGAGAACGCACGGCGCGCCTCGGGCTGGTGCAGCGTCACGCCGATCTCTGCCGCTGCGGGCTCGCCCCGCACTCCGTGCCCCTCCCTCCCGCCCAGCCTGAGTGAGCCAGAGTCCCCAAAGAGGCTGCTCCTTTAACCCTGTCCTGTCTGAGCGAAGAACAGACGCCCTCCGGCGACCTACATGCAGAGGCGGGGCCAAATCCAAAGCTGAGACCCAGGAGCTGTGAGAACAAAGAAGAGAAAGGGAAACCTCTCCCAGCAGCCTCAGAAGCAGCGGATTAAAGCTCCACAATCAACTTCATGTACCCTGCATCTGTGGAATACATGAATAGACAACACATCATCCCAAATTGAGGAGCCAGGAGTCAGTGCTGTGCCTCTGAGGTGGGAGAGCCAACTTCAGGACACTGGTCCACAAGAGACCTCCCAGCTCCACATAATATCAAACGGCGAAAATCTTCCAGAGAATCTCCATCTCAACACCAGCACCCAGCTCCACTCAACGACCAGCAAGCTACAGTGCTGGACACCCTATGCCAAACAACTAGCAAGACAGGAACACAACGCCACCCATTAGCAGAGAGGTGGCCTAAAATCATAAAAAGTCCGCAAACACCCCAAAACACACCACCAGACGTGGACCTACCCACCAGAAAGACAAGATCCAGCCTCATCCACCAGAACACAGGCACTACTCCCCTCCACCAGGAAGCCTACACAACCCACTAAACCAACCTTATCCACTGGGGACAGACACCAAAAACAACGGGAACTACGAACCTGCAGCCTGCAAAAAGGAGACCCCAAACACAGTAACATAAGCAAAATGAGAAGACAGAAAAACACACAGCAGGAGAAGGAGCAAGATAAAAACCCACCAGATCTAACAAATGAAGAAGTAATAGGCAGTCTACCTGAAAAGGAATTCAGAATAATGATGGTAAAGATGATCCAAGATTCTATTTCCCAGATCCAAAATCTTGGAAATAGAATAGACAAAATGCAAGAAACAGTTAACAAGGACCTAGAAGAACTAAAGATGAATCAAGCATCGATTAAAAACACAATAAATGAAATAAAAAATACTCTAGATGGGATCAATAGCAGAATAACTGAGGCAGAAGAACGGATAAGTGAGGTGGAAGATAAAATAGTGGAAATAACTGCTGCACAGCAAAATAAAGAAAAAAGAATGCAAAGAACAGAGGACAGTCTCAGAGACCCCTGGGACAACATTAAACGCACCAACATTCGAATTATAGGGGTTCCCGAAGAAGAAGAGAAAAAGAAAGGGACTGAGAAAATATTTGAAGAGATTATAGTTGAAAACTTCCCTAATATGGGAAAGGAAATAGTTAATCAAGTCCAGGAGGCACAGAGAGTCCCATACAGAATAAATCCAAGGAGAAATACGCCAAGACACATATTAATCAAACTGTCAAAAATTAAACACAAAAAAATCATATTAAAAGCAGCAAGGCAAAAACAACAAATAACACACAAGGGAATCCCCATCAGGATAACAGCTGATCTCTCAGCAGAAACTCTACAAGCCAGAAGGGAGTGGCAGGACATAATTAAAGTGATGAAGGAGAAAAACCTGCAACCAAGATTACTCTACCCAGCAAGGATCTCATTCAGATTTGATGGAGAAATTAAAACGTTTACAGACAAGCAATAACTGAGAGAGTTCAGCACCACCAAACCAGCTTTACAACAAATGCTAAAGGAACTTCTCTAGGCAAGAAACACAACAGAAGTAAAAGACCTACAATAACGAACCCAAAACAATTAAGAAAATGGGAATAGGAACATACATATCAATAATTACCTTAAATGTAAATGGACTAAATGCTCCCACCAAAAGATACAGATTGGCTGAATGGATACAAAAACAAGACCCATATATATGCTGTCTACAAGAGACCCACTTCAGACCTAGAGACACATACAGACTGAAAGTAAGGGGATGGAAAAAGATATTCCATGCAAATGGAAACCAAAAGAAAGCTGGAGTAGCAATTCTCATATCAGACAAAATAGACTTTAAAATAAAGACTACTAGAAGAGACAAAGAAGGACACTACATAATGATCAAGGGATCAATCCAAGAAGAAGATATAACAATTGTAAATATTTATGCACCAAACATAGGAGCACCTCAATACATAAGGCAAATACTAACAGCCATAAAAGGAGAAATCGACAGTAACACACTCATAGTAGGGGACTTTAACACCCCACTTTCACCAATGGACAGATCATCCAAAATGAAAATAAATAAGGAAACACAAGCTTTAAATGATACATTAAACAAGATGGACTTAATTGATATTTATAGGACATTCCATCCAAAAACAACAAAATACACATTTTTCTCAAGTGCTCATGGAACATTCTCCAGGATAGATCATATCTTGGGTCACAAATCAAGCCTTGGTACATTTAAGAAAATTGAAATTGTATCAAGTATCTTTTCTGACCACAATGGTATGAGACTAGATATCAATTACACGAAAAGAGCTGTAAAAAATACAAACACATGGAGGCTAAACAATACACTACTTAATAACGAAGTGATCACTGAAGAAATCAAAGCGGAAATTAAAAAATACCTAGAAACAAATGACAATGGAGACACGACGACCCAAAACCTATGGGATGCAGCAAAAGCAGTTCTAAGAGGGAAGTTTATAGCAATACAATCCCACCTTAAGAAACAGGAAACATCTCGAATAAACAACCTAACCTTGCACCTAAAGCAATTAGAGAAAGAAGAACAAAAACATCCCAAAGTTAGCAGAAGGAAAGAAATCATAAAAATCAGATCAGAAATAAATGAAAAAGAAATGAAGGAAACGATAGCAAAGATCAATAAAACTAAAAGCTGGTTCTTTGAGAAGATGAACAAAATTGATAAACCATTAGCCAGACTCATCAAGAAAAAAAGGGAGAAGACTCAAATCAATAGAATTAGAAATGAAAAAGGAGAAGTAACAACTGACACTGCAGAAATACAAAAGATCATGAGAGATTACTATAAGCAACTCTATGCCAATAAAATGGACAACCTGGAAGAAATGGACAAATTCTTAGAAATGCACAACCTGCCAAGACTGAATCAGGAAGAAAGAGAAAATATGAATAGACCAATCACAAGCACTGAAATTGAAACTGTGGTAAAAAATCTTCCAACAAACAAAAGCCCAGGACCAGATGGCTTCACAGGCGAATTCTATCAAGCATTTAGAGAAGAGCTAACACCTATCCTTCTCAAACTCTTCCAAAATATAGCAGAGGGAGGAACACTCCCAAACTCATTCTACGAGGCCACCATCACCTTGATACCAAAACCAGACAAGGATGTCACAAAGAAAGAAAACTACAGGCCAATATCACTGATGAACATAGATGAAAAGATCCTCAACAAAATACTAGCAAACAGAATCCCAACAGCACATTAAAAGGATCATACACCATGATCAAGTGGGGTTTATTCCAGGAATGCAAGGATTCTTCAATATACGCAAATCAATCAACGTGATACACCATATTAACAAATTGAAGGAGAAAAACCATATGATCATCTCAATAGATGCAGAGAAAGCTTTCGACAAAATTCAACACCCATTTATGATAAAAACCCTGCAGAAAGTAGGCATAGGGGGAACTTTCCTCAACATGATAAAGGCCATATATGACAAACCCACAGCCAGCATCGTCCTCAATGGTGAAAAACTGAAACCATTTCCACTAAGATCAGGAACCAGACAAGGTTGCCCACTCTCACCACTCTTATTCAACATAGTTTTGGAAGTTTTAGCCACAGCAATCAGAGAAGAAAAGGAAATAAAAGGAATCCAAATTGGAAAAGAAGAAGTAAAGCTGTCACTGTTTGCAGATGACATGATACTATACATAGAGAATCCTAAAAATGCCAGCAGAAAACTACTAGAGCTAATCAATGAATTTGGTAAAGTTGCAGGATACAAAATTAATGCACAGAAATCTCTGGCATTCCTATATACTAATGATGAAAAATCTGAAAGTGAAATCAAGGAAACACTCCCATTTACCATTGCAACAAAAAGAATAAAATATCTAGGAATAAACCTACCTAAAGAGACAAAAGACCTCTATGCAGAAAATTATAAGACACTGATGAAAGAAATTAAAGATGATACAAATAGATGGAGAGTTGTACCATGTTCTTGGATTGGAAGAATCAACATTGTGAAAATGACTCTACTACCCAAAGCAATCTACAGATTCAGTGCAATCCATATCAAACTACCACTGGCATTTTTCACAGAACTAGAACAAAAAACTTCACAATTTGTATGGAAACACAAAAGACCCCGAATAGCCAAAGCAATCTTGAGAACGAAAAATGGAGCTGGAGGAATCATGCTCCCTGACTTCAGACTATACTACAAAGCTACAGTAATCAAGACAGTATGGTACTGGCACAAAAACAGAAAGATAGATCAATGGAACAGGATAGAAAGCCCAGAGTTAAACCCACGGACATATGGTCACCTTATCTTTGATAAAGGAGGCAGGAATGTACAGTGGAGAAAGGACAGTCTCTTCAATAAGTGGTGCTGGGAAAACTGGATAAGGACATGTAAAAGTATGAGATTAGATCACTCCCTAACACCATACACAAAAATAAGTTCAAAATGGATTGAAGACCTAAATGTAAGGCCAGACACTATCAAACTCTTAGAGGAAAACATAGGCAGAACACTCTATGACATAAATCACAGCAAGATCCTTTTTGACCCACCTCCTAGAGAAATGGAAATAAAGACAAAAATAAACACATGGGACCTAATGAAACTTAAAAGCTTTTTCACAGCAAAGGAAACCATAAACAAGACGAAAAGACAACCCTCAGAATGGGAGAAAATATTTGCAAATGAAGCAACTGACAAAGGATTTATCTCCAAAATTTATAAACAGCTCACGCAGCTCAATAACAAAAAAACAAACAACCCAATCCAAAAATGGGCAGAAGACCTAAATAGACATTTCTCCACAGAAGATATACAGACTGCCAACAAACACATGAAAAGATGCTCAACATCTTTACTCATTAGAGAAATGCAAATCAAAACTACAATGAGATATCATCTCACACCAGTCAGAATGGCCATCATCAAAATATCTAGAAACAATAAATGCTGGAGAGGGTGTGGAGAAAAAGGAACACTCTTGCACTGCTGGTGGGAATGTGAATTGGTACATCCGCTATGGAGAACGGTATGGAGGTTCCTTAAAAAACTACAAATAGAACTACCATATGACCCAGCAATCCCACTACTGGGCATATACCCTGAGAAAACCATAATTCAAAAAGAGACATGTACCAAAATGTTCATAGCAGCCCTATTTACAATAGCCCGGAGATGGAAACAACCTAAGTGTCCATCATCGGATGAATGGATAAAGAACATGTGGCACATATATACAATGGAATATTACTCAGCCATAAAAAGAAATGAAATTGAGCTATTTGTAATGAGGTGGATTGACCTAGAGTCTGTCATATAGAGTGAAGTAAGTCAGAAAGAGAAAGACAAATACTGTATGCTAACACATATATATGGAATTTAAGGAAAAAAATGTCATGAAGAACATAGGGGTAAGACAGGAATAAAGACACAGACCTACTAGAGCATGGACTTGAGGATATGGGGAGGGGGAAGGGTAAGCTGTGACAAAGTGAAAGAGTGGCATGGACATATATACACTACCAAACGTAAGGTAGATAGCTAGTGGGAAGCAGCCGCATAGCACAGGGAGATCAGCTCGTTGCTTTGTGACCGCCTGGAGGGGTGGGATAGGGAGGGTGGGAGGGAGACGCAAAAGGGAGGGGATATGGAAACATATGTATATGTATAACTGATTAAATTTGTTATAAAGCAAAAAATTTAAAAAAAAAGAAAAGGATCTTGCTGTGATTTATGTCATAGAGTGTTCTGCCTATGTTGTCCTCTAAGAGTTTGATAGTGTCTGGCCTTATCTTTAGGTCTTTAATCCATTTTGAGTTTATTTTTGTGTATGGTGTTAGGGAGTGTTCTAATTTCATTCTTTTACATTAGCTGTCCAGTTTGCCCAGCACCACTTATTTAAGGGGCTGTCTTTTCTCCATTGTATATTTTGGCCTCCTTTATCAAAAATAAGGTGACCATATGTGTGTGGGTTTAACTCTGGGCTTTCTATCCTGTTCCATTGATCTATATTTCTGTTCTTGTGCCAGGACCATACTGTCTTGATTACTGTAGCTTTGTAGTACAGTCTGAAGTCTGGGAGCCTGATTCCTCCAGCTCCGTTTTTCTCTCTCAAGATTGCTTTGGCTATTTGGGATCTTTTGTGTTTCCATACAAATTGTGAAGTTTTTTATTCTAGTTCTGTGAAAAATGCCATTGGTAGTTTGATATGGATTGCACTGAATCTGTAGATTGCTTTGGGTAGTATAGTCATTTTCATAATATTGATTCTTGCAATCCAAGAACATGGGATATCTCACCATCTGTTCATATCATCTTTAATTTCTTTCATCAGCATCTTATAATTTTCCGCATACAGGTCTTTTGTCTCCTCAGATAGGTTTATTCCTAGGTATTTTATTCTTTTTGTTGCAATGGTAAGTGGGAATGTTTCCTTAATTTCTCTTTCTGATTTTTCATCATTAGTGTATAGGAATGAAAGAGATTTCTGTGCAATAATTTTGTATCCTGCTACTTTTCCAAATTCGTTGATTAGCTCTAGTAGTTTTCTGGAAGAGTCTTTAGGATTCTCTATGTATAGTATCATGTCATCTGCAAACAGTGACAGCTTTACTTCTTCCTTTCCAATTTGGAATCCTCTTATTTCTTTTTCTTCTCTGATTGTTGTCACTAAAACTTCCAAACTATCTTGAATAATAGTGGTGAGAGTGGGCAACCTTGTCTTCTTCATGACGTTAGTGGAAATGGTTTCAGTTTTTCACCATTGAGAATGATGTTGGCTGTGGGTTTGTCATATAACACCTTTATTATGTTGAGGTAAGTTCCTTCTATGCTTACTTTCTGGAGGGATATTATCAAAAATCGGTGTTGAATTTTGTTGAAAGCTTTGTCTGCATCTATTGAGATGATCAAATGCTTTTTCTCCTTCAAATTATTGATACGGTGTATCACATTGATTGGTTTGCATATATTGAAGAATCCTTGCATTCCTGGGATAAACCCCAGTTAATCATGGTGTATGATCCTTTTAATGTACTGTTGGCTTCTGTTTGCTAGTATTTTGTTGAGGATTTTTGCATCTATGTTCATCAGTGATATTGGCCTGTAGTTTTCTTTCTTTGTGACATCCTTGTCTGGTTTTGGTATCAAGGTGATGGTGGCCTTGTAGAATGAGTTTGGGAGTGTTCCTCCCTCTGCTATATTTTGGAAGAGTTTGAGAAGGATAGGTGTTAGCTCTTCTCTAAATGTTTGATAGAATTCACCTGTGAAGCCACCTGGTTCTGGGCTTTTGTTTGATGGAAGATTTTTTTTTTCTTTTTTTTTGTGGTACATGCGCCTCTCACTGTTGTGGTCTCCCCCGCTGAAGAGCAACAGGCTCCAGACATGCAGGCTCAGCGGCCATGGCTCACAGGCCCAGCCGCTCCGCTCTGCATCAGCAAGTGGACTCTCAACCACTGCGCCACCAGGGAAGCTCTGTTGGAAGATTTTTAATCACAGTCTCAATTTCAGTGCTTGTGATTGGTCTGTTTATACTTTCTGTTTCTTCCTGGTTCAGTCTCGGAAGGTTGTGCTTTTCTCAGAATTTGTCCATTTCTTATAGGGTGCCCATTTTATTGGCATATAGTTGCTTGTAGTAATCTCTCATGACCTTTGTATTTCTGTAGTGTCAGTTATTACTTCTCCTATTTCATTTCTAATTCTATTGATTTGAGTTCTCCCTTTTTTTCTTGATGAGTCTGGCTAATGGTTTATCAATTTTTTTATCTTCTCAAAAAAACAGCTTTTAGTTTTATTTTAGTTTTATTGATCTTTGCTATTGTTTCCTTCATTTCTTTTTCATTTATTTCTGATCTGTCTTTATGATTTCTTTCCTTCTGCTAACTTTGGGGTTTTTTTGTTGTTGTTTCCCTAACTGCTTTAGGTGTAAGGTTAGGTTGTTTATTTGAGATGTTTCTTGTTTCTTGAGGTAGGATTGTATTGCTATAAACTTCCCTCTTAGCACTGCTTTTGTTGCATCCCATAGGTTTTGGGTTGTTGAGTTTTCATTGTCATTTGTTTCTAGGTAGTTTTTGATTTCCTCTTTGATTTCTTCTCTGTTCTCTTGGTTATTTAGTAGTATATTGTTTAGACTCCATGTGTTTGTATTTTTTACAGATTTTTTTCCTGTAATTGATATCTAGTCTTGTAGCGTTCTGGTTGGAAAAGATACTTGATACTATTTCAATTTTCTTAAATTTATGAAGGTTTGATGTGTGAGCCAAGATATGATCTATCCTGGAAAATGTTCCATGAGCACATGGGAAGAAAGTGTATTCTGTTGTTTTTGGATGCAGTGTCCTATAAATATCAATTCAGTCCATCTTGTTTAATGTATCATTTAAAGCTTGTGTTTCCTTATTTATTTTCATTTCAGATGATCTGTCTATTGGTGAGAGTGAGGTGTTAAAGTCCCCTACTATGTTTGTGTTACTGTAGATTTCTCCTTTTATGGCTGCTAGTATTTGCCTTATGTATTGAGGTGCTCCTATGTTGGGTGCATAAATATTTACAATTGTTATATCTTCTTGGATTGGTCCCTTGATCATTATGTAGTGTCCTTCTTTGTCTCTTGTAATAGTCTTTATCTTAAAGACTAGTTTGTCAGATATGAGAATTGCTACTCCAGCTTTCTTTTGATTTCCATTTGCATGGAATATCTTTTTCCATCCCCTCACTTTCAGTCTGTATGTGTCCCTAGGTCTGAAGTGGGTCTCTTGTAGACAGCATAGATATGGGTCTTGTTTTGTATCCATTCAGCCAGTCTACATCTTTTGGTTGGAACATTTAATCCATTTCCATTTAAGGTAGTTATTGATATGTATGTTCCTATTACCATTTTCATAATTGTTTTGGGTGTGTTATTGTAGGTCTTTTCTGTCTCTGTGTTTCCTGCCCAGAGAAGTTCCTTTAGCCTTTGTTGTAAAGCTGGTTTGGTGGTGCTGAATTCTCTTAGCATTTGCTTGTCTGTAAAGATTTTAATTTCTTTGTTGAACGTGAATGAGATCCTTGCTGGGTAGAGTAATCTTGGTTGTAGGTTTTACCCTTTCATCACTTTAAATATGTCCTGCCACTCCCTTATGGCTTACAGAGTTTCTGCTGAAAGATTAGCTGTTATCCTTATGGGGATTCCCTCGTGTGTTATTTGTTGTTTTTCCCTTGTTGCTTTTAATATTTTTTCTTTGTATTTAATTTTTGATAGTTTGATTATTATGTATCTTGGCATGTTTCTCCTTGGATTTATCCTGTATGCGACTTTGCTCTTCCTGGACTTGATTGACTATTTCCTTTCCCATGTTAGGGAATTTTTCAACATAATCTCTTCAAATATTTTCTCAGTCCCTTTCTTTTTCTCTTCTTCTTCTGGGACCCCTATAATTCGAATGTTGGTGCATTTAATGTTGTCCCAGAGGTCTCTGAGACTGTCCTCAATTCTTTTCATTCTTTATTCTTTATTCTGCTCTGTAGTAGTTATTCCACTATTTTTTCTTCCAGGTCACTTATCCGTTCTTCTGCCTCAGTTATTCTGCTATTGATTCTTTGTAGAGAATTTTAAATTTCATTTATTGTGTTGTTCATCATTGTTTGTTTCCTCTTTAGTTCTTCTAGGTCCTTGTTAAACGTTTCTTGTATTTTCTCCATTCTATTTCCACGATTTTGCATCATCTTTGCTGTGATTATTCTGAATTCTTTTTAAGGTAGACTGCCTATTTCCTCTTCATTTGTTTGGTCTGCTGGGTTTTTACCTTGCTGTTTCATCTGCTGTGCGTTTCTCTGTATTCTCATTTTGCTGCACTTACTGTGTTTGGGGTCTCCTTTTCGCAGGCTATAAGTTTGTAGTTCCCGTTGTTTTTGTGTCTGCCCACAGTGGCTATGGTTGATTTAGTGGGTTGTGTAGGCTTTCCGGTGGAGGGGACTAGTACTTGTGTTCTGGTGGATGAGGGTGGATCTTGGCTTTCTGGTGGGCAGGACCACATCTGGTGGTGTGTTTTGGGGTGTCTGTGACCTTATTATGATTTTAGGCAGCCTCTCTGCTAATGGGTGGGTTTGTCTTCCTGTCTTGCTAGTTGTTTGGCATAGGGTGTGCAGCAGTGTAGCTTGCTGGTCGTTGAGTGGATCTGGGTCTTAGCATTGAGATGGAGATCTCTGGGAGAGCTTTCGCCATTTGTTATTACATGGAGCCAGGAGGTCTCTGGTGGACCACGGTCCTGGACTTGGCTCTCGCACCTCAGAGGCACAGGCCTGACACCCTTCTGGAGCACCAAGACCCTGTCAGCCACATGGCTTAGAAGAAACGGGAGAAAAAAGAAAGAAAGTATAAAATAAAATAAAGTTATTAAAATAAAAAATAAAGAATAATTAAAAAGTAATTTAAAAAACAGAAAAAAGAAAGAAAGAAGAGTGCAATCAAACCAAAAACAAATCCACCAATGATAACAAGTGCTAAAAACTATACTAAAAAATAAAATTAAAAAGTACAGACAGAACCCTAGGACAAATGGTAAAAAAAAAAAGCTCTACAGAAAAAAATCACACAGAATCATACACATACAGACTCACAAAAAGAGAAAAAGGAAAAAAAATATATATATATATATATTTATATTGTTGCTCCCAAAGTCCACTGCCTCAATTTTGGTATGATTCATTGTCTATTCAGGTATTCCACAGATGCAGGGTACATCAGGTTGATTGTGGAGGTTTAATCCGCTTCTCCTGAGGCTGCTGGGAGAGATTTCCCTTTCTCTTCTTTGTTTGCACAGCTCCCGGGGTTCAGCTTTGGATTTGGCCCCGCCTCTGCGTGTAGGTCGCCTGAGGGCATCTGTTCTTCGTTCAGACAGGACGGGGTTAAAGGAGCAGCTGATTCGGGGGCTCTGGCTCCCTCAGGCAGAGGGGAGGGAGGGGCACAGATGCGGGGTGAGCCTGTGGCAGCAGAGGCCGGCGTAACATTGCACCAGCCCGAGGCACGCCGTGCGTTCTCCCGGGGAAGTTGTCCCTGGATCACGGGACCCTGGCAGTGGCGGGCTGCATAGGCTCCCGGGTGGAGAGGTGTGGAGAGTGACCTGTGCTCGCACACAGGCTTCTTGGCGGCGGCAGCAGCAGCCTTAGCGTCTCATAACCATCTCTGGGGTCCGCGCTGATAGCCACGGCTCGTGCCCGTCTCTGGAGCTCATTTAGGCGGTGCTCTGAATCCCCTCTCCTCGTGCACCCTGAAACAATGGTCTCTTTCCTCTTCGGCAGCTCCAGACTTTTCCCGGACTCCCTCCCGGCCACCCGTGGCGCACTAACCCCTTCACGCTGCCAACCCCCTGGGATCCGACCGAAGCCCGAGCCTCAGCTCCCAGCCCCGCCCACCCCGGCGGGTGAGCAGACAAGCCTCTCGGGCTGGTGAGTGCTGGTTGGCACTGATCCTCTGTGTGGGAATCTCTCCGCTTTGCCCTCCGCACCCCTGTGGCTGTGCTCTCCTCCGCGGCTCCAAAGCTTCCCCACTCCGCCACCCACAGTCTCCGCCCACAAAGGGGCTTCTAGTGTGTGGAAACCTTTCCTCCTTCACGGCTCCCTCCCACTGGTGCAGGTCCGTCACTATTCTTTTGTCTCTGTTTTTTCTTTTTTCTTTTGCCCTACCCAGGTACGTGGGGAGTTTCTTGCCTTTTGGGAGGTCTGAGGTCTTGTGCCAGCGTTCAGTGGGTGTTCTGTAGGAGTTGTTCCACATGTAGGTGTATTTCTGATGTATTTGTGGGGAGGAAGGTGATCTCTGCGTCTCACTCCTCCGCCATGTTGAAGGTCTTGGCATCTGTTGTTTTTATTTTCTCCCTCTTTTTTGTTCTATATTTTCCAAACTTTCTACCATTGTAATTAGATAAAAATAACTTATTGTTATGTCCTAAGACATAACTCACAACTGTTTACCTCTCAAATTTTTAAAATAATTTAAAGACTACTGGCTAGACAATAAGTTGATAAGTTGATTCTTTTGAAATCAGCTTAGAAATACATATCTAAGCTTTAAAATATACATTTACTTTGAATTAATAATCCTACTTCTGGGATTCTATTCTAAGAAACTCCTTTAAATTCCAAAAGGGCGTTATTTAAAATTTTTAATTACAGTATTCTTTTTTAAGAGAAAAAAATCTGAATAAGCCAAATGTTCAACAAGGGAGAAGTGAAAACTAGTCTGTCCATTTGAAGAAACCTTATATATGTGTTAAAATCACACGTGTGAAGAACTTAGTACCACTGGGAAATAAATAGCAACATGTGACTGATGGTTTGGCTGGGTGGGGTGTGTGTAGGGGGATCATCCTGAAAAGGCTTGGGGGGCCCACAGAGTTAACCCCCCCTACATGGGGAGGCCACCTGGTCTGCAGGCCAGCCTCAGCGGTCCTGTTGGGAAGGAGAGAGAACCCTTGAGTCCCAAGCCATGCTTGCCGGGAGACCCATCTGCCAGGGCCAGCGAGCATGGAGGGGCTCCCACCCCCCAGGAGCACAGCAGAGAGGACTTGCCTTTCTCCTCATTCCCTGCCCAAGGCCCTTCCATAACCAACGGCTGCCTTCTCTCCCACTAAATCCACCTGCAGCCTCAGAATCATTCTCCATACAGCATTCTGGAAGGTACTGCACCCCCTGGAAGTGACCCTATGAAATAAACCTGCGAGCCAAGCCTTGGAGGTAAAAGTGCATGTGGAGACTCATGGGCCATTAATCATGGCGGAGGGTGTTGGTGGAGGGGCAAGTTCACCACGACCAGGGCCATCAGTTCCCTGATAGGAAAGGCCCACCTACAAAAAGGTCAGTTTTCAGAAACAGTGGTCACTGACCTGGGGAAAGTGTTTCTTTAAGAATCATGTGCATGGTCATGGTTTCATTTTCGTTTCACTCTAGGCTACGTGGCCCTCTTGGTTGCTCCCACCCTTCTTCTCAAGGCTACTTTAATGACCTGATTGAGTGCCCTTGGGAGGGGCCGCTGTCTCCCAAGGTGCTGAGCATCGCCCTTTGGTTTGCTCAGTGGATGTTCAGCTGTATGTGAACATGGCCTGACGCAGCCGTGACTTTGAAATCGGGATGCTATTCTTTGCCATCCTCCTTGTTGGGGTCAAAGATAAACACAGGGATGCAGGCTCTCACTCCTGAGCAGACCACAGATAGCCAATGGTCCCCCCGCAGAACAGAAAGACTTGCTGACACAACTTTGGTGGATGCCAGGCCAGGATGTGAAGGAATTGGTCATTCTCTCATATGATTCATCCAATCTTACAAAAAACAATCATTTCTAAAATGAACAAAACCATAACTGTTGCTTGAAAAGAAAATCATGAAACAGAGAGATATTCTCTTTTTTTTTTTTTTTTTTTGCTGTACGCGGGCCTCTCACTGCTGTGGCCTCTCCCGTTGTGGAGCACAGGCTCCGGACACACAGGCTCCGCGGCCATGGCTCGCGGGCCCAGCCGCTCCGCGGCATGTGGGATCTTCCGGGATCGGGGCACGAACCCGTGTCCCCTGCATCGGCAGGCGGACTCTCAACCACTGCGCCACCATGGAAGCCCAACAGAGAGATATTCTCAATGCCAAACACATGATCCCAGCAGTTGAATGTCCTCAGGGATGCCTCTTTAAGTTCATGTTGGAAAGATTTAGAAATTGCAGGAGCCTCAAGGATTTGCAAGCCAGCCCTCTACATCTATGTCAGGATGTTGGATCCAAGGGGTGAGCCCTCTGAAAGGCAAGAAAAGACATAATCCCCAGGAATAAATTTCCAAGTGCAAGTTCAAACTTTAAAATCAGTTTCATTTATACCGAATGAGATCTACAAGGAAGTGACATTTTAAAGTTTCGAGCCATTCAAGAGTAACAAAAACAACCATCATGTGGGCCAGAGCCGCTGTTCTTTGATGTTTGAAAGGGCAGCAGACAGAGTGCCCAGGTGGAATTATGGCTGGATCTGAAGGCAGGAGAGTCAAGGAAAGAGGGTGAGAGGAAGCATTTGACACTTCCAGACTTTGTCTGCAAACAGCATGACACGTGGACACGCCCCAGAGAAAGCGAGGGCCACAGGCAGCTGTCTGCTCTCTCCCCTGCCTGGGAAGATGTGAAACTGGACGAGAAGGACAGTGATGTCCAGCACGACCCACCCCCCCACCCACCCCCCGGCTCTGGAGACCAGAGTAGGAATTGGTTCATTACTCCAGGATAGAAAGTCTTCCAACTATGATGAACAGAGACGCTGAAGTTCCCATCCTCTGCTGGGGAGAGAGCGAGGAAAAGTGGCCTCTAGGGCTGAAGCTCTTGGCAAAGATGAGCAAACCTGGGCTGGGAGGGAGCCCTGGCAGAGAGTCTCCGACTCTCTTCTGGTGGCTCAGAGGAGGAAAACAAACTCCCCACCCAACCGTCTGCAGCCCGTTTAAGCAGCTGCTTGGAAGTCAAGTTTTTATAAGAAAACGCAGACCAGAAAACGCTCTGTGGCTCATGGCTCCAGAACCTGTAAGGCTGGCACATCGTACCTGATGAAGGCTGTCTTTCTGCCGAGACATGCGTGTGAGTTGGTAGTAATTAAACGTGCTTATTTCTGTGTCAGCGAATTTCACTTCCGCGGCGGGTTGTTGTCACAAGATTAGAATGATCTCCATCTTTCAAAAAAGGCTTCAAGGTCATGACTGTATGGTTGCCGCTGTCATTGGAATGTGGTTTTCTGGTGTCGGGGTGTTGTTCTAGGAAAATCTGGTTGGCGCAGTTCTTTTCTGGAATAGCAATGGGGGCTCTTTTTCAGAAGGAAGTCATACGTCAGTTTTCAAAAAGGCATCCCCTGAAGGAAACAGTGATCAGACCCAGATAAGAGGATGGCCTTTCAGAGGTGCTTTCCCAGCACTTCAGTGCAGCCCTGTCTACTTAGCTAAATGTATAAAAATATCTCTGGACTGAAATGTGATTATCTAGAGATAATAGAAGTCGAGGTGGTTTTTGCTTTTTTTCTTTGTACTTTCATCTAGTTTAAGAATTTTTATCATGAACATTGTGTTAGCTTTCTATTGCCACTGTAACTAATAACCAGATACTTAAAACAACATAAATATTTGACTTTACAGTTCTGTAGGTCAGACGTCTGGTAGGGGTCTCCCCCGGGCAAAGTCAAGGTGTCACAGGACTGCATTCCTTTCTGGGGGCTCTGGGGATGAATCCGCTCCTGATCTCGTTCAGGTGGATGGCAGAATCCAGTGTCTTGTGGTGTGGGTCCCTTGGGGTCCCTATTTCCTTGCTGGCCATCAGCTGAGGGCCATTCTCAGGTTCTAGAAGCCGGTCACGCTCCTTGGCTCCCAGCCCCCTTTCTCGTCTTCAAAGCCACTTCGAATCTCTCCTGCCTCTTTGTCCCTCTCATCTCTCAGACCAAATCCACTGCCTTTACAGACACTGGGCCCACCAACAAATCCAAGACAATCTCCCTGTTTTAAAGTCTGTTGATTAGCAAACTTAATTCCGTCTGCAAGCTTAATCCTCCTCTGCCTTGTAACTTAACCTCTTCGCAGGCAATGAAGATCATGGGACCAAGTCCTGCCTCCCGCAAACGTTTATTTTTAATTAATGAAAATAAGTCCTTGAAAAGGGAGCCAAGTTCAATGAGGTGAAGGAGTGGCCACCATCTCTTAGACTTTATAAAATCAATAATAGTCTAGTTTGGCTACAGAGGGCTCATCACTTCTGTGAATATCTGATTTTCTCAGAAACCTCTGGCTTCTTGAACTCTCAACCAAAATTCCAAATCCCTTGGCCAAACTTTCTTCCACTTTTTCCTTTAAGAAGGAACGTCTTTGATCTCGGTGACAGGCATGTTTTCCCACATGGCCACCCCCAACTCCCACCCCACGTGCCAATCCTTCAGAAGTCTCACCTGCCCTGCTGGTTTGGTGTGTGACTTTCTTTGGCCAATGGACAGGAGCAAAGGTGATGCAGGCGGAGGTTTGAGAAGAGTTTGCACAGTAGGACCTTTCCTCCTACTCTTTGGACCCCCAAGACCCCCATGTGATGAGCCTGGGCCCACAGGAGAACGAAAGATGACTCCATGTAGAGACACCCAGCCCAGCTCTAGCCCTGAGACCAAGCAAACTGCCAGCTGCCAGAAATTCAAATTTGACCATGCTAGGCTATCCTGAACCACGCTACCTATCAGCCAACCATAGAGACCCAGCAAGCCAGCCTGCACCCAACAAACACCCTACGGACCCAGAGAGTCATGAGAAATAATACTCACTATTTCTTATTTCAAGCAACTAAATTTTGGAGTAGTTTGTTACATAGCTAAGTCTGAATATAATTTAAGAAAAATTTGAAATTGTAAAAAAGTTTAATAAGGGAACAAAAGTCACCCACAATTCCATCAACCAGATATAACCAGCGTGACTATTTAGTGTATTTTCTATCAATGTTTTTCTTTAAAATTTTTAATAAAATTTTAAAGGTGATTTTCCATTTATAGTTATTCCAAAATATTGGCTATATTCCTCTTGTACAATACATCCATCAATTTTTATATTTAGTTAGTTACATAGCTAGAGAGTGAGAGAAGAGTGATAAATAGAAAGATGATAGAAACACACAGAATTTATATGTGTTATATAATTTAAATCTTACTTTTCACCCCCTATAACTACTAATTAGCATTATTTCATGTCATTAACCTTATCTGGAAAGTAGGGCATTCATTAACTTGGAAACCTCTTTCAAACAACCACAGTTTCCCTTGTAATCAGTCATGTGTGCAAGTTCCTTTACCAGGTTGTGTACCTGTGCGTCCAAACAGCATATATACTCAGTCTAATTGGCTTAAAACGGAACAGACCTTTACCGGCCATCTGATGTTGTCCGAATGTACCTGAATAATTGACTGGGACTGGAGCTTTGATTGGGCAAAGCTGTCCTTGGAGGCAGGAGACAGTTCTTACCACCTTGGCCTTCCTGTGATGTGTGCACCGCCCTGGCTGCAGGACCCAGCCTGAGTGGGCAGGAAGAGCTGTGGGGATGAAGTCCTTCTTGGATGTTTACTCCTGAGCAGCCTACCCCCCAGCCTCACTCACTGCTGGGACACTGACCTCCTGCATGGAACTCACTCTCGGGGAGGAGCCAGCCAGTCACAGGTCTCCTAGGGAGGCCTGGCTTCCCTAAGAGCAAGGGCCTTGTGTTTAGGTTTGTTCCCATCCGAGACCTAGGAGAAAAGGCACCTTGAATGTGACCTACAGCTGGGGTCACTTTCAAAAACGTGGTTCAAGAGCCACAAACAAACTCATAGGCAGTCCAGTCCATGGTGGGGATGGCGGGGTGTTCCAAATCATATTGACAAGTTTCAGGGGGAAGCCTTTTCCTCTTTTTTTTTGAGGTACGTGGGCCTCTCACTGTTGTGGCCTCTCCCGTTGCGGAGCACAGGCTCCGGACGCGCAGGCTCAGCGGCCATGGCTCACGGGTCCAGATGCTCCGCGGCATGTGGGATCTTCCCGGACCGGGGCATGAACCCGGGTCCCCTGCATCGGCAGGTGGACTCTCAACCACTGCGCCACCAGGGAAGCCCAGCGTTTTCCTCTTTTGCTGGCCTTTCTCCTGCTCCACCTCTCCTCCTGCAACAAAAAAACCAGGAATCTGCCCAGCAGAAATCAACTATCCTCAGCAGGCTGGAAGAGCGAGGGCCGTCCACACAGGGTTTTCTTTCCCTGCGGGAGCGGGGAAGAGAAGTGTGAGAACTTCCACAACCAGAGAGTTTTTTCAGCCTGAGCTGGCAAGTGTTAGCTTCTCTATAATTCCCAGGAGACATTTGGAAACCAGGCCGCCTGACTGGTGTCACGTGTCACAGCAGTGGTCACCCGGCCCTTCTGGTGTCTGCTTGTGCACAGCTCCAGGGAGGCTGAAGGCAGTGCTGGGGTGGGGGAAGTGGAGGCCAAAGGCATTTGCTCAAAAGCACACGTGTGACAGTCCTAGGGGCCCCCTGGAAGTGAAGGGCTGAGTCTAGTGCCCTTGTGTGGGCCTAAGAGCCAGCCTAGGAAATGCAGTAAAGACCCAGATAGGGCTTCCCTGGTGGCGCAGTGGTTGAGAGTCCGCCTGCCGATGCAGGGGACACGGGTTCATGCCCCGGTCTGGGAAGATCCCACATGCCACGGAGCAGCTAGGCCCGTGAGCCATGGCCACTGAGCCTGCGCATCTGGAGCCTGTGCTCCGCAACGGGAGAGGCCACAACAGTGAGAGGCCCGTGTACCACACACACAAAAAAAAGACCCAGATAAATGCAGTAAAATGCAGTGCAGAATGCAGCCTCGTTTTCACCTCCAGGCTGGTGTGACTTAAAGAAACACGGGTGAGACTGGAATTGCATTCATCTCCATTTCCTCAATCTCTCTCCTAGCTCTGCTCGTCTCAGCACTCAAGCTCTCTGATTGTGTCTCCGTTCTGTAGTAGCCCCTACCTGCAGCAATGCTCATGAAATGCTCACAGCCAAAGTCACCGATCTCAGCTCACTGGTGTAATCATTTTGCTGAAGTTCAGTGAAAGCAAGTATTTGCCTGAAAGATGGGCTTTTCAGCTTAATTGGCGGTGGTTACAATGATCTACGGAGGCACCCAGGTGATTTTAACACAGCAGTGGATTCTCAATCCCCCATTATGCAAATGGCAAGCTTTAGGTGGATGTGTCTATTACAGAAGACCAAAATCACATCTCTGTGATCATCCTCCTCTTGGCGTGTGCATTTGGACCATGAAGTCACTGCTGGGAATTCTGAACTCAGACACAGAACCAGGACAGGCATGGTATTTGCATCCCATCAAACCTCCATACGGAGAAGATTGCTGGTCTTGGCAAGTATTGATAATGTAAGAGTGCGTAAATGCCGTTTTCTGTGATCATGGCAATATGGTGGCTGGAGGGGAAGAGGTGGACTTTTCAAAACAGATCCACACTATTGAAGCTCTGTGCCAACCAGGGCAGCTTCCTCCTGGGACCTGAGTTCTGCTCCTTTGTGACTCCAGGCCCGGTGCAAATGTGGCCTTGGGGATGGAAAATGTTTCCCAATCCCTGAGAGCTCTGAGACTTTTGGGCCAAATTCTCCCTGTGTGTTACAGCGTTGGAAATAGGTTCCCATGGTCCAAAGAATTTAGTTGTTTATATAAAATATGTACTAAGTCCTCCCAGGTAAGTAGGTTTTAGGCTCTTAAGAATATTGATTGATCAACTGATTGAGTCATTCATTCATTCACTCCTTCATTGGGTCAAACATTGATTGAGCAATGACTGGGTCCCAGGCCCTGTGTTAAATCCTGGAATACCAAAAAGAATAAGACACTGCCCTGTCCTCGAGGGATCTGGAGGCACACAGGAAACAAAGGATTCTGCCAGAGGTGCTAAGAGTTGTGACAGAGACGGCAAAAATGCTGTGGGGCCAGAGGAGGTAGCGCTAATTCTGCAGGAGAACACAGGTCCATTCAGAGGAGGTTTCCAAAACAGGATGATATCACAAAGTTGGAAATAATGACAATCGTGTCACTGTGAATATGAAGCAACTGGGACTTTCATATTTTGCTGGTGGGGGTAACAGTTGGTACAACTTTGTTGGAAACGCCTTGGCAGTTACCTACTAAAGGAAATATATGGTCATATTCTTATGACCCGGCAATTCCGCTCTTGTGCTTATACCCACGATAAGTGTGTGCGTATACCTACCAGGTGACATGTATGACAATGCTCATTGCTGGTTTATTCACAATAGTTAAAACTGGAAACAAGACAAATTTTCATCAAATAGGATGGATGAAGAAATTGAGGCCTATTCATACAGTGGACTACTATGCAGCAATACAAAAGAAATAATGTGCCTACTGCCACAGCCAACATGTGTGACTCTCACAGACATAATGATGAGTGAAAGAAGCCAGACACAAAAGACCACCCACTAGGATACTATTTATATCTATGGTGGTAGAAGTCAGCATAGTCATTACATGGGGCAGAAGTGCTGGAAATATTCTACACCTTTATCTAGGTGGCGGTACATGGGTTTCATACATAAATGAAACTCATGAATCTGTGTACTTAATATTTAGACACTTTACTGCATTTATGTTATAACTCAATAAAATTTTTTAAAGACAAAAATCAAGTAACAAATACAAAAAACAGAAGGTGATCACTTAATGTCGAAGAACACACAAAGGATCCCCAAGTTTGTAGGAATTATGAACAATATGCTGGGGGAAATAAAGCTTTTATTTTTAAATGTAAATGTTATAGTTCTAGGAAGAGCACACACGGGATAGAGAGCACCTTGGGACTGACCTCATCCACATGACAGTGGCCCTGGACAATGCCTTCCTGGACCTCACTTCCTGCAGTTTTAAATTGGCGTTAATAACATTTACGCTAATAACATCTGAAATTTTCTAATATAGTATCTGCACATAAAAACTTCAATAATGGCTGAAGCAAATGTCAGTGTTTTCCATAGTGACTCCCACATTTTTTAAGTGTGAAAACCTATTTCAATTTTTTCCAATGAATTTTTTTATTTTTAATTATAAACAGTTTCAAGCATAGAGAAAAGTAGAAAGAAAAGTATAATAACCACACTAGTACATCCATCAGGCCATTTAACAATGTTGACATTTTGTTATATTTGCTATATTGTTTTCCTGAATTAATCTTTTTTAAAAATCCATCTTATTATGGAAAGTTTAAAATATTAAAAATATAAAAGAGAATAGTGTAACAAACCACCATGTACCCAACACCCAGTCCCAATAATTATGAAGTCATGGCTAATCTCGTTTCTGTTATAACCCCACCTACTTTTCCACCTCCAGTCCCCAAATTATTTAGAAACAAATCTCAAATATGACATCATCTCATGTACAAATATTTAAGTTCATATAGCTAAAAGAAAGAACTCTCTTAAAATATAACCACAAGACCACTATCATACCTTTAAAAGTTAATAATAACTTCCTAATATCGAGTATGAATTCAATATTCAAATTTCTACATTTCGGTCATAAAAGATTTTTACAGATTGTTCAAGTCAGGAGCCAAAGTTCACATACTGCATATTGTTGCTATTTTAAAAATTCTTTTTGAATCCATGTGTTCCCCTTATTTTTCTTGCTGTTCTTTGTTGAAGTAGCCTTGTCCTGCATATCAGTGTTTCTCACACTTTAGCATGCAAAAGAATCACCTATAAAGCTTCTTAAAATACAGATCCCTGGGCCCCAGCCCAGGACAAGTGGCTCTGGGGTAGAGCCTGAGAATTTGCATTTAACAAGCTCCCAAGTGATGCTGATGACAGTCTGTGAACCCATGTTGACTAGCATTGCTCTAGTTTCCCACAGTTCAGATTTAACTAGCTGCATCTGCAGGGTGTCTTTGAATATGTTTCTCTGCTCTTTATACTTAAAAAAAATTTACTTGGCTACGTTTGAACATAGTATTTGTCTGCTTTCATCAAGACACACAATGTCTGGTCATCTCTCCTTGAGACGTTCATTAGTAGCTTCCAATGATTATTCCTAGACCTGTAATTTCCTTAGGGGTTGCAAAATGGTGACATCCTAATACTGTTGTTTCTTCTTCATTTATTACTTGGTGTCTACTTCTATAAAGAGCCTTTTCCTCACCAAGCATATGAATATCCCAAGATAGAGTTTATACAGAAAGCAGAATAAATGCTTTAATCTTTCTCTTCATTAACCCATTTTCAAAATAGTGCATTGGTTCCCTAGCATCCTGAGACACTAAAGAGATGTTTTTTGTTTGCTTGTTTTTAATCTATCCTAGTGAATTCATAAATACAAACACATTGGTGTGTTTCAACTCACTCAGTTATTGTTTTTGATGCTCGAACTGCCCCATCTCTGACTGATGGGAGCCTTGTCAGGTTAGCTCCTGGGTCCTTGTGACATGACTCTAGTGACTCACTAGCTTCCTTTCTTTTCATATGACAAGATTTTCCAGACTTGCCTTATACATTTCTTGGCCCACAGCTGGAATTGGCCATTTCTCCAAGGAGCCCTGGTTGCATTTCATATGAAATGGTACATAGAGACCACAGTCTAGATACTAGAAGCATTCATCAGTGATGGGTTGGCCATTGTTCCCAGACCTTTTCAGGGAATAAAACTAGAAAAAAATTTTTAAATAAAACATGTAATGAGTTTAAAGATTACTTCAGTTAGAATTTAGAGGATATTTTATCTGATCCCATCAACCTTAAATCTCAGAATCACCACCCTAACCCTACAGTCAATAATATGATTGTTAAAAACCCTTTCCATTGTTTTATCTTTTGTATGTTCTTTTTATTCTTAGGGTATGTCTTAAGGATGTATGGTCAAATTTTAAAGTCACATGGCCTAGTTTCTACCTTTGAGGTCATGCCACAAGTCAATACATAGCTAGGTTTATTTGTTCATTTTGCTTTTGACTTTTAGGGACTCCTTTTTTGAACATTTCAATTTGTTTTATAATTATGTAAGACTATTTTTACAGTTTCAAAATAAAATCTACAAATCAAAGTATATTCAAAGAAGTCTCACCTATTCCTTCCCCTCTGTCAGGATCCTTTCTTGCCCTTATATGGAGTAACTTAAAAATACTTATGGTTTTTTGTTCTTTTAAAAAACAACATAATAATAGTATAACATTATAGACATACACATACATTCATATCACATCTTTTTGGATACATGGTAGTATACTATACACACTTTTCTCCACTTAGCTCTTTTTTTAAAAAAATACATCCAATTTTTTAAAATTAGTGAATTAATTTATTTTTGGCTGCGTTGGGTCTTTGTTGCTGTGCTTGGGCTTTCTCTAGTTGCTGCGAGTGGGGGCTACTCTTCATTGTGGTACGTGGGGTTCTCATTGTGGTGACTTCTCTTTGTTGCGGAGCAGGGACTCTAGGCACATGGGCTTCAGTAGTTGTGACACGCAGGCTCAATAGTTGTGGCTCACAGGCTCTAGAGCGCAGGCTCAGTAGTTGTGGAGCACGGGCTTGGTTGTTCCATGGCATGTGGGATCTTCCCCGACCAGGGATTGAACCCGTGTCCCCTGCATTGGCAGGTGGATTCTTAACCACTGCACCACCAGGGAAGCCCTCCACTTAGCTCTTGACACCACTTTATAATGTTAAAAATGTTAACATTGGTTAGTAGTTCCACTTTGGGCATTCATTGATTAAGAAAATAAACAAGGAAAAAAACTTCATTGCATTCAGTAGCACTTTTAAATAGATTTATTTAAACGAATTTATTAATCCTAATGCATTGATATATAATTGGAGAATGTTAGTCCACATGTCTGTTCAGCCTACAATAAATAATACGTGGTGCAAATGTCAACAATCAGAAACCACAAAGGAAGAACAACTGATTTTTAATTGTTTTATTTATTTAGATGCCCTCCTTTAAAAAAATTTTTAATTTTGGAATAATTTTAGATTTACGGAAAAGTTGCAAAGATAGTACAGAGAGTTCTCGTATACCTTTACCAGTTTCCCCTATTGTCAACATCTAAAATAACATGGTACATTTGGCAAAGCCAGGAAACCAACGTTGCTTTGTTACTGTTAACTCAACTCCAGACTTTATTCAAATTTCATTAATTTTTCCACTAATGTCCTTTTTCTGTTCCAGGATCAGACTCAGGATACCACATTGCATTTAATATCTTTCCATTTTTAATTGACCTAAAAATCAATCAAAGTTAAAGAGCATTCCCATTTTATAGGTGAAAAGGGACAGAAACCAAAAGGCTTACTGGCAGTGGGATGATCACAGGATTTAAGTCCAAATCTCAGTGGAATCTGCTTTTATAAGAGACAATCTGGTTTAGATAAAGAAAATGCAGACTCTGGAATTAGGCAGACCTGGTTTTGAGGCCTCGTTTGGGTTTACTACTTAGGAGTTGTGAGGTCTTGAATATTTACGGAGCCTTCGTTTTTCATCTGTAAAATGGGAAACTAAAATATACCTCACAGGGTAATATGAAAGTTGATAAATGATATGTGTGAGGTGTTTGGTTATAAGAAGAGCTCAATAAATGATAATAGCCGTTCTCATAGCATCATTGTTGGTAGACCTATAACTAGCACTTGAGGACTGACTGGATGTCTGGTCATCTGCTATCCAGAATATAATTCTCTCTTATAAAAAAGATAGGCAATTTTTATCCCAGCAGCTAACCATGGGGTTACAACTCAGATATGCAACCTCCGATAAAGTGGCCTTAAGCAGGGGCGATTGTAGGGGGCCATTTATCACCCAGTCTCCTGGACTAACACATCAGTTCCTGGCATCTTTAAGATGAGGCTTTCCATCAGCAGCCATTGAGGTTACCTTATAGGTATTTTACCAGAAAATAAGCATCTAATATATTAACTTATATATTGTTTTACTTCTGAAAGGACTGTTGACACTTTTCAAGTGCTTTCTGACAAGTTTAAAAAAACAAAACAAAACGCTCTTTTGAGGAAAATTACTGCAGCCTTGATTTCTGGGGGGTGTGTACATGTGCACCTATGCATATGTTTCTTCGTCTTCTTCTTTACCAGGGATCTGAGAAATTTTGTGCCACTTTCCAAAATAGGACTCAGAAGTAGGTCAGTAAAAGAGCTGTAAAATAGGTCAATTGCTATAAATCTAAGCAGAAGAAGGAAGTGGGGCTCAGCTCCGGAAAGACTGCATGTTTAGACCTCTGGTACCTGCTCTGATAATGCCTAAAGGACCATTTGTGGGGAGGGGGACATCAGATACTCTATTGTACCTTTGCTGACCTCATGCATTTTCTTTTCCAGGTTGGCCACCTCTAGGATGGAGATCATGGGTGCTGGTCATCGGGACCAAGATGGTAGATTTAAGCCCAATGGTCATTAGAAAGCCCACTCTAGGCTTGGGGACAGCATGCTGCCTGAGGATGAAGAAGCAGGGGACTTTTTCCCCCTCTGTGGATAGGTAGGGAAGTAGCTGGCTTTGAATAGCAAAACCATACTGCTGGGTAATGCTTCTGGTATTCCGAGGCACTGCAGCTGGACACAGAATCCAATCTCACGTCACCCCCGCCCAGAGCGATGCTGCAGTTCCCTCTGTGCTGCTGGAAAGGAGCCTAAAGGATTAGGCTGCAGGAATGGCTTTTACCTTACTTCAATGGTCTCCTCTTTAACGATACGTTGCTTCCTCACAACGGTGGCTCATTTTTCCATACGGCACATGAGACTGTCTACATCCTGTCCCAAGAGAGACAGCATTTTCCTGATGGTGCAGGATTTTGCTTTCCCAAGACTAGGTTTTGTAAGGTTTCTTGGCACTCTCCCAGGTGCAAGGGGGCTCTCTAATATATGAGATTATGATTTTTAAAAAACCATCAAATTTGATTTTGTGACCCAGGCTCTTCCATGTGACTTTCTGAATTATTACCAACACACATTGCTGGTTTTAAATTATTCTGACTCATGCTCTTGTTTTTTCCATTGTTGGCAATATCTCCAAGTAACCACAATCCTTATCCATTGTCTGATTACCAGAACAAAACACAGTTTGAAGTTGTTGGGAGTTTTAAGAGAGTTTTATTTTGTTTCTATTAAATTGAAAATAGTACCAGAAGTAAAAGACTTAGTTAAAAATCGAAGATTTTAGAAAACAAACCATGTCCTGGTGCAGATTGCTAAGCTCTGTGGAAATCAGATCTAACTTGATTTGCAATGGTAATGGGTCTTAACTGGAATAATTATAAAGGTTATTGGGAGATGCTGGTTATTGGCTGGGAAAGAAATGAAATATTGCCTACTTACCTTCTTAGACCTCAGCAATAAATACAGTTGCAGGGAATCACTGTTCTTGAGCCTGGAGTGGAAAGCCGTATAGAGAGGAAAAGTAGTAAAGACCCAGGTGGGAACGTGGTCACACACTGGCTCATTTATCTACTCGACCAGAAATTGCTGTCCCATCTCTTCGCCAGGCTCGGGGCTGGGCTTGGGCATATCAGGTGTGAGCCAGTGAAGGAGGCCAGCTGCCAAGGGGCTCCCTGTCTGGTAAGGCGGGCAAGCTTAGACAACAATAATGCCAGCAGTGGATCCCCAGAACTATGCAAGCAAAAAGAGGAAGGTCCCCATTTGTCTGGAGTCATAGAAAAGACAACACAGAGGAAATGGCACCTCTCTGGACCTTGAACAATGAATCAGTTGGTAGAAAGGGGGAGAAGAACATTCTGACATTGAGAGAAGCATATGGAAAACCGTGCAGGGTCAAACACTTTTCAAATGTTGAGCAGTCCCATGTGGCTGAAGAATGGGGCTGTGTATCAGGGGTAGGAGAAAGATGGCGCTAGGACCGCTGTCTGTGGTCAAATCCCAGATGGTCTTGGAAGGAGACTCAATATATTACTGAAAGCAATGAGGATCCAGTGAAGGTTGTCAGATGTTCATTTTTTATTTTATTTTTAACTTTTATTTTATATTGGAGTACAGTGGGTTAACAATGTTGTGTTAGTGTCAGGTGTACAGCAAAGCGATTCAGCCATACATATACATATATCCATTCTTTTTCAAATTATTTTCCCATTTAGCTTATTATAGAATATTGAGTAGAGTTCCCTGTGCTATACAGTAGGTCCTTGTTGGTTATCTATTTTGTATATAGTAGTGTGTATATGTTCATCCCAAAGTCCTAATTTATCCCTCCCCCCAACTTTTCTCCTTTGGTAATCATAAGCTTGTTCTCTATGTCTGTGAGTCTGTTTCTGTTTTGTAAATAAGTTCATTTGTATCATTTTTTTTAGATTCTGCATATAAGTGATATCGTATGACACTTTCATTTAAAAATAGAATGACAGCAGACCCGCTCCAGGAGCCTGTGACGCTCACTGAGGGAGGTACCATGATTCCCCCACCCTGGGGCCCAGGGGCAGGGGGTGGAGGGGTCAGACTCAGAACGGATTTCTGAGGTTGAACGAACAGGAGGTGATAACTAATTAGGAGGATGTGGTTGAGGGAGAGAGAAAGGAAGGGGTCAGATATGACTTGTGTTTTGGGCCAGAATCAGCAGGGAGGAAAGGAGACAGGGGATCCTTGGAGTCTGAAGGACCCAGTGTGCAATCCCAGCTGTACCCCTTTCAAGTTTTGCATTTGTGGACAAGTCACTTTCCGGAGCCTCTGTTTCCTCTTTTAAAAGAAGAGTAATTAGCAAGATTTGCTGAGGGTTGATGAGATCCTGGAGGCCTGGGGCAAGTAGGTGCAGGACAGATGCTGTCTGTTGTGATCATTTTAGGTCTTCTCTGCATCACCGGCTAGGGGCTCATGAGAATGGGGGCCGTTGTCTGTCTCCCTAACCTGCACAGGATAGAGAAGGAGCTCTGGGGATGTTTGCTCAACTTCTTTTCTTTATTTTTCAGCCCATCCGAGGACAAAGAAAGCTGAAAAGTTGCTTGTGAGTATTGCTTCAGAATAGTGGAGGGAAAGGAATGCCAGCAATGCTTAGACCCAGGCAGGCAGTGGTGTACTTTCCCCACTGATAGGTGTCGGTAGGCTGATGGTAACGGGGGACCTGCTGAGTCAGGATGTGATGGTAATGAAAAATGTCAAATGCCTGGTAACTGCTAAAAACTGAAGTGACATCAGACCCTAGACCGGAGCTTAGTGCAGGAGGAAAAATGGACCCCAGGCTCTAGAAACTGGAGTTGGCTTTTCTGCCCGAGTTCATCAAGAAGTGAATGGCAGACAAGAGCCCTGCCTGAAAGTGTCCATCAAAGCAGCGTGGGAAGGGGGTCTAGGAAGTGGACTGAAATAGCTACGGTGAAGAAGCGGAGCCGTGCAGGGGACGGATGGATGGATGGAGGGATGGAGGGATGGAGGGCCAAACACACCGGAATCAGAGTAGCCAGCCTCCCCAGAGCCACCCAGAATTGCTCCTTTGCCCCAAAGTAGAAACCAGTCCAGGCCTCCGAAGAGAAGTTAAAAGTCTCAACTACAGAGAGACACGCCCTGCTCTGCCCAATAAACCAGATGCAGGAAACCCGCCCTCTGCTTCCCTCGACCCCATGCAGATCCTTCTTGGAGCTCCGTGGGCACATTTGGCCTCCGCAGTTTAAGAGAAATCAAGAAACTGGAGAGGATCCAAAAGAGAGCAAAAAAAACATGATTAAAGAGAGTAAGAATAGGACCCAAGAGGCAAGTTAAAGAAATTGGGGTTGATGTGCCTAAAACAGTAAAGACAAAATGGGAACTGCATTCAAATACGTGAAGAGGGGCCGCTGGCCCGTTATTCCCCAATTTCAAGAGCACAGAATGAGAGGCAAATGGCCTAATTTGCCCCAGGAGAGATCAGGTAAAGAAGGGTTTCATAAATGTCTGTGTGCCTTGGAAGTGGGCTCCCGTGGAGTTATTGTACAATAAAGCTGGCCTCCCCAGGGAGAAAACCTGCTGCAGACATGGAGGTGTGGAGGCCCTGGCTTGTCTCCAAAGCACTGTCCCCCACCCCAAATCCCAGCTCTCCTGGCTTCCGGGAGCCCAGGCATCTTTTCAGATGACAAGTGAGTGGCCAGCCTGGACAGTGGGAGCATCTTTGCTTTTCTCTGGTGGGTCTCTTCCTCCATGACCTTTCATCACATTTTCTCATTGATATGTTCACAATACAGTCAACAGCAAATGCCTGCGAGTTCTTTGGCACCTGGTAAAAAATGTCTTACAGCTTCCGGCAGTGGCAGTTTAGATCAGATCACTGCGTGACTGGCCAACCATGTAGTGAAAATACTCGGAGAACCTTGTGAAACTCCATACAGCTGGAGAGCTTGCTCTGGCTGTCATCACTGTTGGCATGCTTAGGTGTGCTATCCATCACTGTGCGTTCAGTCCCTCATTCAACCATAGTTCATAGAAGGGAGAGTCAAGATGTAGGATGAAGCTTATGTGCCTGTCTCCCCTTTCTGCCCCCAAAACGCCAGACAGAAGACATACGTATCTACCGATAGCATGACAGGGCAATTGTGTTAGTGAACCAGGACCCTTGTAAAAGTGAATGGGGGGCGTCACTGACAATTATGCTAGGACAAAACTGGGACCTATGGCCCCCCTATCTATAACTCTTATTCAAAGCTCAAAGACAAGAAGGGAGGTTCCCTTGTTATTGAAATTATCAGCAATCCTTGGAAGCTAGAAAAAATATAGTAATGGAATGCTTGTTTTATTAAATATGCATTTATTAAAGATGCATATGCTGAATAACAAATTACCCCCCAGATTAGTGGCTCAAAACAACAAAAAGTCATCATCTCATGCAGTTCCTGTGGGTCAGGAATTCAGGAGCAGTTCAGTTGGATGGGTTTGCCTCAGGGGCTCTCTGGGGGCTGCAGTCAGTTGCTACCCTGGGCTACAGTCATCTGAAAACTCCACCAGGGCTGGAAGATCCACTTCCAAGACAGTGCGCTGGTGTGGCGGATAGCTGGAGACCTCAGTTCCTCATTTCATTTCTTCCCCATTGGGCTGCCTGAGTGTCCTCACCACACAGCAGCTGGTTTCCCCCCACCACCAGTGAGTGATTTGGGTCACTCATGCCTTTCAGGACTTGTCTCAAAACTCACACATGGTCACTTTGGCCCTAGTTTATTTATTAGAATGAGTGTCTAAGCCCAGCCTGCAGGAAAAAGGAAGGAGATGAACCTTTATTTCTTGAATGAAGGAGGATCTACAAATATTTGGTCATTATTTATTTATTTATTTGTTTGTTTGTTTGTTTTGTGATACGTGGACCTCTCACTGTTGTGGTCTCTCCCGTTGTGGAGCACAGGCTCCGGACGTGCAGGCTCAGCAGCCATGGCTCACGGGCCCAGCCGCTCCGCGGCATGTGGGATCCTTCCGGACCGGGGCACGAACCCGTGTCCCCTGCATCGGCAGGTGGACTCTCAACCACTGCGCCACCAGGGTAGCCCCATTTGGTCATTCTTGTTGTGAGTTATGTTTGTTTTCGAGATTCCCTGTTTGCCTTTCTCCAAGTACTGTCATTTCATTCTGCCTGGCCTAGTGATGGTGGGAGTGGAGGGACCAGTGCAGCCAAGGGGCTATCTGAGCAGCTGGCAATTTGGCCACGTGCCTCTCTGTTCCTCTTGGGTGTTGTCAATCAGTTGCAGTACTTAAAATGGGCTCTCCTGGGGGGTAATGAGTTCCATACCACAGGCACATAAGGGGAAGTTGGATGGTTAGTTGACAGGGTGACACAGATAAGTATAGATGGGGGAAGGGAGCCAGCCTAAGTGACCTTCCATGTCCCTTCTAGCTTGAGCATCCTTGAGTCCCTGATCCGCCCCCCACCCAAGAGCATTGTTCCTTTGGAGTTCAGATGGGCTACTTAAGCACCGATTCTGTGCAATAATGAAAGTATCAGAGCCAAGAGGGGTTAATCTGTCCAAAGGAGGCTCTTTGGGGGCAAGTTTCTAGAGGTGAAGGCATAGGCTCTTGAAGTGAGAAGATCTAAGAAAACAAAAGTGGACTTCATGTTATTATAGGCTGAGAGGATCATGAGTTTCAATCTCCCCAAGAGATGGAATTAAAGCGATTTCCAAGAATCTTAATCATGGGGCGATTGTGTTTGTTTACTTTTGCAGCAAGCCTTGGGAACCGTGCTTGGAGAGATAAAAGCGGTTTTTCGAGCCTGTGCCTGCAGCTCCATCACTAGGTAGAGCGGCAAGGAGGCTGGCCCTTCCCTTACAGCAGAAATCAGGAGGCGCTGCCTGTAACGTCCTGCCTTAGGAACACTTGCCTCCATTTTTTCACCTGCTTGGACTCAAAGCAGATTGAGCTAAATGGGAGCTTGGGTGAGAAATAAGTGCCCTGTTCATTGTGAATGCCCAGGCTGTGGAGCAAAAATAGCACACAGGAAACGGTATTGCAAAGGTCAATTTTTCTGGAAAGGAAAAGACAACAAACCATCTATCTGAAATTTTAATGAGCAGACCCTGGCCTCTGACCTCATGCCATTACCCAGCAATCCAGTACTGAATGCCATGTCAGCTTCCATTTCCTGCGGGGGCAGAGGCAGAGTTCCCGGCCGGAGGCCGGCCATCTGCCGGACGTGGGATCCGCCCTCTGCCTAGCTGGCTGTTACTGAGGGTCATGAAGTCATTATGGATAGAGTGTCAGCCCAGGCTCCTTGCTTCACAGAGATGGTGGATTAGAAGGTTGAGAAACCAGGGCTAGTAGATAGGATTTTCTTCCCTATCCTTCTTTTTTTCCCCTCTGCATTGACTGTTTTGTTTCATTCAGTCAAAAACAAACCAAGGACAGTCTTGGGGGGCACATTTAGCCCTTTGGAGAGAGCTTTGCAGCTTCCAGGTTTAAAAAAAATTGGACTTCTATAGTCAAGAGCTGAATATTAAAGGAGAAAAAGAAATGGACCGTTAGGAGAGACAGTGTATAAAGCCCCTGGTCCAGTGCACAGTGCATATTACTTCCACTACGAGTAAACAATTTAACCCGTCAGAAAGATTCAAGAGGCCAGCAGCTGGGCTCATCCTAGAGTGAGTCTCCCTCATTGATCTCAAAGGAAACATTTAAAATTCTCTTGTTCAGTGTCTGAAAGTTCTGTGGAACAGGAGCATCAGAATCACCTGGGTACTCGCTAAAACTGTCCTTCCCAGACCTCTGTAAGAGGGATCGCCAGTGTAAATGCCAAAGGATTTGAATTCTTAACAAACATCAGGAATCCCGAGGCTTGGGGAGGTGTCCTAGCTCATTTAATGCTCACTACCACCTGGAAGGTTTGTATTTTACTTTCACTTAACAGATGCTAAACCTGAAGCTTGGAAATCAGAACTAAAGACACAGGCTGCATCTGCAAATAGATCTGGTGTGGGCTCTGACCTACTTCTTAGCCCTGTGACCACAGGAAAACTACTTAACCTCTAGACGCTGCAATTTCCTCATCTGGATCTTCAGGATTTTAAAATGAAGCAACGCACGGGAAGCACTTGATCACAATACTCCGATTATATGAATATGTAATAAATAACATAGTGGTTAACAAACAACCTAATGATTATTAAAGAGGCCAAGTAAGCAGCTCACACCATTCAATAGTTGTGATTGATCAGTTTGTCCTATCAGACAGAAGAGTCTTTGAAGGCAAGAGGTATTTCTCATCCATCTGGTTTCCCAAGTCCCTAACAGAGCGTTGCTAATTGCTGATTGAGCAAATGAATGAACAAAGAAAGGACAGGCAGAGGGGTGAGTAGTAGGGCTGGATGTAAACTGGGGCTTGGACCCAGGCCTGGCTTCCAGATGGAGTGCTGAGATGTCCTGGCATTGAGAAGGGGGTCCTGGGGCCAGTGCCTCTGGCTTTTGGTTTTTTATTTTTTAAAAAGGCCTGCACGTTGTTCAGAGGGGCTGAGCTGGTCCTTGGGAACACTGCAGAAACCTGGGGGGTGGGAGGAAGATAGGAGAAAATCCACTTTGCAGTAAAAAGAGATGGTGAGGAAGGGAGTTCCCTCAAATGCTGTCTAAACGCCTCTTGGAATGGGGCTTCCCTCAGAAATCGGTGGGAGGTCACAGGACAGATTTCTGCAGGTGGTTCTCCCTCAGTGCTGCACATGAGAATCACCTGGGGCTTTGGAAACTATTCCGGCTCCGTCCATGGCTGGAGATTCTAATCAACCTGAGTGGCGGTGTTAATATCTCCCTAGCCCTTAGGGTTCTGATAGGTGGCCACGGCTGGGGATCATGGTGGTTCCACAAGGTGGGGGCCACCCATCCTTGACCCCTCCTGTAGTCTGTGTAGCCCTCTCCTTGCTGCTTCCCGCGGTCTCGGAGAGGGCAAGTCCCGTTGTTAAAATTGCTATTATGTCTCTTTGAGGCCTTCCTAGGCAGAAGAGGAGGAGACCGCCAAGAACGCGGACTGGGAGGCAAGGCCCTCCATACACTTCACTGGTATTTCCCAAACACCGGGTGGCCCCCGACCCCGCGGCCTGTAGAGGCTCATTTCAAGGGCGTGGGAGGGCACCTGGGACTCTGTATTCTTAACAGACAAACCCAGACGTTTCTCACGATCAGGAAAGTCTGGGGAAAATCGCCGTGCGCTTTTTTTGGGGGTCCTGCCATGGAGGAGAAACTTGATCCAATCTATCAACGTAAAACCTAAAGCAGTGCATCGAAAGCAGAATGCCCAGACGTCGCGTGCCTGCAGGTCCAAGTTCATTCTCTCGCACGGGATGTCCGTTTGGGGGCTTAGGGGACGGGGCCCGGGGACGCCCGCCTGGGCGGCGGACAGCCTTGCCGACCTGCTACCCGCGTTCCGGGAGCGAGCAGCCGAGTCATCATTTCCAGCCTCAGACTGGAAAGCTGGACGGTGCAGCCGCGTGTGCTCTTGGCAGCCGCGCGCCCGGGGCCCCGCGGCCACATCATCCCGGGGCGGGGATGTGTGCGCTCCGGACGCCCGCGCCGCCACCGAGCCACGTCTGTGCCGCCGCCGGGGCGCGCGGCCCGGGAGGCGCCCTGCCCCGAGCCGCCCCGGGGGTGGGCCAGAGCCGGCTCTGGGCGGGACCCTGGCGGGGGCCCCTGACCGGTCTCTAGGACCCGCGGGACGCCGCGGGCGGGCGGGCGGGGGTGCGGGGGAGACCATAATTTGTTCCGTGGTGATGAGAACGGTGACTGTTGGCTGTGGATCCATTTCACAGGCCTGCCTCCTCTCCCTAACGATCTTCCTCGTCCCCGGGCCAACTCGGACAGTTTGCTCGTTTATTGCAACGGTCAAGGCTGGCTCGTGCCAGAACAGCGTGCGCGCGCGCACACACACACGCACACACGCACACACACACGCGCCGGGGAAAACTTTTTTAAAAAAATGAAAGCCTAGACTAGCTCTTCAGCGGCCGGGCGCTGCGCGAGGGGTTCGGAGTTGACTCCCCGCAGCAGGAAGTCCCTCGGGCCGCGGACGCCCGGCCCCCGCTCGGCGCCCGCGGGGGATGGTGCAGCGCCCGCCGCCCGGCCCCGAGAGCTGCTGCTGCACGGAAGGCCGGCGACGATGGCAGCGCGCCCGCCGCCCGCGCCCCCCGCCCGCGCCCTCCTGCTCGCCCTGGCCGGGGCTCTGCTGGCGCCGCGCGCGGCCCGAGGTAAGTCGCCGAGCCCAGGCGGCTCCCCGCCGGTCCCCCGCTGCCCCCGCCCGCCCGCTGGGGGACTCGCCCTCCGGGGGCACCACGCGCCGCACTGGGGGGAACGCCGAGTGGCGGGATTGTCCCGCGACCCGGCGCGCGGGGACGCAGCTGCGGAGCCCCCGGGCTCGGGCTCCCGGCTCGGAGGGGACCCCCGCCCCCGCGGCCCCCACCCCAGGTGCCAATTCCCGAGGGAAGGAGAGAGCCCTTGGCTCCGGGCCTGGAAGCCGCCAGCGCGTAGCCCGGGTGGCCCAGCCACGGGGCCGCTGCCGCGTGTCCTCCCATCTCGGGGATCATTTGCCAGGGTATCTGTGTCTTGACAGTTACACGTGTCGCCCGGGATGACGCGCGTCGGGTCATCTTACCCTGTCCCTTAGTGAATCCCCCCATCTCTGACTGGTCAGCCCTCCATGAGGTTTCCTGTGCACCCCTGCTCCCCCTCGTATACACCCGGGGGGACGCACAGTAACCGCGCAGGTGAGCCATCCCCGTGCCCGCAGGTGTGCCTGCGGCGTTCCACGGCGCTCTCCATTTTAAAAATGGACTCTCTTGCCTACTTCTTTAATTTTCTTTCCCTCTCTTTCTAATTCCGGATACCTCCGTAGTTGTCAGTGGCGGCTAGATGTGAGCAGAATCTTTGTTTCCCGCCACTCCGTCAGGTTCTCAGCTAAATAATCGCTTAAATCAACCTTATATAAAGCGACAACTCATTTCCACGTTCAGCCAAAGTGTGGCTGTTATAGCTGTTTTATAGATCTAGGTTTTCCCGAGTTGTATCCCCTTAAGTGGGTACCTGTGGCTCTTTTCTTTTTGCACAATGAGAAAACAAACAGCAGGTGCCTTTTTAAAAATTCTGAAGTTTCTGCCGGTCGCCGTCACTACCACCGCCGTCTTTCTGCCGCTAGAGGCGCTGTCGACCTACCAATGAAAGACTTGCCTTGGCCTCCAGCTCTAAATTTCTGTGATTCTATGTGACAGGCATTATTTTTCAACAACTGGCCTCAATCACGAACTGTTACCACCTTATGGTACGTTTAATTTTGTAATTGCCACTGCTACCCTCCACCCCACCCCACCTCCGTACCCCACCGCATCTACTGTAATGTGGCTAAAACCCAGCTCTCGATAAAATCCACACGGCAATGAAGACCAATTTGGGAATTAATGATTAAGTAAAAAGATTGCTCAAAGGAAGGAAGAAGCAATGAGCATGCCAAGAAAGAATACTGCTGACTGTTTAGTTAAAAACCTGTATGACTTGCAAGTGAAACTAATAGTTGTCAAAAATGTTTTGAAAGACTTTTGTACAAATGGGTCCTTTTGAGTATTTATTGAGAAAGAACTTTTAAAAAACTGAAACAGAATCTCAAAGTGTGCCTGAGGTGGCCTTGGACTTGACACATGCTCTGTACACATAAACGGAAGTTCACTGAGCATGGACAATACTTTATTTTTTTAGAGGAAAATGTTTACTAAATCAAGCTAATAATGGGAAATTATTTCATGGAGGAAGGACTTATTATTTTATGACTGCAGCTTTGGTAGAGGTAGTTTTTCCTTAGGATAGATATGACTCAAAATAGAAAGCCGGTTAAGCCTAAACATTTAGAATGGGTTACATGCTGTGATATCCCAGGATTCACTGCTTGTTTATCCTTGGATTCTCGGTATCGAGTTTTAAATCAATCAGTGCACCAAATCACAGCATATAATGAAACATTTCTTTGTGTTGGCAAGAAAAAGGGAGGAATTACTACTTGTTTAAGGCAGACCATATTTTGGGGTTTGTCTCTCTGCGTGTTACCCTTCATTGGCATCTCAGCTCTAACAGGTCCAGAACAGAACCCTAGATCCCAGACTCTCTACTCCTGAATCCATCTTCCACCCCGTGCCCCCATCTTTCCAACTCGGTAATAACATCCTCTGCCTTTTCCAGATGCCTCATGCAAACACTTAGAAAGTCATCCCGAGTCTCTCCTTTCCCTCCACAAGCCACCAACCTCCAAAATGTGTTCTCATCTACCCACTTCCCCCTGTTTCAAGTGGCCTTCCCCAGCCCCGGCCGCTTTTTTTCCCCTTCTTTTGATCTCTTCTGCAGAGTCTCTTCTCCCTAGTGTAGTAGCCTCCTAACTCATCTGCTGGCTTCCCCTCTTGTCCCTGCTCAATGTACTCTTCCCAGCACCACAGCCAAAGTCATCAGTCTCAGTCATGAGTTGGATCCTGCTGGTTTCCTGTTTAAAACTCTCCAGTGGCTTCCTAGGGCTCTTAAGAAAATCCAAACCTCAGTATAACGTATTTCCTGTTTTCCTCTGTTATCTCCTTTCTCACCACTCTCTCCCATGCTCACGACTCCATCCACACTGGCTTCTCTTCTTTCTGACTTTCCAGTATAATACCGCCATAATAAAAAAACCAATATTTAATGTTTGTACCATGAAGCAAATATTGCTTATGGTTGAGCCACACAGTGTTCTGTAATTCCATTTCATACCTCTTTCAACTTTTTGTTTTTCCTAGGGCTAATAATTGCTTTTTTTTTTTTTTTTTTTTACCATTTTGTTTTGTTTTTTGTGTACCAATCTCTACCTCCAAACCCTCTGTGAGAATCGGTAAACTCCTTCCAATATGATCAAACACATCAGGTAATCTATTCACTATTTATTTTTGCTTGGTATTATCTCTCTTGGAGCCCTTTTCTTCCTGCTCCAGTGTGAACTGGTTACTTTTTAGGCTTGCATGTCAACTCTTGTCTCAGGACTACTCTCTTGCCAAGATGCTGGAAACTGTTCTTACCTCCTTCCTGTGTTGGATCGCCTGTTTTCTGAGCACCATAACTTTCTTCTTTTAGTTTATGCCTTATTTTTGTGGAGCACATCTTCTAGTAACTTCCTAAAAGGGCATGTGGGAGATAAATTTTTTTGATAACTTGTTAGGAATGATTAAATACTTTCCATTGCAAGTAACAGAAAACCTGACCACAATAAGTCCCGTACATACGAACAAGTTCCGTTCTGGGAGTGCGTTCATAAGTCCAAGAAAGTTAGCCTAGGTACCCAACTAACACGATCGGCTATATAGTACCATATTGTAATAGGTTTATAATACTTTTCACACAAATAATACTTTAAAAAAATAAATACAAAATATAAAGAAAACATTTTTAATCTTACAGTACAGTACCTTGAACAGTACAGTAGTGCAGTACAACAGCTGGCATACAGGGGCTGGCATTGAGTGAACAGGCAAGGAGAGTTACTGACTGGAGGAGGGAGAGGAGGTGGGAGATAGTAGAGCTGAAGGATCGTCAGCAACAGGAGATGGAGGGTGAGCTGCAGTTTCACTCACATCTGACATTAGTGGAACCCATGTTCGTGTCTTTGAAAGTTCGCAGCTTGAAGGTTCGGGTGTAGGGGAGTTACTGTACAGCAAATTTTAAAAAATCTTTACATCCCGAGCATTTGTGAAGTAAGCGGTGTAGTAGCTGGTGTAGCGAGTCAGTGATACTACTAGGCACCTGAGCTTTTACTTTTGCTTGTGTCTGCCATACTTACATGTTGGCTTTTGCTTTTATGCTTAATGCCTCATGGTCTTATGATAGCTGCTGTACATTTTGGCATTGTATCTGCATTCTAGGCCGTAGTAAGGCAAAAGAGGCAAAAAGCAGAGTCAGCAAATCTATTTTATTGGGAAAATAGAAGTATTTCCAGAAACCTTTGTAGCAGATTTTCTCTTGGCTAGACTGTGACACAGGGCCACTGCTTGCTGCATGGGAAGATAGAAAAGTAAATATTTTTAGTTGTATACTTTGGTGTTTCAATTGAAACAGAGTTTTATGAGTAAGAAAGCAGTTTAGAATGTGTGTCTTGAACGCAAATATATATATGCAAACCAGCAATTTTATATATATATATGTATATGTATATATACATACACACATATATGTATTTCACCCCTGATATATATATTAAAGGTGGTAATATATATCACCTTTGATTGTTAGTTTATTGAGGAATAAAATTTCAAGATGGAAATCATATTTCCTCAGTATTTTATAAGGCATTTCTTCATTGTCTCTATGCCCATTGCCACTTGGGAAGTTGATAGCATGGTGACTGTTAATCCTTTATATGTAGTCTGTTTTCTTTCTCAAAGCTTTTATCATCTTCTCTTAATCCCCAGTATTTTTACATTTCATGATAATGTGCTTTAGCTAAGTTCTTATCAGTAGTCGTACTGGGACTTTCTGTTTGAACTTTCATGCTGTGAAGTTCTAGTGTACTTTCTTTTATTATTTCTTCAATGATTTCTTCCTCGCTGTTTTTGTCATGCTTTTTCTGAAACTGCTCTTAGCTGAATGTCCCAACTTCCTGAAAACATCCTCTAATTGTCTTCTTTGTTCAACTTTCTGGGAGAGTTTGTTTAATTTCACTTTCCAACCCTGCTACTCAAGTTGTTTATTTCTGCTACTACATATTTAATTTCCAAGAAATGTTTCTTGTTCCTTGAATATTCCTTTTTTTCAAATAAGGTTCTGTTCTTTTTTATATATATATAATGGATGTAAGGTTTCGGTGAACTCTTGGCATGTATTAACTTTTACTTTTTAAACATTGTTTGGCTGACTTTATTCTCACTATCAGCTCTCAGATCCTCCCCCACTTCTGTTCGTTATAGTCTCTGGCTTTCTTCAAATGTCTATTTTGGCTGTCTGTTTATATGTAACAATGAGACACTACAAAGCTGATTGAAACTTCTGTGTGCTTCAAAGACGGGCTTAGTAACTGCTCGGCCTTCTCTGGGTTGGGGGACCTCCATACATCACTGACTGTCTTTTTCGTAGGCTGGTCAGTTTCCCCAAAGAAGAATTTTGAAACCTCCTGCTGAGGACTTAAGCCTGGCTAATACGGCCTGTGAGCTGAGTAGTAGAACAGGGTTAAGGTGGATGTCTCACCCATGAGTGTGCTTTGCCTTTTTTTTTTTTTTTTTTTAATCCTTTTGCTTTCAGTTTGGCACTCTGCTAACACTTCTTCACTCTCAGCTATGCCGGGCATCCTTGTGTACAGAATTTCTCTGCTTTAGTGTCTGCAGAAAATACATCTCCTGTCTGATGAAGTGGGAGGGGTAGTCACCTAGCTGTGCTGGCTTTGCAAGGGACCTACAGCTCTAACTTTTCCTTGGACGGTCTTTCAGCCCAGCCTGTACTGACCATCAGAGGTGCCCAGTGCCTCCCATCTCCAAGTCTTTCCAAGGTTCTTCTCATCCATCTCACCTTCTAGATGGCTTCTCTCTTCTCCAGGCAACAGGTTTCCAGTTCTCTCTCCTCTGCTGAGTAGGTAACCACTTGTCTTACGTCTTCTAAAGCCTTGTTGCTTTCTCTTACCTGTTGCTATTTTCTCTCCAATTCTTTGTTTTTTTTAAATTATTTTTATGTTATTATTTATATTGTAGGCTTTCAGGAGGGAGTGCAGATAAACACCTGTGAGTCTGCCATGCACATTTAAAAGTCAGCCCAGGGGCTTCCCTGGTGACACAGTGGTTGAGAGTCCGCCTGCCGATGCAGGGGACATGGGTTCGTGCCCCAGTCCGGGAAGATCCCCCATGCTGCGGAGCGGCTGGGCCCGTGAGCCATGGCCACTGAGCCTGCGCGTCCGGAGCCTGTGCTCCGCAATGGGAGAGGCCACAACAGTGAGAGGCCCGCATACCGCAAAAAAAAAAAAAAAAAAAAAAAAAAAAAAAAAAAAAAGTCAGCGCAGGCTTTTATCACGGCCCTCTATATACAGACACGGTTTTTTCCCCTCTCTCTCTCACTTGTCATTTGCCTCTTTCTGTTCCTTCCTTGTGGAAACAAAAATTACATCCATTTTTAAATGTTTCAAAACTTTCTTTTAAAAATCTATAAATACTCAAAGTCAACATATACCTAATTGGATAGATGTTGCAGCTGTGGAAGCTGTAAGGATTTTTTTTTTTCCCTAAGGAATGCAACTACATCATCTAAAGAAGCTAAGCATATTTCTTTCTGGTGTAGATGATGCTGTAATGAATTCATTACAGTTGCAAAAAAAAATTTTTTTTTTTTTGTATCCGAGTATGTTCCAGAGGCCTCTTAAAGCTAAACTGTTCCTGCACTATCTATGATTTATAAAGACAGGTGTGAGAAACATCTTCAGATGTTCCTTCTGTATCAAATGGCTAGGCCTATAGTCCTTTGGCTGTGTGCCCACTGAAAGCTGTATGAAACGGCTTTGCAATATGTGCAGTCCTTTAATTATCAGCTCTCTGGGTTTGAGAAAGTGAAGTTGATATAATCTATACAGAATGTTTTGGGAAATAGTTTCTGTGCCCTTGCAGTAGCTGTTTCTTTATGTGTGTTTCTGTAGTATTTTATGAAACCTAAAGTTTTCATACCAGCACACGGTTACTTAAAAAGGCAGTTGTTGAGTGCTTTGGTGCCAGGAGCTATTGCAAGGTCTTTGCACGCACCGTCTCACTCAATCCTTGGGGAAGAATCTTGCTGTTGGTCCTGTTATTGCCCTCACTCTACAGAGGAGGAAACCATGGCTTCGGATGGTTGAGTGTCTGCTAAGTGGCTTCAGATGGTTGAGTGTCTGCTAAGGGGCCGATGCAGGGCCATCTCTAGGCGCTCTCATGACAGGGACCAGGTCTTAGCCTAGGCGTAGTAAACATTTTGTCATCTATATACTTTATCTTTGAAATAATTATAATGTTTATAGCAATGAGATTGTAACGTAGTTTGCTTTGAAACGGAATGATAACGCAATTCAAATGAACTTTACTTGCCAGTTGAAATGTGTGCCTTGAATACCATACTTTCTGACAAGCTGCCATTTCAGTCCTTATATTTACCCCAGCTCGTTCTTCATCCTGGTGCCTTGTGCTTTATTTAATGTTCAGTATACCTTGCCTCCAATTGATCGATGAGATGGAGAAGCCAAATAATTCAGCATCATATTGATATTTTTTATCCTTTAAGCTTTTATGTCATCCCCAGGTGACACTAAGAGCTCAGTTTCTAGGCAACTGCTTAAAGAATTGGGCAACCTCATTGGATTAACTCTGGACCTTCCGTCTGTCCTGGAAACATTGGCCTCCCTGATCCCTTTTGACGATCCATTCTTAGAACTGTTGTTGATATACCCTGACATCTTCTCTTGGCAGGGCGTGGTAAATACTGGCCTGCAATTTGACCAAAAGATTCCTTGTTTTGTGTTTTGCTAGATTTGTGATTAAAGCCAGGATAGGATGGAGCATTTCTCATGAGATCTATGTTCACATGAATTTGAATGTCATCAGAGAACCTGATTTTATTGTCTTAAATCCTGGGGGTTTGGTGGTGTTCTTGGGAACCTGCATCAGAACTTAAGAGTCTAGGTTATACCTTAAAATGCAGCTGCACCTTGGTTGATGGAATACATGTATTCCTAAAATGAGGCAAGCTAAGCAAAATTTCTAAACTGAAATAATTTATTCAGCCAATTTCAGTATAATTTGAGGTTGATCATGAAAAAGAATTTTGGCCCCATTATCCATTCCTTCACAAAATGTGAAATATTGTAAAAGTTGAAAAAAAGACATAGAATAAGTTACACATCCATATTGTTGCCAACCAAGTTTTACTATAGATGCTTCAGAATTTTTAAAATTTAAATATGTTAAATGTTAAAGCTTAT